>NC_090186.1:28626445-28968945 GCF_024679245.1 Pseudorasbora parva | reverse complement strand
TATATTTACATTTTGAGGATAAGGAACAAATGTCTAAGCAACGTTACAAATTATAGCAGACACATATGTGAATGTTAGCCTATATCAGAATGAATCGATATCCACTGAGTTACAGATGTTGAAACAAACTATGAAAACAAACACATCTCCCATATTACCCAGAACTGCTGTTTCGCTGTATTTTCCTTTGGTGATAGAAACATTTCGAGTGGTCCTTCACTTCCTGGGTAATGCGAACATACCTTATACTCAAATTGTGAACGCCAAGAACTTGTCTCCGTTAGGGCTACCCACATTCTCCAAACTTTTGTCTTCATAAGTGCACACACATCTGTGGACAATGCATATATTTTAACTATAATTTACATCATATATTTTATCTATAATTTTAGATCATAAATGTAAAGAGCTCTAAATTCTAAAATTATGGATATTAAAATACAATTGATAAAACTTAATAGGCTACCGCATTCAAGTAGGCTACCACTGAGTCTTGGGTAAACACGCTGTTAAAATAAACTGCACGATAAACGAGTTCTACATGAGGCGGTATGTTCCTAAAGACTTTGCGTGCCTTTCTTTGGATTTTGGTGTCCAAGTCCCGTTCGCCCCCGGAAGAGGGAGACAACGCCTGGGGAAGAGCGCATAGGCTGACGGTGAGAACGGGTAGCGAAGCATCCGAGCATCCCAAAGCCTTTCTTCCCTCAGTGTAGCGGATCGCCGTAATACTGAAGCACTTTCTGCGATGTCTCCTGCATGGGCACGAGCTCTTCTCGGGCTCCTGGTCGCACTCTGCACCCAGAGCTCACTACTGTCGGGTAGGTCAATCTGCTACTGTTTATTTAAATATAAATAACAAGTTCAAGCTTTGTTTAGCCTATTATTGGAATCATTTATCATTTAGAAGTGCAATTAGTTAAGCAGGCTATATTTTTAATTGCCAGGGCTTTCTCTAAGGCTGTTGTTTTCTTGTACTTAACTATTATTATGTCATATAAGCACTTATGCAAATAGCTCTACTGAATTAATCAGCTGCGGTTGGAAAATCTCGAGGTCTGCGTCATGTTTATTTGCTCATATTGTGCATGAAAACAATTGGCCAAACCTTTGATAAACATTCCAAGCACTAATAGCTTAATGCACGAGGGGGTGAGACCTGAGGCACAGGCAGGTGCACAAACTTCAAAATGTGTACTTGCTTTATTTTTATTTTTTAAGGAGTAGTCATTTTTGTGGCAGCTTGAATAGGTTTAAATCATGCAAGCATGGCATCTATGTCTGGTAAAGTTTAAAACGTTACACATTTTTTCGCTTATAATTGGAGAATAAAGACATTATTTTGCCTGCATTTATAGGGTTCCCAGGAGTTTTGCAATAATACTTATACTAAGATGTTCAGATACATACATGTAATCAAAATATGATCATATTTGGATTCCAGATTTGTTCTTTACAGATGTGGATGGATGGTAGATAGATATGGACTGTAAGTGCAGCTCAGCAAGTGTTTTATCAAATTAGATCCAGGACAGGAAGTACAGTTAACCTCTTTAAAAGGTCATCAGGGAGTGTAAAAGCACAGATGTTTTAGACATTCTTTTGCTTTCAGCTCTTCAAATCAATTTCGGCCACGTTTTCTCTCTCTGCCCCTCTTTGACTTTCTTTCACTTTTTGCCGTCCCTCCTAATTCTGAGGAGAATGCAGAGGAATCTTGGATGAGAAAAGTGGTAGCTAAGTCCTACTGAGCTGTGTTAGCTGCCACGTTACAACGGGCCTTTTTCTTTCTCACTTGCTCTTTCTCAGTGTTTTGGAAATGTTCTTTATATGAGGTCACCCAGTGCAGCCTGGGACTGCCATCAGCAGCTGCATATTATTCAGTCTTCTTCGCCTTTCCTCTTCTCTCCATCTTTAACAAAACAAAATACATCCAAAACAACTAAATCTTAAAGCCACCAGCTGCTTCGATATGGTGTAGACTGTAACACTTTACTGATTTCAAGCCAAAGAAAAAAAAAAAAAACTAGATCTCTTAATGGTGCCTAACTGCAGCTTCAAAACTATTCCAGACATCTGCTTGACAGATAAAAGATATATTGGAAAGAATGAGTCTCAGGATTTTGTTCCACAACCCTGCACTTTAACATCACGTCTGTTGTTATTCCGGTAAGAATGAGCTTGTGTTGTCAGGTAAGAGCTCTGCCAGACAGTGAGAGGAAGAGAAAAAATCATGCCCTGACCAGCTACTGGAATTAAACCTTGCTCAGATTTTCACCAAGGAATTTGCGGAAAGTCTTTGATTGACGTGAGAAAGGCTGGAAAGGTTAGAAACTCAATCTGTCCATAAGTGAGTGCGTGGCGCTACAAGAAGCCAGCGTGTAGTTGGCATGATGCCCACGCTCAACCTGTCACTTAGGTGTTTGAGCATTGTCTGTCATCAGGTGCTCTCCTATGGAACAAATGGGACTAAAGCTCAGACTGAAAACAAAGTCTATGTAAAAAAAATAATATACACTCTAAATGCCTCTTGCGTTTGTTTGAATGTTATCCAGACACCTGAATGAAAATAATAAGGAATGAATGTTTGTTAGAGTTTGTTTATGCCTTTCATTAAGAAAATAATGTCAGAAAAGCAGGTGCTTGCCCTGGAGGTCTTTCCATGAATGCTTATAGAAAAATAAATCTAACAAAAGTGACAATAGGACCGCAGGGCATTTACTTTCGCCTTCTTAATAGACACCATAAAGGAATGAACAATATGAATGGCTTGGAGCCTGACAGATATTGGGCCAGTTATTGCGTTCCAACAATCTTACATTTGTTAACCATGTGATTTTAGACTTTACTAATCTAAACATTTGGTTTTCTGTGAATAATTAAACATTGTTTTGTGAATTCTGCTGATGGAAATCAAACCGATCAAATTGGCTTACATGTAAATTGGAAACATCAATTTGAATGGGTTAAAAATGTCAAACATTTTATTTATTTTATAGCTGTCATGAAGTTAGATTAAGTCATTTCCAGCTATTAGTGAAAATTAAAATCTTTTCTTTTTTTTCTTTTTTTTGTGCTTGTTGTGTACATTGTTTTCTTTTGTGATGGGCCCAAATTTTAGCGGGACACAATGCAAATCTAAACTAGAAGAAAAATCCTTATGTGACCTTCAGCAGATAAAATGTAGTTTTCCCTTTTAGCAGGGGTTACAATGCAAATATATTTTAACCCTCAACATCTTTAGCGATAATTGCATATCTATTCATTTGATCATCTCAACAACTGATGTTTTACTGAAGAATAGTTTTTAAAAAACAGTTACTAAAAAGTAATCACAGATAATTATTTTTACTACTGATTTCAGAAGTTAGAAAAATAAATGGAGAACCACTGATCTGGGTGATGTTCACCCCATAACATGAGCCATGGTTAGTTTCTTCCAGTATAAAATGTTTATTTTTGGAGAAAGATCTAATTCTTATGTTTTACAAGTCTTGATTTAATCAAAATGTGAACCCACCCTACATCATAACTTTTAATATGGGCCAAGTCACAGAGTGAGGTTTGATGTTTCTGTGGCCTCTGTGTGTGTGTGTGTGTGTGTGTGTGTGTGTGTGTGTGTGTGTGTGTGTGTGTGTGTGTGTGTGTGTGTGTGTGTGTGTGTGTGTGTGTGTGTGTGTGTGTGTGTGTGTGTGTGTGTGTGTGTGTGTGTGTGTGTGTGTGTGTGTGTGTGTTTGTGTGTGTGTGTATAGCGGTAATTGCAGTGACATGTGTGATGTGGTTCCAGATTATTTTGAGGGATGTTCCATTGCCAATATTATATTATAAAGCAGTGACGGAGAGGCATATGTCCGTGTGTACACTTAAATAAATGATAGACATTGATCTCTCTGACCAGGATTGATGCCAGAGTCATGCTGTTGTACAGTAAACAGGCACAGCGATGAGAGATTTGCTCACTCTAACTCTAGGCAGGGTTAGAAAAACAGCCTGAGCACACTAAAGTACTTCAGATGGAGTTTCCAGTGTGATTAACTGAAGGCTGACGCCTCAGTGCGCTACTTCAAGCTGTGGGTTCATTTAAAAAGTTCACACAAAAAGTTAACTTACAGTAGATCTACATTACACATGACTCCCACAAGCTAATAGTGATTATGAGTTTATACAATTTAGTTTACGTTTTCTTATACACTTAAGGGAGTTCTTGCAGTGATGCCATAGAAGAACCATTTTGGGCTCCCCAAAGATGTTTCAATTATTTTTTTGGTCCCACTTTATATTAGGTGGCCTTACATCAAAAAATAAGTACAATGGTAAAAAATAAGTATTGTGTTCTGTTCATATTATATTGCAAAACACTTTTGCTAATATTGAGGTGGGATATGGGTAAAGTTAAGGACAGGTGTGGTGGTATGGGTAATTTTAAGTGTAGGAGTTAGGTAGGGAAGTTTCAACAGTGTAATTATAAGTGTAATTAAAAAAAATAGTAGTTAAATACCCTAATATACCCACCCTAATATAAAATGGGTCCTTTTTATCATTTTAAAGAACAGTTTAATAATCGAAAGAAATCTTTTTTCTATGATAAAGAACCTTTGTGCAATGGAAAGATTCCATTGAATTGTAGATGCCAAAAAAGAACCTTTATTTTTAGGAGGGTTTGGCCCTCTCCAATAATTGATTCTGATTGGTCAATCAAATCACATGCTTTCATTGGTCAAATATTTCCTCATAATAACAACTAAACTGTATAACTGACCATTGTTCCAGAACAATTTCCTGCATCGCTGGGGAATAATGTGAAGTCTGTTGGGCATAATTGCAAAATAAACCACGTTAGGCTGATACAAGACCTCATCTTTGAGTCTTTATTTTGGGGTTTGTAACAATGACCCTCAACAATGTCCCTTACTCTAATGGTAGCTTATAAGATATTTGCTACCATTAGAGTAAGGGATCCCAGGATGTCCTTCGGAAAAAGAGAAGGGGTGTAACCCTGACATCCTGGCCAAATTTGCCCATTGGCCTCTGTCCTTCATGGCCTAATCATCCCCCTCTCCTGATTGGCTTCATCACTCGGTCTCCTCTCCACCAATCAGCTGGTGTGTGGTGAGCGTTCTGGCGCATTATGGCTGCCGTCACATCCTCCAGGTGGATGCTGCACATTGGTGGTGGTTGAGGAGATTCCACGCTTCAATGTAAAGCGATTTGAGTGCCTTGAAAAGCGTTATATAAATCAAACACATTATTATTATTATTATTATTATTATTATTATTATTATTATTATTATTATTATTATTATTATTATTATTATTATTATTATTTGATTGTAGTTCATTGTTATTTGCTGCAACTGCAATCTAATAAAGACAAACTCATCAGTCTTTCATTCCAATGTAACTGATCTCTTTCTTTCTCTCAGGTTCTAAGCCACTGCCGCCACGTAATGTGAAGCTGACCTCTGTGAATAAGGGGTTAAAGGTCACATGGGATCCACCAAGCGAGCTGGACGGACGGCCTGTAGATAGCTACAGCATTGGCTACGGGAAGTCCATGAAGTCACTACGCTTCGTCAATGTGGACAAGGACAGGCGGTCAGAGTTACTAGAGGACGTAGGTGAGAGTGTAACTCAACCTTTCTTTAAATAAAAGCTAGATACTCACATTGAGTGCTTCAGCACTCTGTCAGGCTCTCATGTGCATGTTGTGTTGTTTTAGAGCCTGGAGTCCTGCATTTTCTCAAGATGAGTGCAGAGAATAAGGATGGGATGAGTAAACCTGTCTACAGGGCAGAGACTCCAGGAGGTGTGTGCTTGCCTGTGTGTTGAGAGAGACCTGCATGTTTCTCTATGACTCTCTATTCTCTTCACTGTTGTACTGGTGCATGGATATATAAAGTGTGTGCATTAAAAACAAAACACATATGCATGCTTTTAAATGGATAGTTAATTAAATAATTGAAATATGTCATAATTTACTCACTCTCATGTCATCCGAACATGAATACATTTCTTTTCTTTGTGGAACATATCTGAAAAAGGTCTCCGTTTTTTGTTCAGATAATGAAAGCCAACAAGGTCCAGTGCTTTTTGGACTTCAGTCTTCTTTTTTGGAATGAGATGAGAGTGAGTAAATGATGACAAAGTGTTTACTTACAGATGAATTATCCTTATAAATATAACATAACAGGAATTCCTCAGTGTTGCCAATAGACAGTGGCCTCAAAATATACTAGGGATTTGATTAAACTGGAATATTAAATATCAAACTCCTCTAAATTTGTCTTAACCACATTTAAACCATATTAACTATGGAGATCACGTATAATATAATCTATATAATATTGCAAAATATTACAGTTTTTAATAACTTTTTCAGTTTTATTATATTTTAAAATGTAATTTAATCATTCTAATGCTGATTTGGTGCTCAATAATTATTTCTTCTTATTATTATTATCAATGTTGGAAACAGTTGTACTGTTAATATTTTTGTGGTAACTGTGTTCATATTTTTTTTTCTTTGATGAATAGAATGTTCCAAAGAAAAGTATTTATTTGAAATAGAAATCTTTTTTAACATTTACAGTACAGTTACAGTCTTTACTGCCTTTCTTCTTAATTTAATACACCTTTGCTGTATAAAAGTGTTAATTTCTTTCAAAAACAAATTTTACTGACCCAATAGTACGAACAGTTTAAACCATAGTATTGTTAGGGGTTAACAGCTTATGACCCAGGACCAGTAGTGAAGAAATGAAGACAGAGTCAGGATTGCAATTAATTAAAAGAAAAATTTACTTAAGAATAGTTTGCAGTTTCAAAAGCAGAAGCCAGCTTCAAGTCTCACAAGGAGTTCGTAGGCCGCGCTCCCTCTCTCACCGTCTCGTTGCCTCGCCCTATATTACATACAATTGTCCCAACAGTTATACCGTTTTCAAGGTCTTATCCACGTCATTACTGCAATGTGGATGGTTCTGATTGGCTCAGAGACAATGCACAGTCATGGTAAATTTCCACTCGAGTCAGTTAATCTGATGCACGTTTCCACTGACGTGTCACTTGTTGATGCTCTCACCCAGAATTAGGCCTGTGGTGACCTTCCAGATCTGGAGCAGGCGCCAGCTTGCCCAGAACAACAAGTCCACCCATCTCTTAGGGTGCCCATTGAACACCATTCTGATCTGTAACATAGAATATTGCGCACATACACAGATACACAGTCTCTCCAAGGTTGGAGCTGATTAAGCTCCAGTTCTAACCAGTTCTTACCAAAACATACTGATAACATGTGCTTTCATTTAGTGAGAGGGACACACAATAGTACAGGCAATATTCATCTTGAGTCTTTAGTGTTTCAGTAAAAGGAAATATAAAAGGAATAAAACATAATAAATTAAATGAAAGACAAATCCATATTTCATATCTGGAAGCCGGGCTAAGTGAGCAAACGCTGTTACTCCACTCCTGACATGTTAGGGGTGTGTGATACCTCAAATCCAAACACACGACCTTGTTGCCAGTTTAGTGACACATCACACATCTCTAGGCCAGACCCTCAGTCACTCCTCAGAGACCAAATACACACTTTAGAAAACAAGAAACTAAAACAAAATCATAACTGGATAGAATCATTATAATAATACAGGATAAATATTGATTAAAGTTTTGATTATGAAGTTAATTAGGATATGAATATATACAGGTATATTGAAGCGGCAGTGGATTTCAAAATCCCCCCTTCACTCCCTCCTAAAGGCCAATTTTGGGGTCCCAATGACCCCCTAAAGTTGGTCTACCAATTTAACTTCAACAAGGGATTTAACTTCAACCATTATTAATCTCATCTAATTTGGTTTTATCAATGGCTTGATTGATTACAATAAGCACATATTCATCCTCAAGAGGACATACTACATTAGCACCCCATGTTAAATACCACCCCATTATAAATACCAAGATATCTCATCTAAAAAGAGGGATTTTAAATACATTTCTTTCAAAACACAGAACTTTTTCATCTTCTAAACAATAGTGGTCTGAAATAAAAATAAACAAAATAAATAGGCATCATAATCCATCCAATTACATTCAGTCTCTGCATAAAACATCCTTCAGTTTACAGTCTACATACATGTACCATCTTAATTTCACATCCTATTTATTTCTTTCCCAAACATGTTCATAACCTTCTTGTTAAAACCATTTTCATAACTCCATTTTCTTTTCCACATAGATTTTCACATACTCAAACCTTTTTGTTACACTTGCTTTTTCCATCAAATCCAGTTTTCACTCATGATAGCCCACATCATTTTTTTTTTAACTTAAAATTAACATAACCATAAAATTGTTAATGTTGAAAACTTCATCAAAGTGACATATTATCCATTTGTATTACATTCATTCAGCTTGTTCACATCTTTATCTTGTGACATTGTGCTTAATCATACTCAATACCAATTATTTTTCAAAATAACTTTTCAAACCCATGTTATTTAGTAAACCATTCAAAATCCATTCATTAGGGTTTCCTTTAAAGTAACATTTTTCTTTCAATGTCTTGTCCATTAAAACTCTTTAGGCGTAAGCTCCAAATGACCAAAATCTTAACCCTGTTGATTTATGTCATCTGGCAGTGATACTTCTCATCAAATCCTCACTAGCCTTCCTTTGCCACTTACACCAAAATTGTTATAATTTTACCAAGAACTTACAAATTTTCATAATCTCCCATATTACTTTATAAAGTATTCAAATTTGTACTGTCATCATCAATTTATTTAAAACTGTTTTAAAACAATCTGTATTTTGAATATCATTCATTGTTCAATATATATTAACTTAATTTGATGTGAAGTGTACTTAAATTCTGTCAGAAGTTTTATTTCAACAACATTAATCTTTAGGGCTATTTCTCTCTCGTTTTAACTTGTCAGATTATTCTTTATCAAAATAGTAAGTCTCCAGTGCAGATGCACCATGTGATCATTATTGTTTCAGTCTCATCTCTACTGCTCTACAGAAACCAAAATATTATTTTATTCATCTTTCAATCCCAGTCACACCGAAAAACTTAAAGTCACTTGCTCCTTTAACATTAATTAGACATTATTACTAGACATCTAATGTCCTGCATCCATTTAAGGGATGAAACAAATAAAAAACAAAAATCAAACTTTTTCTTTTAGAAATTATCTTTTTGGTCGCCCTTCTGCCTTCAGAAATATGAGGGAATCTCTGGATAATTTAGATAGTGACTTCAGCCAATTTGTCACTTTGTCTCTGCCGTCAAGTTTCTAACATTTATGTTTACCATTTCTAATCAATTGAATATTTCAATTTAAACCCTCAGTTAAATTTGGAGATGGGTGTTTAACCCATTAAGAAACGGCAATCTTTAACTTTATAATTCCACTTCAACTAATCCAGAGATTAATTCAAATCAGCATCATAAATGACAAAATTAGTCATAATTACCAGTAACGGACAGAGCTGGATACCAGTCCACTTAAAGCTCGTCCCATGTTCTGGATCAACTTTTCCAGATTCCTTCAGAATTAGCAGTTTCTTTAAAAGTTGTCGTTTGCCTTAACCCATCTGTAATGATAGACACTCATTCCAGAGGTTAATGACCTCACACACACTATCAGGACAGAACAGTTTCACAAACCAACACATACAAAACATAAAGTGCAGTCATCAACAAACATACGCACATTAAACATATAATTTTGAATTGCTCATTATCAAAATTTGTTTTTAGTGTTTAACTAAAAATTATTTAATATCAGTTCTTGGTTTCTTAACCAATTTTCAAATCATGTCTGTTCATTATTCCTTCATTTTTAGAGAAGTCAGCTGGGTTGTTTTGGTTCTGATATCATTGCTTTTGTTTAGTTTCAGCTTTAGCACGACGATAACAGACAGAGCACCATCACTGCTTCTCAAGCAGTCTCTCTCTCTCTCTTACACGGATAGTCTCTTTTATTAAATTCATTAATTTTTAACCTTCACAAAGTTTATCCTTAAAGAATAAATTTGTATCAGAAATTTAAATGTTTAACTTTCCAATTAGAGATATATAATCATCTCAAAATAAGTTATGCTATGAATTATTTTCTTCAAGTTACTTTAGTTAAATACCTTTTGTTATCCAGACCTCCTCTTTAAACTTCAACAGCTGTTCTTATCTTTAGACACCACCATGCCTTCAAATTCTCCACTGCCATATCTAATGACCTGCAGGATTAAACTCATGATATGGAAATATTAGTTCAATATCACAGTTTTACTGATTCAGTTAATGCATTTTTGTTCTGGTCTCCACAAAGTTATTGACAATCACCTCATGGTCTCAGCTGGCTCTTGAATGACCTTTACCATCATAACTTTCACTCAGGGTCTTCCCTGGCATTCACAAACAATGCGTTATTTGAGTGAGCGGTATAGAGGAGCCATTATTAGGGCAGGCCATGCTGTGTCCTGTCTGGACTCTCGGCCCCTACAACCACAGCGTCCCCCCTTACTGATGCTGCTGGCCTCACAGACATCGGTTCAACTCTCATACACACCTCACATAAAAAACACCTCCCTTCTTGGAAGTGCCCAATGGCGGTGACCCCCATGTCTTAGGTTGTCCCCCTGCTGGCCAAAAGAGGATCTTACCCGTCTTCGGCAAATCACCCTCATTCACATTGGTCATCGCTTGAGATCTTTGACCCTTAAAATGGATCAGATGTTTTTCTGGAGTCTTGGGGAAAGTGCATTCAAGAGTCACCGGAGCCATTTAGTCTGCTTACTATAGGTAGAACATGGAGACAGGTTAATCGTAACACTACTTAATCACTGATATCAATTACATCTTCGAAACCGCAACATATTAGTGCGTAGATTATACTCAGTGAATTTAGCCATAACCACTGTCCATGCAATTTAATGTCCTGCATGTTGACTCTGACCTGATCCATTGGTCCTGTGCATGGTGGAGGCTAAGATTAGACAAAGATGTCACTGATCATGGGATAATTTATTTAAAATTTTCAACTCATTAAAATTCTGTATCTAAAAACCTTTATTAGCTTTATTATTGCCCTCCTAATGGCACTTTCACTCTTTTTAACAAATCACTGTCTCTATGATTTTCAACTGATGCACTGTGCTTTTACTATAAATCTCTTATCACCTAAGACACAGGCTCAGATAACAGCATTGAGCTGGTTTTGAATGAGAGAGAGACTCTGAGTTATTCAGGATGGTTCACTGTGTTTTCATAAACTTTAAACTACTCACACTAGCTCAGCATAAGATCTGGCTAGAAATTAAAATTGTTTTCAAATAAGACATCAAACATTTCCTTTAAACTCTATCCTTAGACAGAGATCACAATTTTAATTAATCATAATTTTATTTGTCTTTTTCCCATACAATTAATTTAGAAACTATACATTTCTCAGATTAAGTCTCTGTTACTCTTTCAAGTTTGTCCATAGCACCAGAAATGGTGGGGGCCAGATTCAGATAAGCGAATTGTTTTATTACAGCTCTGCACCAGCTTATCTTTTTGAAACCAAAACACCAGCATCTGGGTTTTTAACATATTAACACCAATTTATCTTACAAACAGTTTTTACCAATATTGAGGCAAATTAACATTATTAGAATTTTTCAAGAGTTAGAGTAACAGGAACCACCTTTTTCATACATTTGTCATGTAAACTTCTACGTTACTATTTATACATTTTCTTGCCTCACGTTTTTCAGTCAATGTCTTTGATTTTACCTCAAAATTTTAATTAATTTTCATAGATCTTTCCTTCAAACATAATTACTTAAGACCTTAAATTCAGCAACATTATTATTTATTATTTTCTTAGACTGAGTGTAAATCTCTTCTTTATTTCTTTTTACTTTGTTTTATCTACAAAATTTAATCTGATGGGCTGATTTGCCACCATTTCTACACCTTATGGGTGGGTGGTTACAGTTACATACAAAATGGCCCTGCTGACCACAATTAAAACACTCTGTCATTTAGCAACTGGCATGTTTCAGTCTAGTTCCCAGTCTGTAAGGCGGTGCCTAAAGCGGCACTCGCTCGGACAGTCAGAGAAGAGAAGAGTGCGCGAGAGGGGAGGGGGCAGATAAGACTGGCTGCTTACACATCTTGGTGTTTTCGCTTTTTCAAAAACAATCTCAAGCCCTTTTTTTTTTTTTTTCAGACTACAACTCAATTCCAGTAATTTCAGACAATTTATTACGTTTGGCAATCAGACTATACCATCCCTCAGTAATCTTCTGGGATTTTTCTTTCAGGGGTTAAACCCCACCCATTCTACAAATTCATTAATAAGCACTCTTTGTTTGTAGCCAGTCAAGTTGCTATTTAACTTTTCAGTCTGAATTAAAACCTTGCTGCCATGTTTTAATTTTTTAAAATAAATATGCTCTGCAAATTTCTTTTAAGTGAGGGCTTCAGAGCAAAGCTAGTTACAGCATTTGCTCTCTTTCATTTCAATATATATTATCAAGACTGTTCAAGTTACTGATCATGTCACAATTTATCAGCCATATTTTAGTCAAAGTTCATACTCACCGAAACAGCAAGAGATGGAGGCGGCGATCTTTACCCAACACAGCTGTGGCTTCTGCGTGATGAAACTGCAAATGACACTTGTACGAAAACGTCACACATACTGGTCCGTGCCAATTTGGGTCACAATTTTTATTTTACTCGGGATCGTTCCAGATGCATCACTGGCAAAACAACTCCTGAATCAATTTTTATTTTGTTTAACTAATAACTAATATTTTATTCCCTGACTGCCTGATTCACTAAGTTCTAAACTCTAAGTTCGGGGTACCCCTATCTGAGATGGAAGAGAGAGAGCAGGTTTGCGATGCCCCCTGGTCCATGTGACCGTCTCTTAAGACTCTAACTCAGACAAACAGATCACACACCAGAGAGACGTGCCCCTGTAGAGGTGGTGCTACACCAGTGGCCCCCAATGGGCTCTCCCCTGTATTAGACACGTGTCTTGCGCTGTCTGCTACGCGTTAGCCGTTGCCCGTAGTAACGTGGCGTGCTCTCAGCGACCTTCTTATACCCTTATGCTGTTCCCAAAAAACAAACACTTAGTATAATTAATCCCCATTCCTATCGAAATGAAGCTCTCTCGCTCCCCGTACCCAATCTCTTCCAGTCAGACAGCCCTAACCAAATAATTAAAGCTTTCTACTACCTTATTTGTTGTTTTGCCAGGGGTGTCACCAAGGAATCATTGCCCGCGCATCCTCCACCAAAACTGTTAGGGGTTAACAGCTTATGACCCAGGACCAGTAGTGAAGAAATGAAGACAGAGTCAGGATTGCAATTAATTAAAAGAAAAATTTACTTAAGAATAGTTTGCAGTTTCAAAAGCAGAAGCCAGCTTCAAGTCTCACAAGGAGTTCGTAGGCCGCGCTCCCTCTCTCACCGTCTCGTTGCCTCGCCCTATATTACATACAATTGTCCCAACAGTTATACCGTTTTCAAGGTCTTATCCACGTCATTACTGCAATGTGGATGGTTCTGATTGGCTCAGAGACAATGCACAGTCATGGTAAATTTCCACTCGAGTCAGTTAATCTGATGCACGTTTCCACTGACGTGTCACTTGTTGATGCTCTCACCCAGAATTAGGCCTGTGGTGACCTTCCAGATCTGGAGCAGGCGCCAGCTTGCCCAGAACAACAAGTCCACCCATCTCTTAGGGTGCCCATTGAACACCATTCTGATCTGTAACATAGAATATTGCGCACATACACAGATACACAGTCTCTCCAAGGTTGGAGCTGATTAAGCTCCAGTTCTAACCAGTTCTTACCAAAACATACTGATAACATGTGCTTTCATTTAGTGAGAGGGACACACAATAGTACAGGCAATATTCATCTTGAGTCTTTAGTGTTTCAGTAAAAGGAAATATAAAAGGAATAAAACATAATAAATTAAATGAAAGACAAATCCATATTTCATATCTGGAAGCCGGGCTAAGTGAGCAAACGCTGTTACTCCACTCCTGACATGTTAGGGGTGTGTGATACCTCAAATCCAAACACACGACCTTGTTGCCAGTTTAGTGACACATCACACATCTCTAGGCCAGACCCTCAGTCACTCCTCAGAGACCAAATACACACTTTAGAAAACAAGAAACTAAAACAAAATCATAACTGGATAGAATCATTATAATAATACAGGATAAATATTGATTAAAGTTTTGATTATGAAGTTAATTAGGATATGAATATATACAGGTATATTGAAGCGGCAGTGGATTTCAAAATCCCCCCTTCAGTATATATCAATTAATTGTATATTTAATTGTAATTTTAAACATTAGAAAACAGATGAAAAATAGCACAAGCCTTGATTCTTGCATTCATTTTTAAGTGTACACATCATTTTAGTGGTCACTATGTGTGGATGTCATTAAATGTCTAAATATACAGTTATATAGGCCTCATTATTTAGACTTGTTAGACTGTAACACATACTATTGTAAGGCTTTTTACAAGGAAAGTATTTATAACTTTAAAGCTCTCTATGCTTTTTGTTCATTATACAATATTAAACCAGACTGGATGGCTAACGCACACTTGTGTGTAGAGTGCATGGTGTAAAGCTGTATCGTTGCTTCTGTTTTCCAAAGAACTCCATTTGCTGTTGGCATCTGGTGAGTTTGAAATCCCCAAAGATAGAGCATTTATGTGGCCAGTCCAACCCAGAGCTCGAGTCAAGAGCTTTAAGCCTTGTGTTGTGGTAGCCAGTCACTCGTCCAATGCACGCCACATAAATTTTTTTCACATAATTTTTTTTCAGGACTTCTATGTCCGTCTCCAACAAACAGGATCTGGGCATATTGCTGCATGTCCCACAGCATATTCCCCGAAACATCTGTCATAATAGAAAAGCACATTAATAATCCTGCAAACAGATCATAAATGTTCTTGGCTGAGGATGTTTTTAGAAGTAGTAAACATATATTGTTTTACAGCTCCCTGTTTTAAGGATAGAAGAATTTGATATAATTAATTTAAAAAAATGCCTATACAGAAAGGAAATTGATGTACATTTTACTTTTGTGTTACTACTGGGGATGCACCACATTTTATATTTTTAGATTTTCTACAGATTATGTTTAAAGATATTAAATGACAATTAATTATTTTAAAGATTAACTTTATTTAAGTGTTAGTTGAGAAAAGTTGTTCCCCAAAAATATGGGAATATAGCAATTAAATATCCAATATCAGTGAAAGGATAAATGTAAATGACTCTAATATCAGCCAATAACCGATATGGTACCAACTTATTGTACATCCTTATGTGTAACCACACTGCTCTTTTTTTTTCCTGCAGGGGGAGAGTGGGTGAAACTGGATGGCTTTGCTGTCGAGCCTTTCAACAGATCCACTCCAGGTAGGTTCAATATTTTTCCAGCCTATGATTGATGCACAACAATTTTATGAGTATCAGCAAGCATATTGCAGATAAACATAAAATAAGCTATGAGAATTCAATTCTAAGTTAAACCCAACCTTCTTGGAATGCATAACTATTTCAACTTTAAAAATATAGTTGTGTCTGTAAACTAATGGTAAATGACAGATTTCAGACATGCACGCTCATGGAAAACATCAATGTTGTTATTCCCTTGAGAAGGATTAAAGTTTGGATGCCAGAGAAAGACCTTTGATACCCCAAGTTCCTGGAAAGACAGTGGCAGTTTTTCAGTTGTAAATTTGTTAAATCAAAGCTTTTATTTCTCTTTTTTATGAATCCATTGAGCCCTCTTAAAACCAAACCCTTTACGTGCTAGCCCTCCGAAGGAAAGAAGGAATCCCAGATTTAAACCAAGTGTTTTAGTTTCCTATAACCTCAAGAGTAAAAGAGATGAAAACACATTAAATGGAGAATCCCACGGATAGAATTACATGTGATCAATGTCCACCCTACCTCTGTAAATAGAGTACGAAATAGATTTCATTACAGATTTGGGAATAGACAATATTGATTAAAATTATTTGGACACAGAAAAACTGTGATTGTGAAAAAAAAAAGATTGTGGTCATGTACTTACCATCTACAAAAACGGCATTTCATTATTTCTTTATTCCCAGTCCACGTTTGTTCTTTACTATTGCTATTGTCATGATGTTACCATAGTGTTGCTCTATTTCTTTTCTCTGGCTTTGTCGCTGGGTTAACAAAAGACATATGCTTCATGTCATTCTGCTTTGCAACCGTGCATTGGCAAGAATGTGGCAGGAAAAGCTCAATTTTGTTTCACAGCCATCATTGTTGTGCTATTATCTTTTTGTCATCACTTTGGCAGTAGAAATAAGTGGGACTAAGCATTGTGAGCAGGTCCACATGCAGCACAGCTGAATCCACACATGGACGTGGTAACTCTGGTCTGCTGGCCCCTGCAACCTGGAGCTTGTTATCGCATCCAAAACCTCCTATGGAGAGAATTCAGGGAGATAACTCGTACAATCAGCGAACAAATCAGACCTGAGGGGCGGGAAAAGAGAACGATGTGTCATCATTGATCCAGGACATGGTCTTGGAAGATTGAAAGTGTTAAAACAATGAGCGAGGGAAAGAGTTAGAGAAGGGTGAGCTACTACGTCTCACTCCTGTTTCAAGTCCAGTGATATGTGAGGCTGCCTCAGCTGTGTTGGCTAGACTCTCTGAATGTGAAGTGGGAATTAGTGTCTGTTTGTACATACAAAGGAAAAGGAGTTGCTGTTACAATCATTTCAGTTCATTTTGAGACATGACCCTTCTTATTTTCTTAAGTGTTAATAATGCTGGTAGAGCTTAAGTATTGAGCGAGTGATGCCAGAGCAATCATAAGTTAGTCCTTAAGCGTTCACGCAAGGCTTGCGTTTAGCCAAAACTGTCATAAAAGGGCTGAGCTATGAAGGATATAAAGCTCCTTTTTCTCCCTTTGAATCTATCTCTTCAATCCTCAAAATGACCTGAAGTTGGATGCTTCATTTAAGAATCTTTAGTTTCAAATCAGTGGTTTGGAGCTTGTATGAAACTCTGCAAGCTCTCCAAGTGTGTCTGACTGTCTACTATAATTACCATGAGTCTGTAATAATTGAGAAGGATTTGTCTGCGTCCCTACTACTATCAGTACTACAAACCACGACCCTGCATCAAAACAGTCATTTAAAGTAAATATTTTTATGTTTTATGTATTGAATGTTTGTAAGACTAACTTAAATTGCATTTGAACCTGATGAAGTATGAAATAACGGCTATAAAATAAATGATGCAATCAGATTAAAACATGTTTAATACAGATTAACTCATGGTAATTATAGCTAAAAAACCTTAAACTCTCTGCTAAACTGAGCTGGATGACATCACCGTTTTCTCCAGGGTGACTGTAGAGCTGAAACAAATTTTGTTGCATTATTTTCGTGTTACCACTGTGAAATTGCACTGTAAAAAGCACTATATTAATAAAGATGATTTGACTTGGCTTGTAAACCTAATCCTTCCATAAAAATCTAAATTTACTGTACATAATTAAAATACAGAGGAAAACAAAAAGGAGGAATTAAAGCTGCACTATGTAATTTTTTCGTCCGCTAGAGGGCGCCTATTCAAAGCAAAGGCGTAGCTTGATGATGGCAAGTTTGAGCTCAGAAACTTGGGGCATGTGGTCTTCACCTCACAGCCGGTGGAAAATATTGGGATAGGACTTGAGCAGAAATCATGTTCATGGATGCGATTATTAACGTTACTGTAGTATGAAACAGAGCAGGACCGAGTGTTGCAAACACACGCTTCACGAGCAACGGGACTTTTATTATGACAGCACACAGTCGCAGGCGTCATTTCCATCATTTTTGGGACGTCATTTTCCAGTCATGAGTATGAGGGCATGCAGCTCTGTTTATCATATTAGATGCATGTAAGTGTTTTTAAAATGATGTTATGACTACTCTGTGTGTTCGCTCGGCGGCTGCTGTGACACTTGTTCACATTGCTAAGAGTAAAGTGTTTCTGCAAAATAAAACCGGAAAACCGAGGGTAACTCAGATATGATGCAATTGACAGGCAACTCCCTCAGATGACCCCAGACTTGGTTAAAATAGCAATTTTCTCACGATTTACAAATAGTTGGAAATATTTGGGATATTGTACGAAGTCAACTGAACAAAATATATAACACTGGTCTAGTGGTTTTTGGATATTTTACTGCAAAAATACTACATAGTGCACCTTTAAAGGAATACACTGACTTTTTTGGGACTTAACTTATTCACTGTATCCCCAGAGTTAGATAAGTCCATACATACCATTCTCATCTCCGTGCGTGTGTATAGTTACATCGTGTACTAAGACAGACGGAAAAAGAAAAGTTGCGATTTTCTAGACCAATATGGCCAGGAACCATACTCATTCTAGTGTTATAATCCAGGAACTTTCCTGCCCAATGTTGCCAGATTGGGTTGACGATTCCCAGCTCAAAAGCTTACTAAAACCCACCCACTATTAAAACGCCCAAAATTTGAACTGCCAAAATAATGTCGTAATTTTTTTTTGCCATGTCAATAAATGTTGATTAGCACCATTTTATCTCCTTAAAACAAAATAAAATAAATATATTTCCCTGGAAAATGGATAGAAAAAATGCAAATACATTAAAAGAAAACAGTCATGCATGACTAAACTATCCAAGACGAAACTGTCAAAATTACGAAATAAACTGATGACTTTAACCCATTGAAAACACATGCATCATTTTCAAATGTCAACAGTAAGAATAAACGCATTTAAGTGCAAAAAGTGCAGAATATAAGTGATCGTAATAATGTAATTAGCAGGCATTACACACATTACTGCACATACCACAGCCACAAGCATTCAATGATAACATACTTGTACAATAGTCCTACAACAAAAAAATTGCCTTTGTGTTGTGCTTTAAATTCAGACAGACCTACAGAAGAAGTGAAGTACATTTGTAGAACACAATGCAGAACTTAACACAGTCAAAACTGATGAATCGTTGATTCAAACCTCTTTCAGCAGCTGTCAGGGCGAGTAGAGCGCAGTCTTGATGGTTTAAAAGTTGCAGATGTCCTGATCAGGCGGCCAGTGTACACACGATGATGGACAGGAGTCATAATCCCATATTCAATTTCAATTCAAGTCATTGAACAGTGCTTTTAGAGTTAGTTATATTTATAAATAGTTTTTGAGTGACAGGTGTAATCCACGTTTTGAGAGTAGGTTCACTACATTACTGTAGCTACTGTATATTTATGCCACTTTTGGCATAGCGATCACTTCCAATTACAATTTCGTGCTGAATACAAATTTTGCCCAACCCCCATAAACCCGTTTTTGCTCGCACAATCAAATTCAAAACCGGCCCAATCTGGCAACACTGTTGCTGTCACACCATGGGTGCAGCGGCGCAATGATATTACACAGCACCTGAAAATAGACTAACTTTCATCAACACAATCAGTGTGACCGGGACCTGTACCATGATGGTAGTTTAACAAACTCAGGATTACAGGATTAGTTTCGAGTTGACAAAACCAAACCAATCTATTCAGGCTTTGTTGGTCCCATGATGCTGATCACCAGCTTTCTCTGTCAACTCAGGCTTTTATCCTGAGTTTAGCTGTGACATCAGTAGTGAACAGCCAATCACATGCTCTGAATCAGTGGCACTGAGATTCACTTCTCACAAGAGAAACAGTGAGATTCATTACAAAATATTACATGATTGAAAAATATTAAGAATTTGATACTTTTAACAGAGCAAGAAGAAAAGAGCTGTCTATGAAAGAGGACAACTTAAAGAAAAAATATTATATGTCAATGCAAGTAAAAGTTATGAAGTTAGTTTAGTTGATATATAGAGAGAATTGAACATTTAAGCTCAGTAAGCTTCTTTTTTAAAATAGCCTTATTTATTGATTTCAAAGCTTACTTGTATGACTTTATATAAGCTATTAATATAAATTTTAACAAAGTGCCTATTAGTGATTTATTAACTAAAAGAGCAAATACTTTATTTTTATGAACATTTTTGAAATGTAAAACTACTGAAATGTTTATTTGCAAGAAATGCATTTGGTAGAGTCTCAGAGAAGCTGAATTGAGAAGTTTGATTTAGAAATAAGGTTTGAATAGAATAGTTTGAATAGAGAGTCGTTAGTAATTACAATGCAGACAAAAGAATAATAATTAGAGCCATAACCAGCTCGAAACCGCTTAAAAACAACAGAGACAATACACTGAATGAAAGCTCAGAAGACATGACAATAAACATCAACTGATATTTTAGAGAAATCTCAAAATAAAATCACATGACCAGGGGCCTATACCATGAAGCCGGTTTAGCTGGCTAGCCAGATATGTTTAAGCTTAGTTTGTGCCAATCCTGGGTTTTAGGTACCATTAAAGTAGCTCGGCTTTAATCAGTGTTCGTTGCCATGGTATCTTACGCTGCACGGCTAACCTGCTCCGGGGCAGGTTATGTTCTGGATTCGAGAGCTCAGATTTAAGTGTGACCAATCAGCTGTGAGCAAATAAAAAATATAGATGACGTAACAAATTCTCAGAGTCTGTTGCAATGGCTTCACCTTTTCTACCAAATCCTGTGGACATCTCCGCGCAAATTGTTAGAAGAGCACTTCGTAGAGAAAGAGTTTTTAGGGACAGACAAAATCCTCTTGACTTTCCTGATACGTACTTATATGAAAGATACAGATTTTCCGCAGAAGGAATCTGTTATATTTGCGAACTTCTTGAGCCGCACATTGCAAATGTGACTCGTCGAAGCCATGCCCTTACTGTACCGCAAATGGTATGTATTGCGTTGCGATTTTTTGCAAGTGGTACATACTTGTATGCGATCGGTGATGCAGAGAACCTTGGGAAAAACACGGTTTGTCGAACCATTCGCAAGGTGGTCCTTGCACTGCAGGGGTACATAAATGGCTTCATTGTGTTTCCTGGACATTTATCGACCATGTCCATAAAAGAGGGCTTTTATAAAATTGCCGGTAAGATATTGATAGCGTGACATATGAACAATTTAACCGTTCACATGCAGGATCTTTATTTGTTTTATTTTTTTTTAAAGCAGATTTTATTTAGAGCACTTAAATATATTATACCTTAGCTTAAGAATAAATATATTTGTTTAAATCCTATAATAGGATTCCCTAGAGTCATAGGAGCAATAGACTGCACACACGTTGCAATCTCCACTGCTCTAGGAGAACATGAGGCTGATTATGTAAACAGAAAGTCCTTTCACAGCCTTAATGTTCAGGTGAGAGGATTTTTCATTTGCATTGAGATGAACATTTCACTGAATAATAACTTTAACAGGACAATGATTTACCGTACATTTAATCTGCAGATGACTTGTGATCATGAATGCATGATCACAAGTTTGGATGCTAAATGGCCTGGCTCAGTGCATGACTCCCGAATTTTCCGTGAGTCTGTGTTGTGTCAGCGCTTTGAGGAAGGCAAGTTAAATTTGGTACAGTACAAGACACTCTGAAGTGTTCATTTTAGTTGTGACAAACTTACACAATTTTCCCCTTTTCTGTTCCATGACAGGGCTTTTTGATGGCCTGTTGGTAGGAGACAGGGGTTATGCATGCCAGAGGTTTTTGCTAACTCCCCATCCTGATCCTCACACAGGGCCACAAAACCGCTTCAATGTGGCCCTCAGTAAAACCAGGGTCAAGATCGAGATGACCTTTGGCATCCTAAAGGCACGTTTCAACTGCCTTCGGCGCTTAAGAGTGTCACCAGAGCGGGCATCTCAGATAGTGGCTGCATGTGCCATTCTGCACAATATAGCCACCATCAGAAAGGAGCGAGTACCACCACAAAACCAGCTTCTCCCCGATGAAATTGACCCCATCACACTTGACCACCCAGCTGGGGCAGCTGTCAGAGATGCAATCACAACACAATATTTTACTTAATAAAAGCACATTGACACTGTAGACTGGTCTCAAACTGTTTTATTGGTCTTCTGGCTAGGGAGGAAGAAAGAGCAAAAGAAAGTTCACTTAAATTAATAAATATTCATAGAATGTTCATACTAAAGTGTTACTTGGTTAAATAAGGTCACATACTGAGATCTGTTTTTCCAGCTGTTTGATCTCCAATTTAATTTTTTTAATTTGGAGCCTTCTCAGCTCACAGTCCAGCTCCTTTAGGGAACAGTCTAGTTCTAGACTCCTTTTATAAAGGACCCTGACGGAGTCTGTTTCCACCTGAAACATAATTCCACCACAAACAATTTAAAGTTTTCTGGAGGCCAAATCAAAAAAAAAAAAAAAAAAGTGGCATGACTAGGACTGACTGTAATTTATGTCAATGGTTTAAAGCATTACTTTGTTCACATTCCTCCTGTAGCCCATTGAAGTAGAGGCCTCAGTTTCTAGGGCAGGTTGTGAAAAATCCTATAAAGATAAGTGTAATGGCCAGTCACTTATTTATGACACATTCAAATGTGTGTCATAATAAAAAAAAGTCCAGTGCATTCACCTCAGCAGCTGTTTCAGAACACACAGAGAGAGTGTCTTCATTTGCGTTACCCTAATAAATAAAAGTAGGCCAATGTAAAGCATAACTGTTATAAAGCAGGCTATGTTCATGCATGGTGTTCTGTCTGCTGCATACTGACATCTGTGTGAGAGACTGCGTGCATGTGTGCAGGCTTCAACAGGGACACTGCATTGCCCTCTACTGCAGAAAGTTAGAAAAATTAGAAGTTATTAGAGTAATCAAATAAAATAAAATATAGTAATGCATTGCACACATACCCATTGTCACTTGCTTACAGGAGCCAGCACCAGGGTCAGATTGCACAGCATCTGTAATGCCATCCATAATTGGCCTTCCCTTATTATTACTTATAGCCAACTCCTCCGCCACAGTGTATTCTGGAGGAGGTGGCCCTCCCCCAGTTTTACGTATTTCACACTTTTTTCTGTTTGCTGCAAACAAGTGTTTATGATAAAATGTTCGCAAAAATAATACAAGGTTGTGGTAAATACTCACCACTTTGAATTATATTTTTATATTTTGTCTTGATCTGCTGCCAAGAACGTTTGGAGTTGGGGTTGCATCTAAAAGTCAATGAATATAATTTTTTTTAGGATGTAATAGCCAATACATTGGCACATATGTTGTGTGATATCTATCCATCTACACACACACACACACACACACACACACACACACACACACACACACACACACACACACACACACACACACACACACATTTAATTTTAGCATTTAAAACATTTTTTAAAATCAATAGTTGTAGCTGTTAACATTAGTTAGGCCTTAGTTAACATTAGTTACTTCACATTAGCACAGTGAAGTAAAATGAAGAATTGTTGCCATTAGCATTAACAAAGAAAAAAAAATCAATGCAAAACTTATGTTCATAGTTACTTCATGTTAGCTAATGCATTAACTTATTTTAACAAATATCTTATTGTAAAGTGTTACAAGCAAACACACATATACAGTAGCTGCATTACAATGCAAAAAAAAAATGCTCTTTAGTAGTTTCTCGGTTTCCAAAATTTTTAAATCAAGATGTATTTACTAGATAATTAAATGACATAATATATATATTTAGTTTTTTTGTGTGAAAATAAAAATAAAAATTAAGTGAGTTGCTTAAAACAAACAAAAATATCTGCCAATGGAGAGAGGAAAATAATCTTATTTCTGTTTGGGACAAAACAGAAATTCTCTTGGTTTTGTCCCACACAGAAATACAATTATTTTTCTCACCCCATTTAGCTTGTTTTAAGAAAAAACTCAATTAATTTTGATTTTATTTTCAAGAAAAAATATCTTATGTCATTCAATTATCTAGTAAATGCATCTTGATTTAAGAATTTGTACATATTTAGACTAGAAACAAGACAACATTAAGTAAGAAGAGCATTTTTGCAGTGTAGCTTATACACATAATTTTACATGAATGACCTATAGAATGTTTTTTTTTTACACTTACGCATTAATGCAATCAGCAATCTTCCTCCAACATTCTTCTCTTGCTTTGGCAGCAGACACAGTGTTGCTGCGTGCTTGAAATACAGCCTTATATTCTTCATATTTCTGAAGAATAAGCTGTTGCTCCTCCGCGGAAAAATATATAGCTCTCGCTCTATCCATATCGAACGCGATTGGTTGTTTAGTGCCGACGTCACTCTTTTATGTGCACGCGCGTGAAGAAATCATAGCTTAAAGATTAAAGCCTGAGTTGACAGAGAAAGTTGATGAGCTGCATCATGGTACCAATTAAGCCTGATTGCATCGGTTTGGTTTTGTCAACTCAAAACTAATCCTGTAACCCTGAGTTTGTTAAACTACCATCATGGTACAGGCCCCTGATCTTGTAAAACATTTAATAAAATTCAGAGTTTTAGGCTTATCATCTTCATATTTGAAATATAACATGGTCAGACTTGTGGCTTTAGCTGTAGTGCATTTCTAGATTGCTCCAAGGCCATCTTAAATTTTATTTTCATAAAGATGTTCATACAAATACATTACTAATAACTTTACAAAACTTTGAAGCTTATTATAGCTATTTTTGATTATAAAAACGATTATAATTTTGACTTTACAGTAAACTGCCAAATGTCTGCTTTCAAATGAGACCATACTAATACTTTTAGTGCAAAGGATTCATGAACTGTTTTATTCTGAGTATGCATTTCTTAGGATTTTTTCAAAAGTGGGGGTTCAGCCTAACAGGTTAATGTATTACAATCATAGAGACACGGGTTTGTGGAGCAAATAGTTTTACTGTTTACTACTCTTATTCTTCTAGTTATGTACCAGCTATTTCATGGTTAAAAAAATCTGAAGACTCACACATGGAAAATAGCTGACTTCTGTGTTGCAAAACACACTGTTAGGCTGTCTTCAAGTTCACACGCTATCAGAAATGTCCTTCTTCCAACTTCTGAAGTTGTGATTACTAGCTTGTCGCATTCAAGAGCTTTGTTGTCGGAAAGAATATGAATCATGAAGCAAATACTATTGCATATTTCTTGGGAAAATCTTATGAAAACCAAAATGTATTATAGTTATTTAATTCTGAATAAATTGTGGTGTCCGATTCGTTGACAACCATATAAACATCTAGCTCATCAGCTTGTTGACTATTCTGTAATTTTAGTTAAATACATGCTATTTTCGCAGTAGATAAAGGCCAATTCACACTGACAAAAAAACAAAAGCGCCAAAAGACACCGACAACGCTGATTGAACATGTTCAGGCAGGTAAAATCAAACTTACTGGTGGTGTTTGTCTGTACTGTGTGAATTGACCTTTAAAAATACAATATATATTTTTTTGTAATTATGAAATTCCAACTTGTAAAAAGCATTCACGTTCTCAAAGAACTCGTAATTCAACTTGTAACCTGGGAATTTTCTGATGTATCCTACTTGTAACACGTGACCGCTGTACCACCTGACTGGTGCAGATTCATTTAGGCATTGATAGTGTTGCCATAGAAATGCATAAAGTTTATGACACTCCCAACTTGTAATTTTGGCTATCAAATTGATCTCAGAGTTTCTCAGTAGTAAAGAATAAGGCCGTTCATGTCCCATTTCAGACCAGGAAACTCTTATTTACATTAATTCCGATAGCATGTGAAGGCAGAAGTGGTCAAAAAACCTTTCTTAGCTAAATCTTTTCATAAGCATTTTTGCTTTAGAAATGTAATTGATACTTAGGCTACCTTAATTTCACCCCATTTTCTATAAAGAGGAAAGCTTGATTACTGAAATATTTAATGCCACACTGGTTGAACTGTCACAGTCAACCTTTAAATTACTCACAGACTCTAATGAGGAAGTGTGACTACAACCGATCATCTGAAAATGATTAAGTAGTGAAAAAAGTCAGATTGATGGAGAAAGAGGGGCTGTTTTTCATTACCCTCTCAGGGATGTACTGCACAGCAGAGGGAGAGACAGAGAGATGCGCGTGAAGCAGTGTGTTGAAGGAAAGAGAGGAGGAAGACTGTCTGACTGTCTCATTCGCCTGCCAAATCCTGTCAGATGGGGGATTACAGTAACGCAATAAGAGAGAGGAAGTGAGAGTGCACATGGCTGTAAACTGTGTGGCCCTGTAACTGTACTCACTTTAGCAAATCTCCACTCTTTATTTACCAGTATTTCTGAATGTTGTTTGTTTTATAAAAGATTGCTAACATGAGTCTCTGCAAAGTACAGTGGGATCTAAAAGCATGGGAAAACTTGTGAAAATACTTCTATTCTTTATAATACAGCTTTTTTCTTTACAAATTATATTATATATTTCATTGTGAGCAAAGAAATGTGATCTTTTTAAACAAAGGTGTTAACACTGGCAGCGTCACAATTGTTAATTTCTTCTTTTCACATCATAATATTTCTGTTTAACATTTTTCAAAATCCTAAAACTGTTTATTTCCATGTTTAAATTAGATTTTGGATCCAAGATTTTCAATTTGAACTTTACGGACCCCACTATGTTTGACACTGTAAAATAAACATAGTACAGCATTGTCGCAATGAGGTCATTTCTATTAAAGTCAAGTCAGTTCAAGGCAGATCTCTTTCTAAAGCACATTTGAAACATTCGACGTTTGGCCCTAAGCGATTTATACAGCATTAAATCATAAGATAACATTTTCTTGACTCCAAATGCCTGCCTCTCTTTTATTAGGCAGGATGGTATCTATAACTTCATCACAGATAAATCCACGGCCCCCTATTCAGAAGACGGCCCTAGGACAGCAGAGGGCCCCTCAGTCATCCTCAGGACCAGAACCCCCTCATCAAGGAGGACGCCTCCCTCTCAGAGCCCAGAACAAACACAAAGTGGACCTCAGCCAGCACCAAGCAGACCAACGCAATGGTAACAAGCCCAAACTGGGTAAGGAAGTTTGAAGGGGGCTGTTAAATAGTGTTTTAGATATGCATACCGTATGCCTTTAAATCTAAGTTCAAATATTTGTAAACCGTTCAGATTGCATGTCTTCAGTATGTCCCATAGCAGGTAATGTGTAATGATACGTGGCCGTATCTGGTATCCCCCTTCTGTTCGTAGCATCTGAGTCCGTCTATGTGGTATCACTGCAGGCACCCAGAACCCAGGGGAGGAGTGCGCCCATCCACACGGCCACCATGAGTAAAAAAGTAATCACAGGTATATCACACATAGTGGTGCCAGCCAGCAATCATTATTCAGTAGTTCACCTCACTCAAACCTAATATTCATTCTTTGTTATACCCTTTTTTATGCCTGTATGTTAGAGCCAGAGGTTGTGGATGAAGTAGAGGACATCACAGTTAGAGTACTGTCTCCTCAATCTGTCCTTATTACATGGGTTGATCCACTTGTTGAGAAGAAGAAGGAAATACCAGGGGGATCCAGGTAAAAAATTATGATATAATTTTTAGAATGGTTGGTATGTTGGCTGCACTTCATACACTACCGTATAAAATATATTTTTATGCTTTTGAAAGGAGTATCTTATGCTCACCAAAAATACAGTAATATTGTAAAATATTATTATAATTTTAAATGTATGTTTTATATTTAATGTTTTAAAATATTATATAACAAATATTATAATAAATAAAAAAATAAAAATTCCTTTTAATAGCAAAGAATTTATTTGGTAACAATTTATTTTATCTCATTAACTATTTCATTAACTAGTTGCTTATTAGAATGCCTATTACTAGGATATTGGCTGTTTATTAGTACTTATAAAGCACATATTAATGCCTTATTCTGCATGACCTTATTCTACATCCCTTAAGGGTAAGTTCACCAAAAAATGAAAATTCTGTCATTAGTTACTTACACTCATTTCATTCAACAGCCGTAAGACCTTTGTTCATATTTGGAACACAAATGAAGATATTTTTGTTGAAATCCGATGGCTCGGAAAGGCCTCCATTGGCCACAATGTCATTTCCTCTCTCAAGCCCATCTCACTACAGTGGCTCTACAACAATTTTATGAAGCGACGTGAATAGTTTTTGCGTGCAAAAAAAATAAATAACAATAATAGTATTTGGCAATTTCAAAACACTGCTTTGAATCAGTGTATTGAATCAGTGGTCATACGCTGATTCATTAAGCTCAGAAAATGTATTTGACATTTGGAGAGTAAAACATTTCTAATAGTTTCTAATAGACCATATGTCTTCCCTGAAACCACTTTGGGCATTGCCAAAAGATGAACAGAGGTCTTACGGGTGTCAAACGACATGAGGGTGAGTAATTAATGACAGAATTTTCATTTTTGTTTTCCAAAATCCCAAAACTACCTTACTAACTATTAATAATCAGTAAATAAGTGGTTTATTGAAGAAAAAGTTGCAGTTATTAGTGAATATGTGTTATTATTGTGAATATGTGTTATTACTTATTATTATATTGGAAACAGATGTGCTGCTTACAACGTTGTCGAAACTAATAGGATTTTTTTCAGCTTTAGAATTAATATGTGTGCAGGTATTACACAGTGAAATACAGAGAGAAAGGAGAATCTGCTCGATGGGAATACAAGGACACCACTCAGAGACGTCTCATGATTGAAACGCTCTCTGCAGACAGCATGTACGAGTTCTCTATTTGTATCTCACAAGGAGATCAGAAGGGAAAATGGAGTGCATCTGTATTCCAGAGAACCCCAGAGTCAGGTTTGTTTATGCTTCCTGATCTTTAACTTAGATGTTTTGCTTAATTTACATTGCTGAACAGCTAAATTCTGATAGTATTTATGATTATAAATTTAATAATATGAAACGGTCAGTGTCAGATTGAAAACAAATCTTAAAAGCATTCTGGAGATTAAAGTAGTCTATACAACATACAGGACGACTAGATTATAATAAAAGAAAATTCTAGAAGTTTTTCTTTAATGTAACTTAAAGCATATCTAAGAAGACGATTATTTAGAATGTAGTAAATTTAAAACCAATCTGCTATCTTATTGCACATCTAAAAATGGACAAGCTAATGAAGCAAATAATAAACAAAGGAGTGTTTGTATTGTATTGTACACCTATACAAACGCACACACAAACTCAAGACAATCTTGGCTTAGTTTCTAGTTTTTTGTTTTTGTTTTTGTTTTTAAACCATGCAAGCATGTTCTAACCACCTAATTTAGTGTAATGTCACTGCTTTACTGCCTGTTTGGAATTTTTGTTTGGAGCGATCAGAATGACCTCATTCCTCTGGAAAACATAAAGCTGTCTTTTGTTTCCATCTGAAAAATCTCCAGACAGAAAAACAAATGAAGTAGTTAACGAGAATACACAGTGCTTTATGTTTGTAATAATTTGTTTGTCATTTCTATTTTTATTTTCTGCCACCTTTGTCTACACAGCTCCTTCTGGCCCTCCAGAAAATTTTCTAGTTAAACCACTTAGAGGAAAAGGTACTGCGGTCTCAGCAACTTGGGATCCTCCTGAGCAAACCAATGGGCGAATAAGAGGTAAGACCACAGGGTAGGTAGGCTTTCAATTCAGCAAGTTCTATATAGACCATAAGAACCATATATTTCTATTTGGTTATTGTGTAGTGCACCTAATTTATTACTTATAATTGGATCTGCATATTTAGCTGGTATAGAATGTTTTTTTAACATTGATAATATTTTATACAGATATCTGTCAGCTCTTTCTATTAGTCTTGGAATATGCCCTAAATAAAGAACAGAAAATTAATTTGGCATTTGGAAAGTAAAACATTTCATATGTCTTCCCTGAAACCACTTTGGGCATTGCCAAAATAATTGGGAATGATAATGCTCTTCAGCATCACAATTTCTCCAGCAGGCATGCAGAGCACCAGTCTGAAAAACTAAACCAATACAAATGTACATGTGGAAAACACAACTGTTCCCTGTTCATGCTAAAAGAACTTTCCTCTTTACTGTGTTATCCTTGGCCTAGATTTATTGGTTCAATCTTGGGTATTCCCAGTGTTCATTGGAAAATATTCAGCTATGGTATCCAAATGAAATTGACCGTACTGATTGATTTGACATCTACTTCCAGAGTACATCCTTTCCTATGCTCCTGCTATGAAACCGTTTGGCGCAAAGTCAGTTACATACCGTGGCACCACCACCTCTGCTACCATAGATGGACTTACACCAGGTGACCGCTATATCTTCAAAATTCGTGGAGTCAATAGGAAGGGGCAAGGACCACAAACTAAAGCCATTATTGTTTCAATGCCTGCATGTAAGTATTCCCAACAGATGTTTTCCCCAATAAACATTACTACACTAGCAGCTTTACAGAAACTTGGTTAAGACTGGCATTTCAATTTTGTCTCCAGCAAGCACTACACACTTAAGGAACACAGACAGCCACAGGACGAGTCAAAGCACCTCCATAACATCATCCAACAATGAATCAGACAATCAGGAGCCAGATGAAGAGGAAGAGTCTGATGCACAGACCACAACTCCAACCACCAATAGGCGGGGACGGCCTCTTTCTCAGACAAGGTCCTATCACAGCATCTTCTCCTCTGTAAGGGGTTCTGTCAGAAACGGAGGTTCAAGTGCCAGGTTAAATTCACATTCATCTTCAACTCATACCAAAGACAGAGAAGAAAATACAGATGAGGAAGATAAGCCAACAGACAGTCCAACAAAAGAGGAGATCAGAGCAAATGTAAGGGGTTCTGTCAGAAACGGAGGTTCAAGTGCAAGGTTAAACTCACATTCATCTTCAACTCATACCAAAGACAGAGAAGAAAATACAGATGAGGAAGATAAGCCAACAGACAGTCCAACAAAAGAGGAGATCAGAGCAAATGAGGCTGAGGACACAAAACCAGAGAGCAGTATCAATGCATCATCACAAACAGAGGAACATTCAAAATACTCCTCTGAAACTAAAGAATCAAAACCCAATAAGTCTGACTCTGTTCATAAAACATCTGAGGAGAAACGTCCTTCTTGGACCCCTCGCACATCATCAATTGTTGATATTAGCAGATTAAGAAGGCCTAATTCTCGCTCACATGGTTCTCGATCAAGGATTCGAAGTGAAGATTCTTCAAGCTCGTCGCAAAACCAAGAGTCTGCAGCTACAAGAAAGGACTTGACAGCAGTCTCCTATCCTGAGGGAAAGAACTCAATAAGTGTCACTGACAGGACGCCTTCAGTGATCTCACCTCAGGAAACCAGGCCTGAACCAGAAAAAGAATCAGATTCATCCTTATCTATCTCTTCTTCTCCAACTTCCTCCACAGCATCATCATCTTCTTCCACTTCATCTTCTTCAGTATCTTCTCCATCATCATCATCATCCTTACCATCATCATCTTCAGGTACAAGAAGGATTTCCTCCACGTCAGGTCGAGCCACAAGTTCAGGATCTGGTGCTATGTACCCTAATGGTAGAAGAGTTGGAATTTCAACTAGAGCTCAGAGACTTCAAACAGAAAAGCACAAACCTGATTCATCATCTTCTGCTTCTTCACAATCCACACTGCCAACAGGAACCAGGACAAACAATCATGATACAACAAAGGAGCATGAAAATAACTCACATCTAGACACAACAAAGGATGAACAACCAATTGTCATTGAAGAAACCAAAAAAAGCCTTTCTGATACAACTAAAGAGGAACACCCGGAACAAAAGGAAAATTATTATAACAAAGAAGAGAAAAGTGATGGTTCAACTTCCCATTCTCCTTCAATGACTTACCCTTCTTCAACAGGACGAAGTTCATCCCTTTCATTTCAAAACCGAAATTCTAGGATAGTTATGGGGAGTCGCAGACAAGATGGCAGAATACCGTGGAGTAGGACTGCCTCATCTGTAGGCGCAGGAAGGCCGATTATTAAAGGATTTCCTTCTCGTTCTGCTGCTGTGAGTTCCCGAGAAAGAATTTCACCCACAACGCACCCTTTAAAGCAAGAGATTGATTCTGTCTCAAATAAACCTAGTGTGGTAAATAGAGAAACAAATATTGCAATAAGTCCCAACAATCCCAGTAATAATGAAGCTGTAAAAATTAGCAATGATCATGAGGATGATTATCTTTACGAGGGAAGCAAAGAGACCTTGGAGAGTCAAAGCAAAGATGCCGTCACAACTGCAACATCTAAAACAACAACAACAACAGCTGTGAGCGAACCTCAGAGACATGTCCAGAACTTTGAGAATAAAAGTGTGGATAGGGAACAAAGTAGTACCAATACAAGTTCAAAGTCACTTCCTATAGTTCCCCAAAGAGTCCCAATTTTGGCTTCTAATGGACGGGTCCGCTCACCTGTGGTAGCAAGTCGTTTGAAAGGGTCACGGCTTCCTAGTAGGTTGTACCCATTACAACACAGACGATTGGGCTCAGCTTCCACACTGGATACATCATCCTCCTCTTCAGCATCATCGCCTGCCTCCTCTCAAAACAGCCCAGCAGAATCACCCCTTATCTCAGGTCGCGACACAACTGTCGGGAGTAATACTAATGCTAGGCTCTCCCAAGGTTCAGTTTCTCGCTCTTCTCATGGGCTGTCTGCTGGTGAAAGCTCTAGTGGGAATATATCTCCTGAGTCTCGGAATCCAGTGATGGGATCGAGGCTGCGGTCAGTTTCTAAGGAAAACACTCCAGTCAGTGGCTACAAACCAAGTTATGGAAAAGGTAAACATTATGTTGTCTGCAAGGATGCATGTGCAACAAATCCAGTGTGTGCATAAGTACAATTTTACTCATTTTTACACATTTCTATGTTAAGGTAAAAATGGACGGCCGAATCTGACAGCTGCAAATGGCAGAGTATCCTCAACATCTGATGAAAAAGCAAAACCAAATGGAGTCCGACATATCACAGGTCCTGATGGAACTAAATGGGTGTGTTTACTTGCTGCATTAATTATTGCTAAATTTGGCAGCCCTTAATACATTATATACATTTTTTTACCACTGGCACATTTATTTTATTCACTTCTTTTCATATTCCAGTTTATAAAACATACAGGATTTTGCATAAATTGTGCTTTTTACCCATTGCAGGATTAAAGCACTGATAATGATCCTAGAATGTACAGTAACTGCTTATTTCTATGACTTCTGTTAAGTCTATTGTATGGATACACCAATCAATCAGGCAGTACTGCAGTCCAAACTAAATTATCTTTAATGTAAGCAAAGACAGTCATGTGAATAGACATGTCAATCTATGCATGAAAACTCCACAGACAGGGAACCTTGGGGACTCTTATTCAAGCAGGGCTGTTTAACTGTTTTTTTAAAGAAAGATTCTTCTTTATAAAGTTTCATTCACTCTTTTAGATAGTAGATCTGGATAAGGGCGTTCTAATGAATGAAAATGGAAGAGTCCTTCAGGATTCAAGGGGTAGACCCAGAAAAGTTATCCTTGGAGAGGATGGAAAGACTATTTTTGGTGAGTGGATTATCATCTTAAATTAATAGAACTATAAAAAGAAGCAGCATGTTTTAAACTGACTTTTATCTATTAGATGACCAGGGCAGCCCTCTCGTTAACCAGGAAGGATTAGCATTATTTGGCCAAGGAAGGGAGGGTCAACCTGTGGTTAATCCAAGTGACAAGTACCTAACTGTGGGAGGAAAACCCATTGTGGGCTTGGACCGCCCTAAACCCAGGACTACAACCACTACAACAACAACAACAACAACAACAACAACAACAACAACAGAACCTACAACAACACAAATGGTAACAGAATCATTGGAGCCATCAACATTAGCTGCTGAGCCTACATGTCCACCAGGACTTTATTCCCGACTGGACAAGAATGGTTTCCCAATAATGGGTGCTGATGGAATACTTAACTGTTACTCTGAAGGTGAGATGAACTCTTTACTGCCACACAAAACTATGTGCTTCTTAAAATGTTGTAATGTGCATATATGGAAAATATACTCTTAAGATGAGACCAAAAAGTGTTTGGCCCAGTTTGTGACTATAGTTGGCTCTTATATATTGAAGCTTGTCACAGGGTACCCACAAGTCCTGATCCCCTGTAATTTAGAACCAGTATTCCAAGGATAATGTCAGTTAGGATGTACACAGTAAACCTCAAAGGATATCCTTCTGTTATGCATGTATAACCTCTGCTATGTTTTCAATCTGCCTATGATCAGCGTGAGTTTTGGGGGAAACAGTAATTTCCTCCTTTGTAGTACACTGTAAGTACATAGGTTGATTTCCCCCTAGAAGTTCACACACTTGGTGTGTTTGTTTGATCAGACTGATCGGTCTTATATAGCAACATTGGACTCAACCACTCACTGAGTTTAGTGAGGGATTATCTGTTGATAATTGGCAGTGTAATTATTCTGTTTAATTATTTTTTTTGCATTTCTATTTGGTGATGCTGTACATTTAAGCAACTGGTATGGAGACAGCAGACTTTTGGTTTTGGGAGGAAATTCTATAGGAAACAGAAGTAGCAACAGATTTTCTGAGTATAACAGTTTATTGAAGACATTTTTTAGGCTGGGGTCTTTGTTCTATTCATCGGTTGTTGGTTGGATTTTGAGATGTGGGCGTTGCACTCAAAGATAGAGATGTTTGAAGAACTGTAGAAAATTTGAGATGTCTGGCATAATATAACATCTATAACATACATTTACAATTTCCATTCCATGCTGACATTGTATCTAAATTAGTGTGTGTGTGTGTGTGTGTGTGTGTGTGTGTGTGTGTGTGTGTGTGTGGGTGTGTTTTTGCTACCTCCTGGGGACATGGATGTGTTTTTTAACCTTCCAAGTGGGGACACGATGGTGTGTGTGTGTGTGTGTGTGTGTGTGTGTGTGTGTGTGTGTGTGTGTGTGTGTGTGTGTGTGTGTGTGTGTGTGTGTGTGTGTGTGTGTGTGTGTGTGTGTGTGTATGTGTGTGTGTGTGTGTGTGTGTGTGTGTGTGTGTGTGTGTGTGTGTGTGTGTGTGTGTGTGTGTGTGTGTGTGTGTGTGTATTCAGAATTCCTAAAAGTAATGCTACATTTCTATCTGAATGTGAGCTAAATATTTAGATGATTGTTGATACAGATTTGTTTATTGCAACAGACTTGAATCCACAAGTGTAAATTAATTTGAGCCAAATGAGATGATTTATTTGTACCAATTGAGAACAGGATTGCTCTGGATTCTAGCTTCCCTAAAAACACAGTTCAGAAAAAAAAAAGTATGGATATGGTCAGCATGGGCTCTAATGATGTTGTTACTGATTAAGATGGTCTTGGCTGATTGTTTTGTTTATTGGCCACCAAGCTCCAAGCAGGTGTTTTTTACTTTTGCTTTTTTGCTTTTCGTGTGGCCAGTTGTACTCCATTTACTCTATTGATTTCAATTTTATAGATGCCATTTGTTTTCTTTTGTTTACGAGGGTACAGCATTGCCTCTTTTTAAGGGGTTTAAATACAGGGGTGCAAACACATTGCGCTGAAACCCTTTTGTAATTATTAGGATTTTAAAAGATTAAAATCGTGCCCTAAAAGTGATAAGGCAGACCAATTTTTAAGTCATAAAGAGATATGCCGCATTCACGTGCTATCGGAAATGTGATAATTCCCACTTCTGAAGTCGTGATTATGAGATCATCGCATTCAAATGTTGAAATGTGAGGCCGTTCATGTGCAATGTGTCAATTTTTACCTAGGAAACTCGTATTTACGATAATTCAAATAGCAAGTGAAGGCAGCATTAGTACCCATCCCATCTACAACATTACCATGGTTTGCCCCAATTGGCCTGGAAGTGACACTACAGCGATCAAAAGTACAAAATCTTTCATAACCCGCTCTGTTCCTGGAGGCACACCAACAGTAGACATTTTCAAACTCTTCCTCATGAAAAAATACTATAGTATACTATAGTAAAATTACTGCAGTAAATACTATAGTGTTTTTGAACCATAATATACTACATTACATTAACAAAGTGTAGTACATACTATAATATACTATACAATTTATATATAATATACAATTTACTGCAGTATCTTTACTATAGTGTGGTTAAAATTGCTATAGTATTTATTTGAGTAATTTTACTATAATATACAGTAGTATTTTTTTTCCTAATCAATTTTTGTTCCTAATCAAACACACCTCATTCAACTCATCAGTTTATTATAGAGACTCCAAGACCATAGATATATGGGTCAGATAAGGGAGACATCCAAAATGTGCACTGTTGGTATGCCTTCAGGAACAGGATTGGAAAACTGTCCTCTATCATTGGTATCCTTGGCTCAAAAAATAAAATTTCGGATATTGGATTTATTTTTTTTGCTGTCACTTGGGTGGTACCCTAAGGTACAAAAGGGAAAAAGTCCATCTTTGTGCCTTACTTACCCTTAAATGGTACATATTAGTATCTTAAAAGGTACATATCAGTAATTTAAGAGAGTGGACTAGTACCTTAAAGGTACATATTAGTATCTCAAAGGTACATATTAGTATCTTTTAGGTTTTGTATCTTAGGCTACCGCCCCAGTGACAGCAACTTTTTTTTCTGAGAGTGTGTTTGACCCATGGCCCTAGAGGTCTATGAGAAATTTGAAAGAAATCAGCCACCGGGGCAACGTTTTTCAAGTACGTAAATAATTGTATCTATTACGTTAATTTTCACACATGCACACGATATTCATATCGTAAGATAGAATTCCTTGTCCTGAACGACTTTGCCTGTAGGACCACTGCTGTCAATCAAATCAATTGTTAAATATTACAACCTCGATAAAACCACTGCAGGGCAATTCTCTGGACTCTCTAGGTCAATAATTATCATAAAATGTTGAGCTTTACCCTTTGGATATCTATAACAGGGTCACTTAGAAATAGGCGTTGCCAAGTGTACCCCAAAAGCCTATAATTCCTAAATGAAAACTCAGAACTTCATGAAATTAGGTGAGCACATGCAACATGTGATTTAAAAACTTTAATGGAGATTGGGCTATAGGTGGTGCTATAACAGTTGAAAAGGTTTATTGTTTACAGGCTTGCTATATAATATGTAATCTCTTAATATTGCGCTAAAGCGCCTGAACCCTGTTAATTGCTGCTTCCAGCTATATTTATTCTTATTTTTTAAATTTTAAGCGGCTTTATAAGTTCACTTTCAAAGTCAATGCACAAACTTGGATGACCTTTCTGGAATAACAACTAGAACTTGTTGTATAATCATGTGTTATATAATTCTGCTGGTTTGAACACAAGGCAGCCAATGTGGCCAAGTTGCATTCAGGGACAAGCTTGTTTACATACAGTTTTAATAATTACTTGGCTTGTCCCAATAGTAATTTCCTCATTGTGACAGGAATCCCTGGGCAAGCGTATATTAACCATAAAGAATAGTGCGGTCACATTTTCACCACTCTAACAGAGCAATTAACTTAACTTTTCAAACATTGAATAAAGTGCTGTTTTAACTAACAAAAAGATTAGAAAAAATGTATTGCATTGCCCTAAAAAGTAACTTCACTCGTCTAGACAATAAAAAATGGCATTACTTTAAAACAAATGCCATTTGGCTTAATATTTTGTTCTTTAATACATAGGCATTCATAAATAAAAAAATGTGACATGTGTCCAAATACTTTTTTGGGCCATTGTGAGGTTGGATCCTGTGGACATTTATTCTTTCCATTTTTGATTGCTACTCTATTTTACAGATGAATTTTTTGTGGAGACTACCACAATCCCAGTCCCACTTCCCACCACAACACTGGCTCCCACAACACTGGCTCCTACAACACAGGCCCCCACTCTGGAGACTCGGCCGTTTAATAACACCCCTTCCTCTGAGTTTGATGTGGCTGGAAAGAAACGGTTCACAGGTAATACATTTGCTTTACTACATACTACAACATTTAGTGCTCTGGTATAAAATGCTATAATCCCTGTTCTTATTGGTTCCAAACTCAGCAATACCATGCTGAGATGGAATCTCTCAGGGAATACAACTGGCCTCTCGCAGTTAATTTCTTTCCAATCACCTCAGCATTTCCTGTAGATGTGAGGCACTGGAGAGTTGAATGGTGAATGTGAAGGAAACGTATTTGGCCCACAAATGCAACTCATTCCCTTGGAGATGCTTGTGAGCAGATAAAATATAATAGTGCATACAGCTGACCGTAGGTAGGATTTATCTGTAAATACTTCTTTTCCCTCAGTAAAGTAATGCTTTTCCAAAATTTTAAACATTTAATCAGCTGAGTTCATCAAAAAAAGAGACAACTCTTCTGTAAGCACTTGCATACCTAACTCATAACCAAAATTATTACAAAGACTCTATAATTATTATTGTATTATATTTTCTACAGTTTGGCCCAACTTTATCACTGCTAAAATTGTTGGTTTCTTAAAGGGTTAGTTCACCCAAAAATGAAATTGATGTCATTAATGACTCATCCTAATGTTGTTCCTCACCCGTAAGACCTCTGTTCATCTTCAGAACACAGTTTAGATATTTAATATTTCAGTCCCAGAGCATATGCAGTCTATGCACACTATACTGTCCATGTCCAGAAAGCTAATGAAAACATCATCAAAGTAGTCCATATGTGACATCAGTCGGTTGATTAGAATCTCTTGAAGCATCGAAAATACATTTTGGTCCAAAAATAATAAAAAATACGACTTTATTCAGCATGTATGTAATGTATGGATATGTAATTAATGACTCACCCTAATGTCGTTCCTCACCCGTAAGACCTCCGTTCATCTTCAGAACACAGTTTAAGATATTTTATATTTTAGTCCCAGAGCATATGCAGTTTATGCACACTTTACTGTCCATGTCCAGAAAGGGAATAAAAACATGATCAAAGTACTCCATATGTGACATCAGTTAGTTAATTAGAATCTCTTGAAGCATCGAAAATACATTTTGGTCCAAAAATAATAAAACATACGACTTTATTCAGCATCAGTCTTCTCTTCCGCGTTTGTTTTCACGCGTCAAACTGCCAAACTGCTGAAATCACATGACATTGGCGATCCGAATCATTGATCGATTCACTGATTCATGGTCGTTTGAATCTTTATTTGAGATTTGAAAACAAACGCGGAAGAGAAGACTGATGCTGAATAAAGTCGTATGTTTTATTATTTTTGGACCAAAATGTATTTTCGATGCGTCAAGAGATTTTAATCAACCGACTGATGTCACATATGGACTACTTTGATGATGTTTTTATTCCCTTTCTGGACATGGACAGTAAGTGTGCATAGACTGCATATGCTCTGGGACTAAAATATAAAATATCTTAAACTGTGTTCTGAAGATGAACGGAGGTCTTACGGGTGTGGAACAACATTAGGGTGAGTCATTAATGACATCAATTTCATTTTTGGGTGAAATAACCCTTTAAGCATTATCAATGTGTGCGTTTGTATGCTTTTTACACCTGCCGTTAACATGCCTTTTCAGTTGACTCACATTTGGATTGCGAAATACAAATGCACCCAAAACACAGTTTAATCGGATTGTGATTGGATCACTGAAACTACATTCAGAGATGTCTGGGACAGATTTTGACCACATTTAATGATGATGTAAATTCAAACATGTTTTCATTATCCACATTCAGCGACGCAAGTAATAAATGAGATTAAGCTGTAAATAAACATGTCACTTTGACTGACGGAGCTGTTAAAGCCCTGTGTTGCAAGTTCTTTTCATTATTCTGCTCTCGCAGTGTGAAAAATACCACAGACACGCTCTTGTGACTTTCTCTCGATTCAGATTATTTCACTTAATTACTCTCTATTATGAGAGGAGTCTAATTTCTCTCGTCATAGAAAGTGCTTTGAAACTTTTCTCCTCATCTCTTCGCTTAGACCCATTAACATACTTTATGAAGAGTTTTGCAAAGACATTTTGAATGATCCAATTTTGAACCATGCAATCCAGTCACACTTAAAATGCATTGGAATGAAGGTACCAATCGGTCAAAAAAATCCAGATATGACACAAATGTAATGGCAAGTGTAAAAGGTTCATTTTCATATAGTAGTTGCCTTGGATTACATTTTCTGTTAAATAAGCATTTATGTGATTTAGCCTACAGGACAGTTGTGAAAATGTGTGCCATAACGAGAAGTTACTGTAAAAGTGTACAGTATCGTTGAAAAGTTAAACGTTTTTGAAAGACGTCTGTTTTCTATTTTATTATATTTAAAGTGTAATTTATTCCTGCAATGGCAAAGCTGAATTTTCTTCAGTCTTTAGTGTCACTAAAGTCTTCTTCTTCTTCTTCTTCTTCTTCTTCTTCTTCTTCTTCTTCTTCTTCTTCTTCTTCTTCTTCTTCTTCTTCTTCTTTTTCTTCTTCTTCTTCTTCTTCTTCTTTTATTATTTTTTTATCTTTTATATTTTATATCTTTTATATTTTTTATATTTTCTTTATCTTTTATTATTATTATCAATGTTAAAATATTTGGGGGAAACCTTGATACATTTGATTAATATAAAGCTCAAAAGAACAGCATTTATCTTTTGTAATGTCATAAGTGTCTTGTCATTTTTGGTCAATTTAATGCATCCTTGCTGAACTCCAATTTTTCATTGGTAGTGTATTGTAAATTAAGAGCAATGGGGGAAATAAAAGGAAGAGAAAATTTAAAAGAAAAATGCCTTTACCTTTAGTCTCCCTATTTGGATCATGTTACTCTAAGTTTTACCTTCTACTTTTAGAGGTCTCTCCCCTATGGCCAGAGTGTAACTGACCTTGTCAACCCTAGTTTCTTCAAGAAATACTACATATCATGTGTTGGTAGAGGCTATTTTAGAGGCCATTGACTTTACAGGCTCTCAGGTTGTTTCATGTGGGCAGCTTCTGTAGGAAATATTTGAGAATGCCTGAGTGAAAGTATTTAGACCCAGCTCTATAAATTATGGCTGAATGTCTGTGGGTTTGGGCTTCCTTCCCAAATACTCCAAGTCCCAGTGTGTGTGTGTGTGTTTGTGTGGGTAAAGGTGTGTGCCTGAGTGAATCCAATTTTTCTTGTGATCGCTATTAGGATGTTGTTTCAACCAGTTCACATTCCACATTGCAATTTTATTCCACTCAGCAACGGATAAGTGCAATCATGATGTGACCCTATGCAATCTATATTACCTGAATCTAGGCAAGCTTTTTCAAGTTCATTTAGCAAGACTGACTGTACAGAATCCATCTTTCTGAAGTTAAATCTCCACTAGCTACACACCTAGCTATGACACATTGTTTCAGGTCCAGTTTGCATGCAGAGACTGTGCCAGTAGCCAGATGAGTTTCAGAAATGGTTATGCTGAGCTGGAGCTTTGGCTAGTGATCAGGCAAATTTAGTTCTGCCCTCATTGACTCTTTACAGTACTGCACTTGCAGTAGGGAAGTTCACTTTGCTATTGTTATAGGTATCAGCTACCACAATTCAACACAAGTATGAGTTTAGAGGCTTGGATCAAAAGCATAACTGACTGCAGGAAGACACATTTCTCACTAACGATACATTATTATTAGTAATTATTATGGCAATCAGTTCAATTCAATCAGATCAATTTGATCTGATTCTTTTTTTTTAAATGTGATGCAAAAATAAATAAACCGGACATCTAAATATCTAGGCATTTACATAAAACAATTACAAATATTTTACACATATTCTAATATATTTAGAAGATTTGTTTGCAACAATAATGTCTGTAAATTAAAGCAAATATTGATATATATATATATATATATATATATATATATATATATATATATATATATAGATATAGATATGAAATATTAATATGAGATTACATTTTTAATTCAAATAATTAAGTCATATAAACACAAATCAGGCATAACATAATGACCACTGACAGGTGAAGTGAATAACACTGATTATCTCTTCATCATGGCACTTGTTAGTGGGTGGGATATATTAGGCAGATATATTTACACATTTGTCCCTTAAAGTTGATGTGTTAGAAGCAGGAAAAATGGGCAAGTATAAGAATTTGAGCGAGTTTGACCAGGGCCAAATTGTAATGCTAGACTGGGTCAGAGCATCTCCAAAACTGCAGCTCTTGTGGGGTGTTCCCGGTCTGCAGAGGTCAGTATTTATCAAAAGTGCTCAAAGGAAGGAACAGTGGTGAACCAGCTAGAGGGTCATGGGGGGCCAAGGCTCATTGATCCACGTGAGGAGTGAGGGTTGGCCCGTGTGGCCTGATCAAACAGACATGCTGTAGCTCGAGCTCAAGTTAATGCTGGTTCTGAAAGAAAGATTTCAGAATACACAGCGCATCACAGTTTTTCACATATGGGGCTGCATAGGGATGCACTATGGGAGGAAGGCAAGCCGGCGGAGTGTGATGTTTTCAGCAGTGTTCTACTGGGAAACCTTGGGTCCTCCCATCTGTGGATGTTACTTTACACCTACCAACCTAAGCATCGTTGCAGACCATGTACACCCTTTCATGGAAACGGTATTACCTGGTGGCCTAATTTCAGCAGGATAATGCACCCTGCCACAAAGCAAAAATGGTTCAGGGGTGGTTTGAGGAACACAACAAGGAGCTTGAGGTGTTGACTAGGCATCCTAATTCCCCAGATCTCAATCCAATGGAGCATCTGTGGGATGTGCTGAACAAACAAGTCTGATCCATGCGGCCCCACCTCACAACTTACAGGACTTAAAGGATCTGCTGCTAACATCTTGGTAACAGATAACACAGCCCACCTTCAGGGGTCTATTGGAGTCCATGACTCGACAGGTCAGGGCTGATTTGGCAGCAAAAGGGGGGCCAACACAATATTAGGAAGGTGTTCATAATGTTATGCCTGATCGGTATAATTAATTTGAAATGGGTATGTGATTGACTAAATGCTATGGTTAACATTGCACACAGTTGTCAGGTATCACTGATTAAGGTGCATTTCTTTAATATACATCTCATGAATAGACAGAGGTCATACTCCTAGGTTATGTTTTTTGATCATTAGCCAGCAATCCAAGATCTCCTACTGTTTCATGGCTCCTCTAATGTGCTTGACTTGGCAGAAATGTGACATCAACTTCTCTGGCTAGATACATAGGAAAACAGCAGAAGAATGAGAAAAATACTATGCGCCAACTCTTCATTGTTTTATGAGGGAGGCCCTCAATGGCCCCTAGGTTGGTGGTTGTAATGCATTTATATTTCAGTATTAGAACATGTCTATGTCTTAAGTTTGCAAGGAAATAGAGATATCAGCACCATTTAGACCACTGGAGCCAGAAGCAATGCTGCGCTCTTTAAAAGTATGATTATTAAAAGAACCGAGGAACCAAGCTGTGCCTGTAGAGAAATGCTGCATGTTGCAGGCTGTGGCTACAGCATTTGGCCTCATAATGTGAATATTTGTACTAATGGGTACAATAGGAGGTTCTTAAAGTCATAGTAAAACTGAGTTGAGGAAGCTGTCGTACATTAGAATGATTGAGCCAGTGGAGCTCAGGTTTAATTTAGAAGCACTTCAACATCATCACCAGGTCCGGCTTGACCGAAACAAGCTTCATACCTATATAAAAACCAGCTCCAGGAACATAGAGAATACAACTCTTTGGTAAAATATATCTTATTCAATGCATAGTGAAATAAATCCTGACACTCCAGACCTAGGGCTGCACAACAGGCACATCTTACACATGCAAACCATTTAAACAGAGAAACATGTCAAGAAAGAAGCCCTAAATAAAATGACATGAGCTAAATGTGCTGATATCGGCTAAGAGAGGCTTCCTTTTGGCTCAAACCTCAGACGTCTCTGAATAATATTTATGGGTTTAATATGGTGGGGTGTTCTTTGCTCTCCAGATATGCCAAAAATCCACTATATTTCACACTGTCTCTGTTGTGTTAGCTCCCACCTTGGCGTACGACTCTCTCTGTAGGTTTGAATGCAGTAGTTGTAACAGTTTTTGTGCATATACTAAAAAAAGAAACAAAAAAAATTGCTATATAATACTACTGGAAGTTATTCTTTGATGACGCTTAACATGCATTGTTCAGTTTTTCTCCCCATCATTGGCTTTCTCTTCACACACCGTATTGCAGCTTTCGTTTTATCACCCGTAACGTGTGCAGCCTGTTTGTGCGGAGCGAGTCTCAGTCGGCCACTGCGGAGGCACATGCACAGAAGTGTGTTTTTTGTTCCGTATCAGGGTCAACATCACATGGAGCTTTTGATTAGGTCCAGGTGTGAGTTCTGTGGCCCAATCAGACAGGGGTTCTGGAAGTGTTCACAGCTGTGAATCCAGCTGGCACTGTGTGGAACGACACAAATAACAAAACACAATTTCATTGAGCCAACAGGAAAAAGTCCACAGCAAAATATCAACAATTGTAGGTTTTATTGTCTGCAAGCGCATATTGGGTACATTTTTAAACTTGGACAACAAGCTAATGCAAACAACACAACAGAAATGTAATGTTTACCGAACAGTACATCCAAGTCCAACCATAAGTTCTTTGTTGTCAGTCTGCACAAACATTCATGGATGTTCTGCTATCTTTTTTGTATTAATAGTTCTACTTAATAAAACAGACAGATTGAAGGCCAAAGGCAATTTATGTACGCTACCATTCAAGATTTTAGGGTACTTTTTTTGTTTGTTTTACTAAATGTATATTTTTTCTTAGAATGCATTTAATGGATCAAAAGTGATAGTAAAGACATTTAAAACGTTACAAAAGACTTCTAATTAAATTAAATTGATATTATTTTAACCTGCTATTCATCAAAGAATCCTGAAAAAAATTACTTTCACCATTTCCCCCAAAAGAATTACAAAGCACAACTTTTCTCATATATATTCAGTAATGAGAAATTGTGACAATAAAGACTGGAGAAATGGAAGTACATTTAAACTAAATTAAAATAGAAAACAATATTTGACAATATTACTGTTTTTACTATATTATTGATCAAATAAATACAACCTTAGTGAGCATAAAAACTAAAAAAATAAAAGTTAAAAAATAATAAAAAATATTACTGACCTTCAACTTTTGAACAGTAATGTATATAACTACATACTTAAAAATAATAATAATTGAGATTTGTTTTGTGTAAACCTGGGGAAAGTTCAAAACAAAGAAACATAGTGCAGAATAGTACATATTTATTTTTGCATAATTTCCATTTGATTATTTGACTCTTTATACATATGTTCAGATAGTTTTCCGAGAAGCTCGAGATAATCGCAAACCATGCCGGAAAACATGATCATCAGGTTTTCAGGTCAAACCGAGTACTATAAATTAATTAAAATTATCACTCAAACTGTCGAATGCTTGTAAACTGTAAGAGAATCTTTTAGAGTAGACTATTAGACTATTTCTTAAAGTAATATATTTTCCCTTTTGCTTTTTCTTCCCACTTCCTGCTCTCAGCTCCATATGTAAACTACATCCGTAAGGACCCTGGAGCTCCCTGCTCCCTCACTGAGGCTCTGGAGTACCTGCAAGTGGATGTCTTAGCAGACTTGATGGAGAAGGACCAACAATCACTTAATCAAAAGCAGCCACCCAAAAATAAGCCCCATAATGTCACTGTGGTTGCTATGGAGGGCTGTCACTCCTTTGTGATTTTGGACTGGACACTTCCACTGAAAGATGACATGGTGTCTGGTAAGTGACAGCCTATAGCAGTTCTGTTTTTGATACTTAAAAATACTGTGAAAACTGACTTGAGTCTGTAAGTTTCACATTTTCTAGATACAGAAAAATATATAATATAAAATGACAGGCTTTCTGTTGCATCTTATATCGTTTAATGTTTGGGATAAATTTAAATCACAATTGAAATTCCCTTTTTTATTTTAGAAGGCTTGATTTTTACTCTCAAAGTTGTGACTTTTACAGAGTTTCAGCTGCACTTTCAAACATACCAAAGGTGCCACACTACGTGTGTGAGAACCCAATCAATATATCATTCTATGATGTTCGGTTTCTCAATCTACAATGTGCAAGCAAATGAATCATGTATGAGCCTGTTTGATAGCAGTGCTGAAAAAGATTAACAACCCAGCTCATCAGATATGTCAACAACAATTTTGTCATTTAAAGATTTAGAAAGACAGATGTGCAATTAGTGAATTAACTGCATGCTTTCCTTGGGTGGTAATACCATGACATTAGAGGGGTAGTTAACCCAACATTGAAAATTCTGTTATCATTTGCTCATCCTCATGTCAGTCCAAACTTAAGACTTTTTTTTTTCTGTGGAACATAAAAGAAAATGTGTTTTTGTCTCTCCATACATACAAGTAAAAAAACTGTTTGGTTACCAACATTCTTTAGCCTGGATGCCAGCTGAACTTAGCCCCGCCCACAACATTTTTAGGTCGGGCAGTTCGGTCTGGCATCGCTCCATAGAGGAGTAATTATCCCCGAACAGAAACTGTTCAGACCAATGAAATCATCAGGGCGGGCTTTAGACGATGACAGACAGATGATAAACAGCACGTCATCAAAGGGGCTTGGATTATATTTACTCGAATCCTAAACGGAGAGCTTGTTTGTATATGCATTCACCTTCACAATTTCTCTCAGATGATGATCATGTTGGGTAAGTACTCTGTGTATCAATAAATTCTTTTATTTTTTTACAACACCAGCTAAAATTATTTATTCCAGCGCGTGTGTAGACAGGGTTGCCAAGTTTTTACAACAAAATCTGCCAACTACTAGCTCTAAACAATAGCTTCTCGGGGGGTTCTCCGGGGGAAAAATGGTGTTTGGGGGGTTAATTTTTTATTTTGGCAAGATTGCCTGCTAAAATTCGCACTCATGGGTCTATATATCACATAATAGTCGCTCAACCCTTGGACATATAAAACAACCGCGGGAAAAAATGCGGACTTGGCAACACAGTGCAGATGAGCTCTGTCTGTTGACATTTGACAATGCGTCGCTTCGTTGCTCTGATTGGTTGTAGGTCTATCCAATTGAGGTCTTTCCTGGTTCGGTTTAAACACGCCCCATAATCACAGCCCAATGGAGCAGTTTCAGACTCATATTCTGATTAGAATTGAGTATGACCACGTCAGGCTAAACATTCTTCAAAATTAGTTCTGTGTTATGCAGAAAAAATAAGTGTATACAGCTTTGGAACAACTCGAGGGTAAGTAAATGATGACAGAATGACAGAGTGTTTAAATGTGGCAGGCAAACAGTGCTGCCATTTTTGAAATTGGTATACATTCCACAATATACCTAATTTGCATAGAAAGAAGCTGTGTTTGAATGGCTTCATTAAAATGATGATGATGATGATGATGCACTCCCTATTTTGGCTTTCTCAGAAATTGATTGAAATGGATTGTGTGTGGTTTGTAAAAAAGATACAGGGTTGTGTGCCGAAATACCACATGCTGAAGTACCCTGATCTTTAAAAGTGTAGTATGCTGAATTGTCTTACATCTTGTCTGGTTTTCATTTAATGTGCATTTCCAAACGCAAAGCTATATATAACACTGCTCCAACATATTGACCTTGACAGTTTCATCCTGATTCACACATACAGGGAAGCAGTTCCCAAAGCCACTGTTAGTGTCACAATGTGATGTGTGAGGAGGTTTAAATGTAGGCGATTCCCTGCCAACAGACAACAGATAAAGTTGCTAAGATGAATGGTGCAACTTTTTCAACACATGAAAAATAAAGTCCACATGCTCTTGAATACAATTTTACACTGGCAATCTCATATTACTGCAGTTTTTTTTAAAGCAGTTTTATACTGCTTTTTTACTAGACCTAAAAGCATTTAGTTTTACCATTAATACATTTACAAATCCAGCATATGTATATTTTATTTTTATTTAAATGTGTTTGTATGTGCATGTACTGTATAAACTACCATCTGAAATCGGGGTAAGTAAGATTGATGAATCTGCATATCAGAATGATTTGGAAGAATCGTGTGGCACTGAAAACTGAACTAATGACTTGCTTTGCTATCACAGTAATACATTAAATATATTAAAATAGAATGTAAAATGACATTTTAAATTGTAATATTATTTTACATAATATAGACTATATTGCAAGAAGTATTAGGTCACCCCCCCCCAAAACATTGAATTCAGATGTTCCAATCACTTCCATGGCCACAGGTGAAAGAATGGGTCGCTCTGTAGGAGCTCTGTGATAGGTACTGTGGTACTGTGATAGGTCCATTCGTGAAATTTCCTCTCTACTTAATATTCAACGGTCAACTGTTGATATTATAACAAAGTGGAAGCAATTGGGAACAACAGCAACTCAACCATAAAGTAGTAGGTTGAGTAATATCAGAGCGGGTTCAGCGCATAATTTCCATTTGATTATTTGACTCTTTATACATATGTTCAGATAGTTTTCAGTGAAGCTTGAGATAATCTCAAACCATGCCGGAAAACATGATCAGATTTTACACAAGCTTCCATTAAAGCCTAGTTTACACTGCCCGATTTTTACCCCGATTTTGAGTCTCCGACAGGTTTTGTGAAATCGCAGACAAATGCCCGCGATCATAAGCAAATTAATGCTCGTGCACGCGAGTGACAATCATCAAAGACGCGATCAGAGAGAATCGCCGACGAGTCGTCGACGCTCCCATGAGATATTTGGCATGCTAAATATCTGGACCTGACGAGATTGAAACTCTTGCTGTTCAAACAGCGTTCTGAGGAGGTTCAGGGAGGAGTAATAGAGCAGAATATCAGTATTTTAATAGATATATTTACAATTCTATCAAACAGAAACAAAGGCCAAACGTTTGCACATCCAGCCACAGCAGCAGCACATTACAAAATTGTTTATTTACCTCAAACTGTCTTTGCAGAACACAATCCTGGCTCCCTCTGTCTCTCCAATAATTTCTTCCGCCATAATCTTTTTGCTTTTTCTCCACAAATCAGCGCACACAATTTGAAGCAAACTTTGTGCAGTTTATCATTTTTAATAACAATTCCAAGTCTCGCGCGAGAACTCCGGTCTGACGTACGTGTGATCTCGTGTTGTTTACTTGTCACATCGCACGTGTGTTTGGGAAACGTAGTTTGCGCACAGGAGAGAGCGGGTTGTCGGCGATTCTTCCTCTAGTTCAGTCATGCAGTGTGAACTCCTCTGTCGTCAAACCATCGTGCAGTGTGAACACAGCAGTGACTGAATGGTACCCCAGATAGTCATGCAGTGTGGAAAGAGCAGAGACCCGACGAGTTTGAAAATCGTGCAGTCTGAACTAGGCTTAAAACTACAGGGGGACAAACCAAGTACTATAAGATATTATGAAATTAATTGAAATTATCACTCAAACTGTCAAATGCTTGTAAACTATAAAAAATCTTTTAGAGTAGCAAAATTTATAGCAACAAAATTTGATTCAGCTGTACAGTCGCTCTGAAGAAAATGGCGAAGTTATCAGCCCATTTCAATTTATCAGTATTATTTAACATGAGTCACACCAGTCCGCTTTGCTCATTGCAGGCTCGTTCTCGTCAGAACGGCCACTTATTAAAAAATGGTCTGGTTTAAAACGGGCTCGGGCTCATAATTACAGTTAATGTGCCGGACCGGGCTCGGACACAACATGCACGGGCTCGGGTACGGTCAGGCTTGATTATTTTGAGCCCGGGCTTAGCTCTAGCTCCAGCGCACAAAGCATGGTCCATACATGGATGAGCGAGTTTGATGTGGAGGAACTTGACTGGCCTGCACAGAGTCCTGACCTCAACCTGATAGAACACCTTTGGGATGAATTAGAGCGGAGACTGTGGGCCAGGCCTTCTCGTCCAACATCAGTGCTTGATCTCACAAATGCACTTCTAGAAGAATGGTCAAAAATTCCCATAAACCTTGAGGAGAGCCTTCCTAGAAGAGCTGAAGCTGCAAAGGGTGGGCCAACTCTATATCAAACCCTACGGATTAAGAATGAGATGTCATTAAATAACTGTTCATGTAAAGGCATGCGTCCCAAAACTTTCGGTAATATAGTGTATATAACGATTCATTTTCTGGCAATGAATATATCCAAACAGTTGCTCACCTGTCTAATAAAACACATCATATATTAAAGCGTCTTTGGTGTTTCCATGGTTTCCACAAAATAAAACAAAATGGAAATCATGTGTAACGTGGTCCCATCCTGGTTAAAATAGCTTATTTCTCTGGATTTAAACATTCTTGGAACATTTTGGGATGATGTAAGTACACATCCACAAAATATAAAACATTTTTCTAGTGTTTTTTGGATATTTTAATCCAAAAATCGTACATATTGTGCCCTATACATAAACATTTTGTCAAATAAATGCAGCCTTGGTGATCATGAGATTTCTTTCAAAGACATTCAAAATACAGACAAGGTTCAAGGTTACAGACCCTAAACTTTTAAACGGTAGTGTATATTTAAAGTTGGAAAATGATGGTTATCAAAAGCTGAAACTGTTTACAGAACCTTGTTCCTTTAAATAATCTCCTGTTAATAAAAATGTATATTACTTTATATTTTCAGTCACCCTCCCTTCTTTCATAAAGCTTCAGTATTGCACTGCATCTCTCTTTCATTTTAAACGATGGAAAATACGCACACATGCTTTATATACATCCTGCTGCCTTGGCAGGAGTTTAGCCCTTCCATGATGTAATAAAGAATCAGGATTATATTGAGGAATCCCTGCACAGACATGACATCATTTATGCTCATTTATTTGATTCTCTTTGAATCCCTCACATTCAGCGTACACTCTTTTTTTATAGGCTACATGGTACACAGTGCATCCTATGACGATGTCCTAAACAACAGATGGTCAACCAGACCCTCAAGTGGAACACACCTTCCTGTTGAAAACCTCAAGCCTAATTCCAGGTGCGATCCAGAATTTGACATGCACACATCAGTCCATTCACTTATTTATATGCTTTGTATGTTTGTGGCACATTCACTCTACAGTCTACAATGTTATATGAAATTGAATACAGAGCCGTTCAGATGTAAGGGCTCACAAAATGACAACTGGAACACATTCTCAATGGAGATCTTTTGGGAGCCACCCTAAATCATGCTTAATCCAACAATATGCTGGGAAGGCTTGCTGGTATACAAAGCTATAAAATAATTTCCACTTCCTTTATTGGACAAATTTATATGAATGCGTAATTTATCTTCCCCTTGTTGTGCAGCATCCTTTAAGAATAGTTGTGGTGATGTACATTTTTCCAAACATTTTTGCTCAGTCTTAAAGCATTTATGACATGATAACTGGTCTAAGATGTAGTAGTTGAATATGTTGAATACGAGACGAGGTTAAGTCATGGGAGCTAGGGACTAATAAAGAATTAGTAGGGCTGTCATATTTAACTCGTTAATGAATCTATTCAGTTTGACATACTTGTTTCATTCTGTTCTGTTCTTTGGAGGAGATTCGAACTGATGAATCAAACCAAACCTATAATGAAAAAACCTATACCAAAACACATTTAAAATCTATCTATCTATCTATCTATCTATCTATCTATCTATCTATCTATCTATCTATCTATCTATCTATCTATCTATCTATCTATCTATCTATCTATCTATCTATCTATCTATCTATCTATCTATCTATCTATCTATCTACCTACCTGTCTGTCTGTCTGTCTGTCTGTCTGTCTGTCTGTCTGTCTGTCTGTCTGTCTGTCTGTCTATCTGTCTGTGTCTGTAAATCTATCTATCTGTCTGTCTGTCTGTCTGTCTGTCTGTCTGTCTATCTGTCTGTCTGTGTCTGTAAATCTATCTATCTATCTATCTATCTATCTATCTATCTATCTATCTATCTATCTATCTATCTATCTATCTATCTATCTATCTATCTATCTATCTATCTATCTATCTATCTATCTATCTATCTATCTATCTATCTGTCTATCTGTCTGTCTGTCTGTCTGTCTGTCTGTCTGTCTGTCTGTCTATCTATCTGTCTGTGTCTGTAAATCTATCTATCTATCTATCTGTCTGTCTGTCTGTCTGTCTGTCTGTCTGTCTGTCTGTCTGTCTATCTATCTATCTGTCTGTGTCTGTAAATCTATCTATCTATCTATCTATCTATCTATCTATCTATCTATCTATCTATCTATCTATCTATCTATCTATCTATCTGTCTGTCTGTCTGTCTGTCTGTCTGTCTGTCTGTGTGTCTGTAAATCTATCTATCTATCTATCTATCTATCTATCTATCTATCTATCTATCTATCTATCTATCTATCTATCTATCTATCTATCTATCTATCTATCTATCTATCTATCTATCTATCTATCTATCTATCTGTCTGTCTGTCTGTCTGTCTGTCTGTCTATCTATCTATCTGTAAATCTATCTGTCTGTCTCTCTGTCTGTCTGTCTCTATCTGTCTGTCTGTCTGTCTGTCTCTATCTGTCTGTCTGTCTGTCCGTCTTTCCGTCCGTCCGTGTCCTATCTATTTTAAATTTCTGCAGGTTTGATCTTCCTTTGGCCATGACTCAATTTCAAGCACATTTCACTGAACTGTATCGTGTCTTCATGTGTCTGTTTCTCGAATTCTGCTCTCACTGTAACACTGTAAACTCCTACCAACCAACACATTTTTGCAGCAGTAGATAAAGGAGGTGTTTATAGGCTGTCTGGACATTTCCCACAGATGTGAAGTAATTTCTACCTACCAGACACTTCTAAATGCTCTCTTCACCTAGTAGCATGCTTTCAGTGGTGCATTACGACACCCATGAGATTTCTGCAAAATTGAAGCACCCGCCATTCAGGAAAGTTCTGCACATCCCTTAAGCAAGTTTGTTTATTAAATGTTTTCTGCCTATTCAGTTATGATTTTGAAGTATAGTACTATCAGTACAAAATATAAAAATCATCCGCAGATCTCACTTAAGCCTGCACACGGGTTACTCACACTTACATAAATACATGCAGCTGTGTCCAACACCCCAGCTTTGATTGACATTTGTTTTGTACACTTTCCCAGGCAGGCAGATGCAGGATCTCCATTAGTACCTTGAGAAAACACTTGAATGCAAGTGCATTCATTAGAGATGTTTGGTTCATAAGTGTGGTATGTAATAATAAAGTTGTTCTTATCGTCTCCTGGGATTCATTTAGAAGCCTCTGTTATTATAGCCTCTCAGCTGAGCTCAGTGACTGACAACTTTATAATTCAGGCATGAAGTGTTTAGAAGTTTTATGAATGATTTGCAATAGCTTTTAGAACTAGGTAAATAGCTCGCACTGTGGACAATAACAGCTCCTTCTCAATCAAAGCAACAATGACAAACCACTTGGATGCCATATCGAGACTGGAGCTTTCAGCAATTCCAAGAAGAATTATAGTCAGTAAATCGAGGAAAAATAAGACACACATACATAAGAAGAATTATGGTCAAAAGGACAAGGAAAACTGCACATGGACACACAAGCCGTAACACACATCCTCACTGAAATATGACAGGCCCCCGCCCCACTCTCCCTCTCCCTCTGGCGGTCTGACTGTAATTGTCCATTTTCTCTTTCTCTTTATTTTGGTCAGAGTTTCCACGTGGCTGTGCTAATTTGATCCAGCAGTGCTGATTTTATGTCATTAAACGGGTCCTGAGTTAAACTAAGTGAAGCGTGAGCTTACTGAACAGCTTCTCACGGGCAGAACCGAGTGCTGTTTGCTCAGCCCTTTGAACTTCATCACAGTTCTCTGGTTTAATTTATCCTCAGAGGTAAAGGATGTGCCAGAGTCAGGGCAGACTAAGTGCTTACGCTCTGGTATTTGTCATAAAGAGGTTTTGTCAGATTGGAAAATCCATGTTGATGTGTTATTCTCTTGACATGCTGTTTCTTCTTGTCATATTTCCTTGTCAGCCTTTTCTTTTTGCCAGAGGCTCATTCTTATAATTTCGTCTCGTGCACATTTTCTAAAGGCACATTTTAACTGTGCCCTTTCCTTTTTTTCCCTCATTTTTACTTTTATTTTCCAAACCTCTTTTTCTCTTTAACCTTTCAATTTTATTTTCAGTTATTTATTTTCCTTTTTATTCTATTCTTTCCTTTTTTTACATTTTATTTCATCAGTTTGCTTCACTTTTTTCTTTCCCATTTTCCCGCTATCCTTTTTCTTTTCCTTTATTTATCCTACCCTTTTTCCCTTTCATTTCCTCTTTTCATTTTCTTTTATTTTTCTATGCATTTTCCTTTCACTTCCCATTTACTTTCTTTTAATTTTCTTTCGCTTTTGCTTTCATTTCCTTTATACTTTTCTTTTCTTTTTTCTCTTGTCCTGTTCCCCTTTTCCTTTCCTTTCAATTTATTCATTTAACTTATCCATTTTCATTCCCCTTATTTTTTCCTAGCTTTCCTTTTTCCTTTTATTTCTTCCTTTTATTGTTTTTCTTTCAATGTTCTTTTCTTTTTATATTCCATATCCTTTTTCCTTTTATTTTCTTTCATATTCCTTTCTTTTTTTAATTTCCATTCCCTTTTGCCTTCATTCTCTACCCTACCCTTCTTTTTCTTTATTTTAATTTTCTTTCCCTTTTCCAATCCCATACGTTCCTCCATTCCTCTGTCCTTCAGTCCTTCTGCTCTCATTGTAACATCAAGTTACACTGTAAAAAAAATATTTAGAAAAAAGTTACCTGGTTGCCTTAAAATTTTGAGTTAATACAATGAACATTTTTTGAAATTTGACAACCTTTATTTAAATATTATTAAAAGATTTAGTGAGCATATTGGGTAATTGTGTGTTTTATTTCTGATGACGCCGTGAAACATGCCAAAGTGCTATTTTCATGATTTATCACATTTTTTTATGTGGTTCAGATACAAAAATATTTGAGTTTCTATTTATTAAACAAATTTCCTTCATTGTATCAACTAAGGTTACTTACTTTTTTAAGTTAAACCAACAAAAACCAACAATTTTTTTTACAGTGTGGGAGCAAGAGTTCATTGAGTTTTAGATTTACATAAAATGTTTCATAAAAATGGTATCTTCATGACAGCAACCCGTGTTTTAAAAATGACTTTGAAAATGATTTTATACGTACATGTTCTCATTATGTTCTTAGGTATTACTTCAAAGTTCAAGCAAAGAATATATTTGGACTGGGGCCACTCAGTGAAACTTTAACCTACGTCACAGAGTCTGGTGAGTCTTCTCTTGTCTGAACCCCCATAAAGGTTGTTGGATTAAAAAATGTTCATAAATACAAATTAAATATGTGTTTGCTTTACTCTAGATGACCCCCTGCTCATAGAGAGACCCCCAGGTAACAGATACATCATTAAACATTTTTATATAAATGTATATATTGTTAGGGGTTAACCGCTTATGACCCAGGACCAGTATTGAAAAATGAGTCAGGAGTGTAAATAATTAAAAGAAAATATTACTTAAGAATAGCTTGCAATTTCAAAAGCAGAAGCCAGCTTCAAGTCTCACAAGGAGTCCGTGGGCCACGTTCCCGCTCTCACCGTCTCGTTGCCTCGCCGTTCATACACCATTCTCAACACTGTAACATAGAATATTGTGCACAATCTCTCAAAGGTTGGAGCTGATTAGGCTCCAGTTCTAACCAAAACATACTGATAACATGTGCTTTCACTCAGTGAGAGGGAAACACAATAGTACAGGCAATATTCATCTTGACTCTTTAGTGTTTCAGTAAAAAGAAATATAAAAATATAAGGGAATAAAATATAATAAATGAAATGAAAGACACTTAAGAAAACAAGACACATAAAGCAAAATCATAACTGGAAAGAATCATTATAATAATATAGGAAGACAAATATTGATTAAGGCTTTGATTATGAAATTAATTAGGATATACAGATATACATACAGGTATATTGAAGCAGCAGTGGAACAGCAGTGTTCAGAATCACCCTTTTAATATTTTTTAATGCTGATGTTCTGGTGTCCCAACATCCAGCAAGATTATCTTGGTCAACCATCTTCATCAGAAAAGACTGTACTAATCGAGCTAGGTTTTGAGTCAACAAAGCTCTGTTTGCACTTAGTAGCAAATAATTTCTAATTAGTTCCCTTTTCATGATTTTTTTCAAATGCAATGGCCTAAAATGAAAAGTATTTGTTATTGACATTCATTCCCTTTCTAGGTGGGGAGCCCATCTGGGTCCCATTCTCATTCAGGTATAACCCAGCCCACAGTTCATGTAAAGGAAGTCAGTTTGTCAAGCGCACCTGGTACAGGAAGTTTGTAGGAGTCGTCCTCTGCAACTCACTGCGCTACAAGATCTTCATGGGAGATGGACTGAAAGGTACTGACCTTGGTTTCTTATAACACAATACATTTGAAACTTTAATTTACTGCTAAGTGTGTCTGTAATACGAAGTGCTCTGTTTTTGGAGTGCTGGCCTGGAAGTATCCAATCCAAACCACAGTTTCCCTCAGCTAAACACAATGCACTGTCTGAGGTTTGGGTCCTGAGGGATACTCAAGCTACGGCTGTTTTCCATTTCAGAAACATTCTACAGCGTCGCTGATACTTTCGGCCACGGAGAGGACCACTGCCAGTTCGTGGACTCCTATCTAGATGGAAGGACAGGACCACACAATCTCTCCCTGAACCTACCCACAGCTCAAGGTATGACATATCTGAGCATGCTCTGTAGTTTGGCTTTACTCGAAGCCTCATATCTTCATGTCATCTCTGTGTTTGCTCACTGCCGCTTAAGAGGGTGATCAATCAGCAGAGTAACATAATGCCGTTTGTGAATTTCAGGGTATTATCGGTCATACCGACAAGAGCCAGTGAATTTCGGGGCCATCGGCAGGCGCACACCACATCCTTTTGTTGGCTGGTATGAATGTGGAGTTCCAATCCCTGGAAAGTGGTAACAGGGGGAAACTTCAAGAGGACATTTCCACAGGCAATCACATACTATGTGTTCTCTTCCTATATTTACCAGCCAATCACAGAGGTGAACTATTGCTCACCATGGCAACCAAACCTAAATCGTATAGCATCTGCTTCTGATGGAAGGAATATAGTACTTTGAGTAACACTAATATTTCTACATATTCGATATCAAGCACTTTTTTTAAAATCAGTCTGTATATGAGGAAATTGCAGCATGTGTATTTGAGTTTATTAACAGTGTTTTATTTTCATGTGTTCTGTAATAGTAATTATTTCACATTCAATTCCACCTGGAATATTTATCTTACAGTAACTTCAAAGAAACACAAATTGTTGGCACAAAAGTAACGGCTGAGAACAAAAATATGCCATTTGCAATGATGTAACAATTTTATCTGTGAGTGATATTTGCTGTTGTTTATATAACTTGCTGAGGTTTTGTAATCTTACATTTTTGTATTACCCTCTTTTTGAACAAAAGTTGGCATGGAAGTATTGCCCATATTAGGGCAGGTTGAAAAAAAAACTATTTTTATTTGCTCAGGAATGGTTCAAATTTGAATAAAGGTGCTATGGAGAAAATGTAACATCTTCATCTTACTTTGATAAATAATGAGATACCAAAGACTTCTATTTATTACATATCAAGTGTGTGATTTATATACTGTATATACATTTATATATTATCCCTCTATGGCATGGTGTTGCCCTCAGGCAACAAACTACCTTTTTGGACCTCACACCGCCCCTTTAACTTTTTAAAATAAATTTTATTATATATAATATCACTTGACATGTATGTTCAATGAAATGAGAGGCTGAAGTGGGTGTGACTTTTTGTTTGGGGTGGAGCAGTCCTTTCATGAAGCAAAACCACATCAATTGGTTAGAAATATATCACTTTTTAACATGTTTAAATTGAAATAACTTTATATAAAAAAAATATGCATGTGCATTAGTATGTAAAGGAGTATGTTTGATTGTTTAAATATTTATTTTGTTTTTATTTATATACTAAAACTGTGTGTATTTGTTTGTTGCCTCAGGGCAACACCGTGCAGTTAGACCACTTTTGTTCAGGCAATATCATAGGGTTAGGACCATTTGGTGCATTCAAATACTCCTGGAAAGTTTGTTTTTAAAAGTTCAGAAAACTCAAAGAATGTGCATTATGTGTATCTTTTATGTTTTTATTTTATTATTATTAACACCGATCAGGCATAACATATGACCACCTCCCTAATATTGTGCTGGTCCCCCTTTTGCTGCCAAAACAGCCCTGACCCAACGAGGCATTGACTCCACTAGACCCCTGAAGGTGTCTGGCACCAAGATGTCAGCAGTAGATCCTTTAAGTCCTGTAAGTTGTGATGTGTAGCCTCCATGGATCAGACTTGTTTTTTCAGCACATCCCACAGATGCCTGATTCGATTGAGATCTGGGGAATTTGGAGGCCAAGTCAACGCCTCAAACTCATTGATGTGCTCCTCAAACCATTCTTGAACCATTTGTGCTTTGTTGAAGTGTGAGTTAAAAAGGCCACAGCAACCAGGAATACCGTTTCCATGAAAGGGTGAACATGGTCTGCAACAATGCTTAGGTAGGTGGGATGTGTCAAAGTAACATCCACATGGATGGAGGACCCAAGGTTTCCAGCAGAACATTGACCAAAGCATCACACTGCCTCCGCTGGTTCGCCTTCTTCCCATAGTGCATCCTGGGGCCATGTGTTCCCCAGGTAAGCCACGCAAACGCACCCGGCAGTCCACGTGATGTTAAAGAAAACGTGATTCCTCAGACCAGGCCACCTTCTTCCATTGCTCCGTGGTCCAGTTCTGATGCTCACATGCCACTGTTGGTGCTTTCGGCGGGGTCAGGGGTCAGCATGGGCACCCTGACGGGTCTCAATGAGCCTTAGCTGCCAATAACCCTGTCACCGGTTCATGACTGTTCCTTCCTTGGAGCACTTTTGATAGATACTTACCACTGCAGACCAGGAACAGCCCACAAGAGCTGCAATTTTGGAGATGCTCTGACCCAGTCCTCTAGCCATCACAATTTGGGCATTTTTCCTGCTTCTAACACATCAACTTTGAGGACATAATGTTCACTTGCTGCTCAATAACCACAATAACCCACCCACTAACATGTGCCCGTGATGGAGATCATCAGTGTTATTCACTTCACCTCTCAGTGGTCATAATGTTATGCCTGATTGGTGTATGAATATAATACATCATGAGGTGTTAGTAGTACTGTTTTTGTATAGTTTGATGTTTTCCAAAATAAAACTGTATCTAATGCACATATTGCTGGTTTTGATGATGGATATATTATCAGGGCTCCAAAGCTCCAAAAAAATGGGATGAAATTACAAACAATATTTTTTCCCAGAAGAATAAAAAGTCATGCCATAGAGGGTTATATTATCATTTTAAATACCATTATTTTAAATGTATTATATTGATCACGATCAGAATACTGCAAATAACCTTTGTGAACTTTAGAGACGGGCACTGTTACATTTCTAGAAAAAAAAAAGGTTTTAAAAAATCATTTTAAAATTAAGCAAGAATACAAGTCAGGGAAATATTACAGTCACCAACTTAATAAATTTTATGTATCCAGCACATTGTCAAGAATGGTTGAATTCTTTCTGATTGAAACGTATGTGTTTGTGGTCATGCGACTGTGGTGGGCTTTCCACATAATAATAGGTGGTAATAACTGATCCTCCTTTTCTAAATCTCTTTCGGATGAGGTGTTTTAGCAATAACCCTTTATTCTGACACATTTAAAAGCCTATAACAAAATTACAAATACCTAGAAAGTTCTTTCCTCCTACACACCATGCAGGCAATAAGTTATTGCACTTTATTTCAATTTTTTATCTTTGTTATTTATTATTCCAATCTTTTGTACAAGATGAAAATGAATACTTTCCCATCATTATAAATAAACAATAATTATGATATGCCGGCTTGATGACTGGCATCCATTCATGTATTCTGGCATTGTTAGAAAGGTGCGTCATCGTTTGGCATGCCTGCCATAATTAGCCTCACTTTGGAATCGAAATCAAATCGAGAGAGAAAATGCAAGAATCTTATCTGTGAGTACAGCGGTTGCTTATCGTTAAAATAAAACCCATTGATGTTTTATTTGGCACCTGGTCACGTTCCACATGCCTAAGGGATCTCTTATGTGTTTTTTCCAGAGTTTTTCGTTGTAATGGTTATTTTTAAAGTACAGACAAATATGAGAAGATCCTCTGTCCATTTTAAGAGTGTACAACAAACTTTTTACTTCAGTCTACAAATATCCAGAGAGCTCAAATCACAAATCAACGAGAAACAGGACATTTGCGAGAAATTCAGAATGTATCGATTCATCTTCTTTAGGAAGAACAGACTTCACAGATAATAAGTTTGAAGTGGGTTGCCCGAGAGCAAAATGAGACCGGACAAACACATCTGCTAAAGATGTTAAAAGAGGAAGTGGGTGAGAGAGAGAGAGACTGTTTCTACAAAAGAGCTTTTTGCAGAGTGGCGTGCAATGGAACAATATCTTGTGGCAAATATATTTACAAACATGGGTTTGGAGAACATGAGGGATATTTGAGCAGGTCACTGATCTTGTCGTCGCAACCACCACACAACAATGCCACATGGGAACCGTGATCAAATATCTAAGGTTTCCAGTTGCTTACTTTACTCCAATGACAACTTTAAACTAAGTTTACACTACACATCACAAATGTATTTCACCTTTCCCCAGCAATAATGACTCAAAGAGGCCTGCAACAGTCAATGAAACATTTGAGGTTGCTGATTGGCTGTGGATTTAAAGAAGTTTATCATAATGTTACTGATTGCAGTTTCCAAAGTGATGGAATGACAATAAACAGAGTTGTTTAATCATTTTAGTCTTTCACATTTTGATTACATTTGCTAATGGCAAATTATAGCAAAATTCGGTAGCGCTCTAAAACACTTTGACAGTGTTGACGGTCTGCTGAATCAAGCTTTACAGGGAATGAAAGCATTAAAAACCAATTACCGTTGAAATTTAGTGGAGAACCACACATGTGAGGCATCTAACTTTGTTAAACAATCCCATTAATGGCTACACACGTAGTGTTTTGGCCAGATGCTTTTGTAAAAGCCTAATGCCTGTAGGCAAAACAAAGGAAGTTGCCCAAGCAATTACGACTGCCTTGTAATTTGGTTCATTTAAACTGAAGATTTACAATACGTTTCTTTAATCTGTATTTTCTCAATTTCTCTTTGAATGTTTTTGTAAACCAACAATAATAATCGCTAAGTAATTTTTTAATCAGATGAAAGTTTTTAGATTTATGGGCACAGTTAACTAAAATTTAGCTTAAAAGTATAGTTATTCAAATTGAGTTAAAGCAAGATCTAAACTGTTTTCCACATGCTATTTGTGCATCTCTTTTCAAAGTAGGTCATGCGCTACTTGGGCTGGAAAATGTTACCACTCATACTAAAAGGATTAAATCATCGAAAGAAAGTCAGGAGAGAGAGAGAGAGAGAGAGAGAGAGAGAGAGAGAGAGAGAGAGAGAGAGAGAGAGAGAGAGAGAGAGAGAGAGAGAGAGAGAGAGAGAGAGAGAGAGAGAGAGAGAGAGAGAGAGAGAGAGAGAGAGAGAGAGAGAGAGAGAGAGAGAGAGAGAGAGAGAGAGAGATTAACCTGCTGAAGAAATGCCATAAATTTATAATCCACCATGCATGTTTATCAGTTATTAGTTTGAATTACTATAATTTTGCTGAGATAAAAATCTGGGATTTCATTACTTCATTAGCTATATTAAATATACTGTAGCACAAAAATAGAAAATGCTAATGTGCTGTAAAAGCATTAAGACCAAATTAAGGCAGTATTCTCATAGCAACATCAGAAAAAGAAAAGAAAAAAAAAAACCTTTTTTTATTAATGCAAAAGATACTGTCACGCCCACTCGTTCCCCATCACCATCATTCTGAACACCTGGGCACCACCAGTCACCACTTTATCAACGCGACTCACCTTCACTCCCATTGTCTGTTCTTGACAATCCCACCATTGACTGCCTGTCCTTCCAAGAAGCCCTCATCTGTACCCATCTTCGTCTTCATCGTCACCGTCATCTTCGTCTTCACCACCATTATCGTCTTCACCTTCATCGTCCGTTGTCTGAGTGTCACCCACCTTCTAAGTATCACCTGTGTTCGAAACCTCTGTTAATAAACCTTGCACTAATCCCTCTGTGTCCTCGTCTGTGTCTGAAAGATACAGAGATGACGTAATATACAAATTTGTATACAATACACACAATGTATCAATAAAATGTTCAATGTCATCAGAACATGAGGGTAAGATATATATACATCAATTAGGGTATACAAGTTAAAAACGTTACAAACTGAAGAGGTTTTACTTGCTTTCTTATTTATAGAGGATGAAATAGTGTTAAGATATGTTCAACTCTTTTAAAAAAGACACGAAAGATTGGTTGGTTGTGGGTTAATTTACATTTGTGGTTATAAAATTTAAAAGAAAATACATTACACTTATGAGAAAGTAAACGTTGTTTTTAATAGTCACAACCATCGTGACAAAAAATAGAGTCTTAAAAAGTGAATACTTCAAGGCATACTTATAATCAAGGCATAATATCATTAATAAGAGCCTCAATATTTTAAAAGCCCCAAAGTTGTATCATGCCCAAAATAAATGATAAACAAAATTTGTGCAGACTTGCCAAAATGAACATCTCGAATCAATATCAGTTTTAAATTTCTTCATGAAATGTTTAACAGGGTAAAATGTATTTATTATCCTATATTATATCTTTTACTTTATTAGTGAGTATTTTTGATGCAAGGACCAAATCTTTTCCAATTTAAATTTATAAATAAATTATTCTAATAAAGGACTGCAGGAGATATAGAGATGATATTTTCAAGAAAAGGGAATCTAACTTTATAATTTAGATCCTTTTTTCCAGAAAAACATATTTTACCTGTAGGGGTTTCAGTTTGTTCAGGAATAGTAATAGTCATAAGAGGAGGGCAATTGCTATTTTTTAAGAGCATGCTAATTTCCTGATGGCATCTATCTCATAACTATGGCAAATTCATTAGGGTAACTGGCAAGTTATATTCTGAATTAAATTCAGTATAGGACATTAATAAACCTTGATTATTAAATAACTGATTTACTAAAAGCAAACCATTTTTAAACCACTGGTCATGCAGGCTGATGGGTTCTTAACTCAATCTGCTTGCAATCACATCATTCTCCATAGGGCAAAGCTGATTGTCTCCTGCTGTATCAGTAGCCAGCCAATGAGCTCATCTCTCAACCTTTAAATACTTGGTCAGCATTTGCTATAGCAGTGCAGCACGCTTTCAGAAACCCTCCACCTTCCCCAGCTCCACCTGTATCTGCTATGGGTAATTTGTGTATGCTATATTGCAGGGCCATAAAGGCCGGGTGGCGTTTATAATCTCTTTACTCTCAGGCCAAGCCCTTCAGTGGGCACGGTCGTTATGGGAAACGAATGCCCACGCCACAGCCTTCTGCACTCATCTAAAAGAGGTATTTGCTATAGCAGTGCAGCACGCTTTTAGAAACCCTCCACCTTCCCCAGCTCCACCTGTATCTGCTATGGGTAATTTGTGTATGCTATATTGCAGGGCCATAAACACTAGTCACTGAGGGGTACAAGTCTCCACCAATAATTAGAAATAGCCAAATTGTGCCCCCAATATTTGACATTATTGATTCTGCTCTGCAGCACTCCATTGCACATTGCTTGTTATTAAGACGACTAAAAGTTATATTTTTTCTAGGCCTCAGTAGTCTTACATCAAAGTAAAAAGGACTGAGATGGCCAATCATGGCAAAACATTTCATATTTGACAGCTGTTTTACAATAGAAATGCTTAGTGCCTGATGGTAGGCTAACATTAGGTTTTTAGCCATTTTGAATTTAAAGTGATGTTTTATTAACAAATTCCGGGAGGAGCAAGTTCAGATAATAAAATCTAATTAAACACAAATGGAGTACATTAATCAAGTTAATCAATTTAGTCATTGATAAGAGGTGTATATACACTCACCTAAAGGATTATTAGGAACACCTGTTCAATTTCTCATTAATGCAATTATCTAATCAAACAAAAACATGGCAGTTGCTTCAATGCATTTAGGGGTGTGGTCCTGGTCAAGACAATCTCATGAACTCCAAACAATGTCAGAATGGGAAAGAAAGGTTATTTAAGCAATTTTGAGCATGGCCTGATTTTTGGTGCCAGACGGGCCAGTCTGAGTATCTCGCAATCTACTCAGTTACTGGGATTTTCACACACAACCATTTCTAGGGTTTACAAAGAATGGTGTGAAAAGGGAAAAACATCCAGTATGCGGCAGTTCTGCAGGTGAAAATGCCTTGTTGATTCTAGAGGTCAGAGCAGAATGGGTCGACTGATTCAAGCTGATAGAAGAGCAACTTTGACTGAAATAACCACTCGTTACAACCGAGGTATGCAGCAAAGCATTTGTGAAGCCACAACACGCACAACCTTGAGGTGGATGGGCTACAACAGCAGAAGACCCCACTGGGTACCACTCATCTCCACTACAAATAGAAAAAGAGGCTACAATTTGCAGAAGCTCACCAAAACTGGACAGTTGAAGACTGGAAAAATGTAGCCTGACCTGATGAGTCTTGATTTCTGTTGAGACATTCAGATGGTAGAGTCAGAATTTAGCGTGAACAGAATGAGAACATGGATCATGCCTTGTTATGGTTTGTATTTACAAAAATTTTGTCAGCTTTGTTTAAATTTTGTTTAAATTGTTATTACCACTGTGCAGGCTGGTGGTGGTGGTGTAATGGTGTAGGGGAGGTTTTAATTGGCACACTTTAGGCCCCTTAATGCCAATTGAAAATCGTTTAATTGCCACGACCTACCTGAGAATTGTTTCTGAGCATGTCCATCCCTTAATGACCACCATGTACTTATCCTCTGATGGCTACTTCCAGCAGGATAATGCACCATGTCACAAAGCTTGAATCATTTCAAATTGGTTTCTTGAACATGAAAATGAGCTCACTGTACTAAAATGGCCCCCACAGTCACCAGATCTCAACCCAATAGAGCATCTTTGGGATGTGGTGGAACGGGAGCTTCATGCCCTGGATGTGCATCCCACAAATCTCCATCAACTGCAAGATGCTATCCTATCAATATGGGCCAACATTTCTAAAGAATGCTTTCAGCACCTTGTTGAATCAATGCCACGTAGAATTAAGGCAGTTCTGAAGGCAAAAGGGGGTCAAACACAGTATTAGTATGGTGCTCCTAATAATCCTGAGTGTATACAGCAGATTCACCTCCTTTAGCATCCCTTCACCACCCCATCTCCTCACTTTGATTTAAAGGGTTAGTTCACTTTAAAATGAAAATGCTGTCATCCTTTACTCACCCTCCATTTGTTTCAAACCTGTATGGATTTCTTTCTTCAGCTGGACACAAGGGAAGATATTTTGAAGAATGTCGGTCACCAAACAGTTAACTGGAGCCACTGACTTCCATAGTATTTTTTTTAACTGTTTGGCTACTGACATTCTTCAAAATATCTTCCCTTGTGTTCAGCTAAAGAAAGAAATTCATACAGATTTGAAACAACTTGAGGGTGATAAAGGATAACAGAATATTCATTTTAAAGTGCACTATCCCTTTAATAAACTCTTATTAGATATCAACACAATCCATAACACAATGCAGTCTAGTTCTAGACTATCTCTATCAAGGGGGGAGCCAAGAGCCCTCAGAGTCCTCCTCCAGGAAGCACGCCAAATATGTATAATCTTTACTCTATGAAATTTGATGTAAGTGTGAAGTTGTGAAATAGCCTATCATTTATTTACTTTTCTGTAGTGTGACAAGACAAGGAACGTTTTGCATTTTTGCCAATTTACAAAAAAAAAAAACGTTGGTTCACTCCCCAATGTTCAAGACATGGTGTTATAGCCTTGCTATATTGTTCAGCAGCAGCTTGTCTTACTTCCTCACAGCAGTGTGTTGTGTATGTATTGGCAGTAACTAGTCCTGTACTTGCTCTGCAGCAGCAGCGTAGCAGAGCTATTCTGCCAAGGCCAAACATATCAAGATTTTCATGTCCATTAGCATGCCAAACATTCCGAGAGTTGTCATGACAGAAATATATTTTGCAGCGGTAAAGTTCTGTTTAATAAATTTGGCTTAATAATATAATCTACATGTGTCCTGATAAATTTCTGCCTCTCTTTGCTTTGTGTTTCTCAGAGTATCTGTACGAGATTACCAGCCTCAGCCAGTGCCAAACTACAGCAGACTGTGCTGAGGGCCAGTTTGAGTTTTATGTCCAAACTATACAATCCAGGACAGGAGAGAATGACATTAGCAGTTCTTTACAGTGACAGTCTATAAGGCTACTACATTATTGGGATCATGTCCTCATCATGAACTCATTGACTGCCATATAGGAGATGGATTTTGGCTTTCTGTAAGTCTCGCACTAGTTTGACCGGGACAGTTGGGCGCTAAGTCATTTATATTCTAGCTCTGGAGTTTTTCTAGTGCCTAGAAGTTTAATATGTACCCTGTGCACTTTTAACATAGATTTACATAGACTGGATTTCCCTGCCAAACTGGCAGCCGTTAATGTTTTAAAACTACCCCATTCCCTGTTTGCGATTGATCATTTAAAATTAATCTGTATAATGCCATGGTTGGCACCCAATTTAGTCATGCGTAAAACCGCTGAGCTTTGTGAGCAGTACTGGCCCCTCTGTGGTGAAGGGCAAAAGGCCCACGGCAGTAAAACCGTTTAAAAGCAGTCAAAGGTTGTGCCGGTGTGCTTAAAGTGTTTTGTGCACCGTTAATACACAGGAGAGTGTGTAAGGCTGTAAATAAAACCATTGTTGACAACACAGGTTGGCACTAGCTGGATGAACATGGAAAAGTTCATTACAACACAGGTCAGATGTGTTAAAATGTAGAAAACACATGTCACCTTAAAATGTACAATACAACACTTTAAGACTGATGCACAATATAAGAATGTAAACAACGATTTATGTATTCATCCTTCATGTCTATGTTTATATTTTCAGTTTTTAATTAATTATGCTTTTGTTATGTTAGTACGTTTTATTTCCGTTTTAGTAATCTTGGTACTTTAACTACACTGAGTACTTTATTTCATTTAGTTGTCATGGCCAAGTTGCCTTTTTTTTCTTTTTAGTTTAGGTTTTTCATCTAATATTTATATTTGATTTCATTTCAGCATTATTTAAAATTACATCAATAGTTTTAGTTAAAGGTGCACTATGCAACTTTCCGTCCACTGGAGGTTGCCTATTCAAAACAAATGCGTAGTTTGATGACGCAAAGTGTGAGCGCAGCATCTTGGGACATGAGGTCTTCTCATCACAGCCGGTGGAAAATAGGACTCGGGCAGAAATCACGTTCATGCATGCGGTTATTAACGTTACTGTAGTCTAAAGCAGAGCAGGACCGAGTGTTGTGGACCTGAGCACAGCTGCTGGAGCGATTGTTAAACAAATACCCACCTCGCGAATACCGGGACTTTTATTATGACGGAACGGGACACAGTCACCGGGCGCCTGCACTGATCCGCTCTTCCGGTTTTGATTTTGAGGCAGCTCTGTTTATCATATTAGATACATTTAAGTGTGTTTAAAACGATGTTATGATATTCACTTCTTCACACTGCTAAGAGTAAAGCGCTCCTGCCAAATAAAAGCCGAAACCAAGGGTAGTGCAGATATGACGCAATTGACAGGCGACTCCCTCAAATGCAATGCTGAAACGTCCCTGTCCTTAGTTAAAATAGCAATTTTCTCACAATTTACAAATAGTTGGAAACATCTGGGATATTGTAGGTACTCGACTGAACAAAATATATAACACCGGCCTAGTGTTTTTTTGATAATTTACTGCAAAAATACTACATAGTGCGCCTTTAAAGGAACTGTATGTAAGAAATGTATTTCAATTAATCATAAAATGGCCCTGATATGTCACTAGACATTAAGAAATCATGTTAATTTCAAATACTTATATCACTGACAACAGTAGTCCGGCCAGGATATTGTCATTTAAAAGTTGTTGTTGCAGCCCTCAACTGATGTTGATGTTGTCATGTTGTGTTTTGGCCTGAAGCTCCGCCCTCCACCTATCGACCAATCACGAAGTCAGTAGAGTTTCGGCATCCGGGTTGCCACCTTTGCTCTAGTTACCACAGCTGTAGCTACAAACATTCCTGCTGAATCCTGCAGCATATCTGGCAACCTCGAATCAGGGGGAGGGGGAGAGGAGATACACCGCTCTAGAATCATTTGAAAGTGACTGCAGTACCAGTTTTGGCCACAATCTTACACACACATCCTTAAACAATAACAACACTGATTCAACAGTGACCTTTTTAGATGGAATAATACATTTTTTGGGAAGAATTAATTCTGCCATAAATGGGAATATGGTTAGAAAGGGCCCCATTTGTGATGGAAAATGATGGTCATTGAACAGAGACAACATACACCAAATCTGGAACACATTAATGCTAGATCTGGTTACATACAGTACATCACAACAGATATTATCAGACATCATTTATGTGATTTATAATCACAATCACATTGCTTACCTTGTCTTTTGCTACCTGTATCAAACACTCCAACAATCAAAGGAAAATGACTCACAGGCTTTTCATCTCCTAAAATACCTGAGACATGATGTAATATGTTTCTGGAGGTTTCTGGTGGTTACTCCCTCTTGCATTGCAGTTATTTCCCAGTTATTTTTTTTATTTTATTTTTTCATTCCAGCTAGGAAGAAACCTGCCAAAACACAGACTCACCTAACCTCCACATGGAAAACCTGTCATAACTCACCAGAAGAGATGTAAACATGCAGCAGAGAGAGCGAGGGCCCATGGCTCCTGTGTCCAGCCGGTGCTTCGAGCCAAGTAGCCCTGCTATGGAGAGGCATTGCGTTCCTGGGACTCTGGAAATCACATATAGTGTCATATTTCAATATACATTTAGATTTTGTATAATATTCATATAACGCACCTTGGCATGAGCACATCTTGTACAATAACCAAACAGCCTAAAGATTGCGGTAATTACTTCAGCAGTACAAGGACACTGATATTAAACACAGTGTTACATAATCATCTCTCTGCCTGTGCACATTATGGCTGCTAGACATGAGACTCATGTGAACAAAAAATGCAGTGCTCCACCCGTCTGACAGAGCACCATTTGTTATTTTGTTTGGGTGTAACCACGGACCACTCAACGTGACAGGACTGCTGTGTGTGCAAAATTATATATATATATTTTTATGTCTAATATATTCAGTATCTGGTTACACTCACATACAATATTATTCCACTTTTTCTTCTCCCAAGTTGAGGAAGTGACATCCATACAAATGGCTATTGTCTGCTGTAAGATGAATGGTCTGAAAGAGCTTTTTCAGTGTTCTTGCTGACGGATGAATGAAGATTAACACCTGCACTGAGCAAAAGGTCTAAAGAACACCATTCCAGAGAATAATGGCGGGCATTGAGGCTTTATTGTACTGTAAAACACTTTAATACTGTCTACACCGGATGCGAGCAATGTGTTGTGGCACATTAAAAGCTAATAGAACCTGTTATTATAGAAGCTGTCAAGACTGCGCTAATTTGACAACAGGAAAGACTAAAAAAGGCTTTTCACACTTGAAATATTAACATTGGGTCATTCTAATCTAAACCCCAGGTAATCTTAATCCTGGATTATCTTGCTTCCCATTTAATACTAGGCTACTTTGGACAGTCGAGGAAACACATGCGTATTAACAGCACATTCAGAGTTTTAGAGGAAAAATGGCAAATGTTGACAGAAAACGTGACCATTTGAGTGAAGAAGAGACTTCTTTCTTATACCTTTATGGTCGGCGATACAAGAAAGCGCAATGCTAAAGCTTTTAATCATTGACAATAGCATTGCATATGCAAATAAAAATGTTAAAGGTGCAGTGTGTAGTATTTATGAGGATCTATTGACAGAAATGCAATATAATATACACTATGTTTTAGTGGTGTATAGAGGACTTACATAATGAACCGTTATGTTATTATTAACTTAGAATGAGCCATTTCTATCTCATCTGCAGGTTCCTTTCCAGCAAAATTGTCATGTTTCTATGGTAGCCCTTAACGGACAAACTTAGAGTGCTAATTACTCTCTGCACACTTGGCTCTCTCCGACGACAACAATTTTGTCCTGCTTTGGCCCCCGTAGCTTATCTATGTGCTTCGAAAGGGAGGGGTGAGCAATAGGTGATTGCAATTCACACACTGCACCTTTAAGTTTAGGAATGATCCTATGTGAAATGTCAGTTTGTAAATACCCAGGATTAATTGTTAACCCCAAGGGTAAATTATGACTATACGCAAATGAGTACGCTATTGGTTGTCTGTTGTGTGTAGCTTTAGCATTCTAACAGATCTCTGTTTCACACTGTAGGGTACAAGGTTGACACCACAAAAGTGGTGCTAACCCTGCTCCAGAGAAGGATATCATAACCCCGGGTAAAAAGCGGTGCTAACCCACATCTAAATTATATCTGTGAAACGCTCTTTACCCTGGATTAAAACTGGTGTTAGAACGATACCCCGGGGTTAAGCGCAGTGTGAAAAGTTTACCATGAAATCAAAATGGACAGTTCTCTTTTTTATGGAATGTTGCAGTATTCATTATAAGTAATTTATCCACGCACATAATATATTTTTTTAATTCATATGCTCTTATCAATCACATTTAATCAAAAAAAAACTTCCCTTTCTTCCTCTTCTCCGATGACGTGTTTACAGGACAACCAGTCACTCACATGAGATCACAGCAAGCAAACCACAACACCCAATCAATTCCCAAAATCAAGAATTCAAGTCTGGTTCTTATTCGCAAAGCCATTTCACTCATATATGTCACAATTGGGAAGAACAGACTACCACAAGTTGTTTATGGTTGCGATTATAAATTCAAAGAATATGATAACGTTTAAAAGTTTGCAACGTCAAGTAGTATAACAGACTGAACAACTAAAATAACTGTTAGCAGCTGAAACCTGAAGCCTCACATTCAATTGGGGGTTCAGTCAGATTGATTTTTAAATCTTTATCATTATAGTTTTGTTCTTGATGTAAATGGTCCCTCCCAGAACTACTTTACACACATAGACAATGTGTTTTAGGAAATAAACACTTAAATGTGTATTCATTTGTGAATTACAGTGTCAAGATTGTTCATTTATGACATTTGATGCAAGTGCAAAAGAAAGCACGGACCCACTTTATATTAGGTGGCCTTAACTACTATGTACTAACATTGTAATTAATCATTTGATACAATGCACTTATAGTGTACATACATATTTTTACATTGTACTTACATTTGAAAAAACCCTGCATGTAATTACGTCTGTAATTAATTTCTGTAGTTACATTTGTAATTACACTTCCCTTACACCTAACCCTACCCTTAAACTGACCCACACCACCACACCTGTCCCTAACTCTACCCGTATCCCACCTCAATATCAGCAAAGGTATTTTGCAATACAGTTTGAACACTGTACATTGTACTTATTTTTTGATGTAAGGACATAGTACTTAAGGCCACCTAATATAAAGTGGGGCCGAAAGCACCCTTTATATCTTCTGGGCATCTACAGAAACTAAGGCCCCGTCCACACGAAGCCAGCGCTTTCCCAATCCAATCTTTTTTTCCCTTCGTTTCAAGAAATATCTGCGTCCACACGAGATTACGAAAACTGACTAAAAACAATGTAGTTTGCATGCCAGGCCAGTGTGTGGCGCTGTAATTCTGCCACAGAAATACACTAAAAACGGAGAAGAAGAGTTGTGGCTAGAAGAGGTATAGCCGTGGTCGGAGGTGAGGCAAAATCTCACAATAAAATAACAATAAATACATTTGCTACTTAACAGATGTGTTTTATTAATGCCTACACCTACCCCAACCCAAAACATACCCTTACAATAATGCAGATACGGTAATTAAATTACGCGATATTGATGTGCGCATGCCCAGTGCTCGTAGTTGTATCCCTTAACTCTTTCACCATGCTGGACGTAGTGTGATGACATCACAGTTTCAGAAAATATACGGATTCGATTTACACACGAAAAGGGAAGATGATCGTTTTCAGATCTACCCACTTTGGGACCCGGTTTCGAAAAATATCGGATTCATGCTTCTAAAACGCCGGATCCGTGTGGACGAAACGCTGATACGGTACAAAATGTATACATATACAGCTAAACGCGTCTCCGTGTGGACGGGGCCTAACACATATTTAGGCAAAAGCAAAAATACTGGCTTGTAATAATTCTCTGGGCAGCTCATATGTCTTTTCTGGGGAATACCTTTCTTCCTGCTCCACTTGTTCTTTCCTTTGATCACAAGATCCAAAGCTCAGTTTTACATCTGCTTAACAACAGTTATAAATCAATCGACTGACACAGTCACACTAACAAATTCCTTCACAGTCCTTACCCTGCGAGTTTGACTGCGGACTGAACTCTGGTTCCCCTCCATCAAAAAAATAAGTGACCAGTTGATTTGTATAAATGGATTTTATGGTTTTAATGTATCCTTTTGCAGTTTTGCAGAGCTTGATCACTATAGATGAATATAAGTAGTAAAAATAGGTTGACATAGTGCTATTTTAGCATGATTAACATTTTATACATTTAAAGTATTCTGTTTTAGCTTGCTAGCATTATTTGAATTATTTTTTTGTTTTGCCTCATTCATATCGTATTTCACCATATGTCACTATTTTAAAGCCTCTTTATGTTTTTCACCTTTGGATTTGGCAGTGGATGGATGGATTAAATAACGGGATCTCACATCCAATTACACAATTTTGAATATCTTTTGATTTCAGTACAAGGTTGTTCCCTTTCTTATGACATCAACCTAAACTTCTGCCAAAATAATCAGTTGTCTTCACCTCTGCATCTGAGCTTGCGTGTCAAGTGAACTGGTGAACATTTACAGATCAAGTCAAGTTTATTATTTTTGGAAGGAAAACGATTAGTCAGATGGTCCTCAAAAAGCAAATCAACAGACTGATATTAATATTGCTCTCACACTATAGCAAATCAAGCTCTAATATTTATGGCAGCCTGCTAAGCCTTCTCGAGCCGCGAGTGTGAGATTTTGACCATAGTCTGTCTTTTATTCCTCAGTTTCCTTTGTATACACATCCCAAAATGGCTGCGTTTCCATGGCAGCATCATCAAGAGGTAAACACTTAGAGAAAGATGAAGTCACACGTTTAAAGCCAAGTTAAAGCAGTGTGGTGGCAGCGCCTCCTGTTAGTGTTTAAGAACCATCAGAGAACACTCTGTGTAAAATAAAAACAATGCCTGTTTTTCATGAAGGAGGACACTTCTGTAGTAATAGGCTAAATAACTGTTTTCCTGAAACAAATGTGTCTTTGTGCTGCAGGAATGGGTAACTTGTCAATTCAACAGAAATAAGTAATTGATTTGACTCAGAGAAAATCTGAGTAATATTGTAATGTGACTCACACTTTGTTGCATGTGATGATTTTTAAAGGTGTCATGATCTGGCTTTTTAATTTTTTTTATACTGTTGTCTGAGGTCAACTTATGACATTTGCATGGTTTTTACATTCAAAAACATTACAGGCTATTTTCTACATTGGTTTTGAGGCTCTCGCTGGGTTTTAATGGGCTTGATGCACTAGAGACTTGGAAGTAAACACCCTGGCTAGGATTGGATAAGATTTGCATATTTAATGAGCTTCAAATCTCATGTCAGTTCACGGGAGCACTGTAAAAAATTATTTAGAAAAAAAGTTACCTGGTTGCCTTAAAATTTTGAGTTCATTGAAATTAAAATTTTGAGTTAATACAATGAACAATTTTTGAGATTCGACAACCTTTATTAAAATATTATTAAAAGATTTTGTAAGCATATTGGGTAATTGTGAAACATGCCAAATAGTGCTATTTTCATGATTTATCACACTTTTTATGTGGTTCAGATACAATAATATTTTGAGTTTCTATTTATTAAACAAATTTCCTTCATTGAATCAACTCAAATTTTAATTTCAATAAACTCAACATTTTAAGGCAACCAGGTTACTTACTTTTTTAAGTTAAACCAACAAAAAATAACACTTTTTTTTTTTACAGTGAGGGATTGTTTTGAAAGAGGCAACCGGAATAATTATCTGACAGGGCTCTCAAAACATATTTATCAAACAAACACAATGATTTATCTCTCATCTCATTGATTGATTTATTTTTGCATTACTTGGCCCGCCGATCAGTGGATATAAGCGCGAATTGCATGCACGTGTGCTCTTCAAATATAAAGTCAAGAGAGTAAACAACAGATCAAGAAATTAATGTTATTTCATTATTTAAGATTCACTAGCCTGCCGACCTGCTTTCGTTTTGGTAGCCCGTCTGGAAAACACAAAGCCCCAGGACGTTGGGCTTTGCGAGCCCCCTGGTCCATAACATTACATCGACATTAGCCATAACATTACATGTCCGATCTGATCTGTTCTGATCCCCAATCACAATGAATCAACAAATAGTCTCTCCAGCCTGTGACAGCGGTAGGCTATGTTAAGTATGACACCTAAACATAATACGATCTGTAACAATGCAATACTATCACATATAAAAAATATAGTATGTTTTACTCACATAAGTGTGTTGCACCATTCCTGTCAGATCCAATACAGAAGGCACAGCATTGTTTTATTCTGAATGTCTGCAGTGTCGACCTGTGTCTTGTTTACAAATGATTATCTTGCTATTTTTTGCCATGTCTTTTCCTCGTTTAGCTCTACGAGTCGGTGGGCGAGGCTACAGAAGCAGCATACACATCTATCTGTAGAGGCGGTGTTTCCCTTTAATACGTCATTTGTTTGTGAGCCTCGTTTTCTGGGCCTGGTGTTTATAAAAGCTTTTCTTTTACTAACAAGGAAGTTTTCAGCTCCAAAACTTACAAGATATTCTTATATTACCATGACCTTTTACATATCAAAGGCTCAAGGGAAAGTTGATTTCTCAATTCATCACCCCTTTAAGATTGTAGTACTTCAGTCAATGAAGTATAGGCTACATTAAAATGCACAAAGTAGGTCAACATTAAATGTTCTTCCCTTTTAATTAACAGGCAAAATAGATTTATAATTTGAATAAAGGTATAGGCCTATATACTCTTTTTAATTGTCTCTGAATAAAGATTTGTTCATAAATCAGATATCTCTACACTGTAAAATAAATAAATAAATAAAAAATCACGACCCAACTGAACATTTTCTAGTGATTGATCACGTCTACATTTTTAGGTGGCCAAATTGAATATCTGTGAATTAAATTGCATCAATTCACAGAAAATCAGTCAAAGGAAAAATGTAGATGTGATCAGTCACTAGAAAAATTTCAATTTCTGATTTTTTATTTATTTTTACAGTGTATCACACTCAATCTTTTCACTTAATAAATTGATGACAGCATGTTTTCTTTCACTTCAAGACATTCCAAAACATAATTTCTGACTTTTTACTTCACTGCATACTACATACAAATAACATATACAGTGCACCCGGAAAGTATTCACATCGCTTCACTTTTTCTACAATTTGTTGTTACAGCCTTATTCCAAAATTGATTAAATTATATATGTTTTTCCTCAATTCTACAAACAATAACCCATAATGACAACATGAAATAAGTTTGTTTGAAATCTTTGCATATTTTTTTTAATTAAAATGTGTGTTATTTTGGCACGGTTGCCTGCTAAAATTCGCATTCCTGGGTCTATATATCACATAATTGAGGTTGCTCCAACCCACGGACATGGAAAACAATAAGAGGGAAAACCGCAGACTTGGCAACACAGTGCAGTTGAGTTCTGTTGACATTTGACAACTAAAGTTAAGCATCGCTCAATTGCTCTGATTGGTTAGGTCTGTCCAATTGAGGTCTTTCCTGGTTCGGTTGAAACACGCCCCATAAGTACAGCCCAATGGAGCAGTTTCAGACTCATATTCTGATTAGAAATGAGTATGACCAGGGTATTTGTTTAGTACTTATTCAAAACCAATACCTAATTAAGACGATAGGCTTAATGAAATTTTGGACGCAGCTGTTGAATTGGTCTTGTCCGACTTAAATGGCCTTGTACTTAAATTACTTTTGTTGCTTATAGAATTACACACATTTAAAATTAAGTACACTGTTACATGTACCTTTAGTTTTATTAGCAAATGCATTACCCACAACTCTAACAATTAAAATATTTGTGTTTTCAATAGAATTAATGTGGGAAATTAATGCATATTTATTTGTAAAGTGCAATTCATTCTGATGCTTAACTGTGACATAAAGTATAACTATTCTTTTAAGAAGAAATTGCTCACCCCTAAGATGGATTTCAAGATCCCACATCAAAAAATGTGCACATCAAGGATATGTTTTACTATTTGGAAGCCATAACAGATTAGCCCCATTTAAATCTTACATATTAAACAGGTGATTAAATGAAAAAATAATCATTGTACAAATGTTCTGCAACAATTTTTTATTTATTTTTGAATGGTCACCCCTCTGGCTTTAATCAGGTGGGCCAGATCAGCTTTGGTCTTTTTTTAAATGCAGCTATTAAGTCTCAGTATAATGGAATGACAGGCAGTTGTAGAACACAGAACTCCTCTGGTTCCTTGGAATGGCGTTATGGAAAAATCAACAGGTCCCCTCGTACTCTTTGCCTTCTCTTCTGTTTGAAAAATGAAACACGTGAGGGCCTGATGGTGGGCCTGGCCGTGGCTCAAACGCACCGCAGGTGGAATATCTATGTTATTGTGGAAGAATTCACTCCACGCTCCAAAGTTGCTCTTCATTCCTGACTTGAAGTTTGCAGTGGTGGAAACCTAGAATGCAAAGAACAGTCTAAACAATTAAAGGAGTGTTCATATTGCATTTCATGCGGATGTGAACTCATTCAAACTGGTCTGAGGTGCTGAGTGAGAGGGAGGATTCGCTGTGATGAAGGACAAAGAACTTCCCTTCTTCATGTTTGCCTGATTATTAGAGCATGTACTTGAATACAAGATCTGACCTTCTCTTATAGAGCAAAGATGTTATTGTGCTTATTTTGGGTATCTGTTGAAGTGCTGCAGATGTTCTTTTTAAACAGTGATTAAGTTTTTTTTTTTTTTTATAGAAAAAAAAATCTGGAAAAAACGAGAACATAGGTGAAATCCATAGCTATACTGATATGTAAAGACTAAGCATTTTTACATGGTTCTTTAAAAACATCATCATTCATTTATTATTATGGTATTTATTTGAATTATTATTATTATTATTATATTATTATTATTATTATTATTATTATTATTATTATTATTATTATTATTATTATTATTATTATTATTATTATTATTATTATTACTATTATTATTATTATTATTATTATTATTATTATTATTATTATTATTATTATTATTATTATTATTATTCAATATATATTCAAAATTTGCAATTATTATTTATAATATTATAATAATAAAATAATAATAATAATTAATAATAATAATAATAATAATAATAATAATAATAATAATAATAATAATAATAATAATAATAATAATAATAATAATAATAATAATAATAATAATAATAATAATAATTGCTATTATATAATATACTAATAATATAGTACTGGTTAAGTGATCAAAATGCATTTATTGAAATTTTTTTGTCATATTGGTTCTGCTTTTCAGTTATTGGAATTTTTTAAAAAAGGTAATTAAAAACAATGTCAATTTATTCTTAAAACACCAGCAGATTTTTTTGTGTGTGTGTGTGTGCGGAAAAACTGCCAGTATGAAACCAAAAATATTTAGTTTAAAGTATCCATAATTAAATGAGTCATTCTAGGAGAACTGCAGAGAATCGAACCGGATAACATTGTGTCTCCCTCACTCTTGCATCATCTAATGATAAAACCACTCTCCTCTCGAGATACACCAGTTCAGTGATACCTCTAATACTGCTCAGATGGACAGCAGAAAAACAGATGCAGTGAAGGAGAAAGGGGGGAAAAAAACATCTGGACAGACAGACAATTGCGTAGCAGAGACATTCATCTTATCCGCATCCTTGCATGGTCGTCAGACTTGAATTATATTTTAATGCTTTCCATTGGGATGTGTTTCTGTGCCAGAATTATCATCATGTGTGCTTAGACACAAGGAGACAAACACTGTAGCCAACTACATAGAGCAGCATTGCGAGGAGACTGATGGAGGGGCAGGGAGACAAGCCGGCAGGAGAAATGACATGCTGAAACTCATAAAACATAGTTGGGCAAGACTGGGATTAATAAACTCAGTTGGTGCAATGGTAGCATAAGACTGCTGCATCTTTAGGAAAGGTTTTAATAAAACATCCAGCATATAAGCAGATCTATAGATGATAATAGATGACAAAGTGTGGCAAAGAAATCATGCACAATTTATCTGTACAGTACAGTAACCAAATTATATACGGATGAATAGAAAATTGGTTCTTTTCTCCCGTCTCTTGGCTGTGGTGCAGTGTCATTAAATTTGCAAAATTCCATACAGAAATAACATCTTGAAAACTCATTAAGTGTCAGTCAAGTCATAGGCTACATGGAAAAATATAAAAGTTGCTTTCATTCACTTAGCCCCACGGCAACAGGATGTCCAAAGCAATATAAAGCATAATGGCTTATTAATACCTTGCATTAAATAATATCCTGAACTGAATCTACAGAAGGCAGTGTGACGGAACAGGTCTCATTTGAACATGCCAACACCTTCCAAATTGTTGAAAAAAGAAAAAGCCAGGAGAGTTTACCCTGCTTTTCTTGCCTCCACCAATGCCCCTTGCCCACCTGCCCTAAATAACAAAACATTTCATTCTCCATTTGTCATTGTGTTAATCTGTGCTAATAATTGCTTTTAATTAAAGAGTAATCACAATAATTGTAAACACCCCAGTCACCACCAAAGATTAAAACAGCTGTTAGAAATTAAGCTTGACAATTTAAGCCGCATGGTGTCACAAACTGAGCATGTTCCAGAACTCTTTTGGAGTGTAGTTTTTGTTTTCTCTCTCTTCATTACATAATCATTGCAGCATGGATTTTTAGCACTTTATCATTTTATGCACATTACAGTAACATCATCAAGAAAGTTTAATTGCAAAATCATTTCCCCTTTGACTAGTCCCAGAGCAGGACTACGGGTGTGGGACCAAAACCCTCCAAAGAGAACTGGAAAATTACAGAGGTCATTTTGCAACACCACGTTTTGTAATATCAGAAAGCAAAAATGTGGACAAAATAATTAAATCACAATATCATACACGTTAATTAAGCACTAACTGTAAAAAAAAGAAAAAAGGCAAATTTTGAACTTTTGCAGTACAATCGACTTGGATGTTTAAGTTATTTCAACTTAAATGATGTTAAACTGACTTTAAAAAATGAGTTACATTTTGTATAACTAATAAAAACAAGCTTAACATTGCTTAACTTATTTTGATGAGTTAAAACAATGTAAAAACATATGTTGTCATAACTTATTGAACATATAATTTTTTACAGTGCTTTATGGCACACTCATAAAGACATTATTAAGTAACTTGTTTCGTTCCTGAATGAATCAGCTGGGCAATTGATTCAATGACTCACTGAAAAAGTTTCTTAGCCTTTTATCATTTATCTTAGGCCTACTCTACGGTGGCCGAGACAGCACAACACGCAACAAATTAAGAAAGCACCAGCAAATAAAGAAAACATCTTCATCAGTTTGACAACATGCAAATGTTCTCTCAACGCATGCAAATACAAAACGCGCTGCAAATCCTCACAACACATGCAAATACAAAAACGTGCTGTAAATCCTCACAACGCATGCAAATACAAAAACGTGCTGTAAATCCTCACAACACATGCAAATACAAAAACGTGCTGCAAATCCTCACAATGCATGCAAATACAAAAACGTGCTGCAAATCCTCACAACACATGCAAATACAAAAACGTGCTGCAAATCCTCACAACGCATGCAAATACAAAAACGTGCTGCAAATGTTCACAACGCATGCAAATACAAAAACGTGCTGCAAATCCTCACAACGCATGCAAATACAAAAACGTGCTGCAAATCCTCACAACACATACAAATACAAAAACGTGCTGCAAATCCTCACAACACATACATACAATACTGTTTTTGTATTTGCATGTGTTCTGAACTTTTGCAGCACGTTTTTGTATTTGCATGTGTTTTGAACTTTTGCAGCGCGTTTTTGTATTTGCATGTGTTTTGAACTTTTGCAGCGCGTTTTTGTATTTGCATGTGTTTTGAACTTTTGCAGCACGCGTGTTTTCAAACTGACGAAGATGTTTTCTTTATTTGCTAGTGCTTTCTTCATTTGCAGCGTGTTGAGCTGTCTCGGCTACCATACACTACTCAGATAGGCCTACAAATTATCTTTGTGTTTAAATTTGCAAGCTGTATGTTGGATTGTAGGTAAATGTTTACCTCATCCAGCACTTTTTCTTAGTTTTCTTTTATAATAGCTTAAGTATATTCTATGTAACCTGTACTATTTAAGTGCAAACGATTCAGTGGGGGAGTGAACTTTCAGAATGAATCTTTCAGAAACTTTCAGAATGAAAACTAATTCATGAACGATTTCAAACCCGTCTGACTGATTAAATCAAAAGAGGGATTCATTTGTGAATCTGACATTTCTGATTCTAAACAGCTGATAGTAAACACACACAAAATAATTGCTGAAATTTTATCAAAGAAAATGTGTATTTAAGAGTAGGCGGTTTGCATGCATGAGAGTGAGAAAGCGCAGCTGTTGTGTATCTATTCTGTGGAAAATGAGTGTTGGAAGTGTTATCAATATGCATTGAAAGATCTATATTTTGACAACACTACATTGTTTAATTTATAATTTCAGATGCCTTTTTAAAAGACTACAAAACAATTGAAAAGTGTATATATTATATTATTAGTAGTATATATATTATTATGTGAAATTCAACCCATCAAAATGGCTAGAAGGAGTGACTGCGTACATTTACTTGAGTACAGTACTTAAGTAAACGTTTTGAGTATCTGTACTTTACTTGAGTATTATTTTTTCTGGAAACGACTTTAACTTCAATACATTTGAAAGACAAATATCAAACTTTTTACTCCACTACATTTCTATCAAGGTCCTCAAAGTCAAAAGTCGTTTCTGTAGCAGCTTTGAAAGTCAGTGGATGATTTTAAAAAAAATATCAGGAATCACTCTTGTAGGGTCATGTGTAGTTCAATGATTTTCCAGCATATTTTGAACATTGATTTATAGTTTTTAGCAAAATGGAAGAAGACAGATGTTAATTTAATTTTGGCGAGAATTTACATAAACAAAGTTGATTGTCTTAAGTGATTGGAAACAGTTGAGAGAATATCAGATGTGTATCAGTGTATAGGATCCGTGCATTCAGCCTTAAAGTGACAGTACTTTTATACTAGTATTGAAATTAGTTTAAGTTAATCACATTCTAATATGTCGGATGGAGCATCACTGACTGACTTAAACCATCATGGCATAGTGTGCAACTATTCAACAATAATATAATAATGCATTGACATAAAAAAAGGAAATTTACTTTTGATACATAACTACTTTTGAAAACAAAAACTGTACTTTTACTTAAAGGGTTAGTTCACCCAAAAATGAAATTTGTCATTAATGACTCACCCTAATGTTGTTTCTCACCCGTAAGAACTCTGTTCATCTTCAGAACACAAGGAGGTCTTAAGACCTCTCAAGAACTTGGTTTAAAATATTTTATATTTAGTCCGACAGCATTTCTAAGTGTATTCACACTTTACTGTCCATGTCCAGAAAGGGAATAAAAACATCATCAAAGTAGTCCATATGTGACATCAGTTAGTTAATTAGAATCTCTTGAAGCATCGAAAATACATTTTGGTCCAAAAATAACAAAAACTACGATTTTATTCAGCATTGTCTTCTCTTCCCGTTTGATTTCAAACCTCAAATAAAGATTCAAACGGCCATGAATCAGCAAATTGATTCATGATTTGCATCGCGCGTCAAACTGCTGAAATCACGTGACATTTGCGATCTGACTCATGAATCAATACACTGATTCATGACCGTTTGAATCTTTATTTGAGGTTTGAAAACAAACGCAAAAGAGAAGACAATGCTGAATAAAGTCATAGTTTTTGTTATTTTTGGACTAAAATGTATTTTCGATGCTTCAAGAGATTCTAATTAACTAACTGATGTCACATATGGACTACTTTAATGATGTTTTTATTACCTTTCTGGACATGGACAGTATAGTGTGCATACACTTCGATACGCTGTCGGACTAAATATAAAATATCTTAAACTGTATTCCGAAGATGAACAGAGGTCTTATGGGGAATTATAAAAGTTATGAGCACAAGGAATACACCTGTAAGGATAACTCGGTCCTAATAATTGTTCCAAGAAAACTGTAAGTCTAGGCGCTAGAACGGCCAAGAGCTTAGAAAAGTAAGAAAGGTGAATACATAACAGTAGAAACTTGTAGTAGATTGGAGTCACAGGAAAATATAGCGAGCCTGAGTTCATTAGAGGCCAAGCTTAGGAGAGTTGATCCTGTATAGACAGGAGTGTGGGTTAAAAGTAGATTGAGCTCAGCAGAGGTCAATTCCACCACACAGAGAGGACCTGCAAATTGGGGTCGTCTAGGTTATAAAGCCTTGAAAATGTGGACAGCAAGGCCCAGCCGGCCGCCTCACAGATTTCAACAATAGAAACACCACTGGACCAGGCCCAGGATGAGGCCATGCCTCTAGTAGAGTGAGCTTTTATTTCGATGGGACATTGTAGACCCATCAAGGAGAAGGCTAACGCACTCTAACAACTATAGGTTGTTTCTGTCTACAGGTTAGCTGGCCACAGGGGCATGGATCGCTGCTATGGCCACCATATAAACCTTGAGCGTGGAGTGAGCGCATCCCTTGTCCAGTAATTCCTGGAGGAAGGACAGTATCAGTGATACGTCACAAGAAGTTGGGTCTTCGCTCTGAGCTGCGCACTAGGAGAAGATAGACCACTGTAGATGCGTCTCTTACCTCAGAAATAGTATTCAAAACCTTCTCAGGGAGGTTGAATGGCTCTCATCGAGAGGCCCGAGGTGCAGTGCCCAAAACTCGGGTCAAATCCTCCTATTCGCCTGAAAGAAGAGATCATGTCTCTGGGGGATGGACCACAGAGCTGCTGTGAGCAGCTGAGTCAGCTCTGAGATCCAAGGCTGGTTCCTCCAGAGGGAGGCCAGTAGTCGGACTGTATGATTTTTGTGCTCCCATATTTTACTGATGACCTGAGCGATTCAGGAGATGGCTTGGTCAGTCATGGGTCAGCGCATCCTTGTTCTTTGAAAAAGTTGGGCAATGAGAGTTGTCTTCTGAGGTGAAGAGGTCGACCTCTGTCTTCCTGAAGATCTCCCGGATCTTGTTCAGATCCTCTGCCCTGCTGTTTTTTCCTCTGGGGTTCCTTGGAGAAAGAAAGTGGAAGGACACTTTCTGAAAAGAAAGCTATCCATGAACAGAGAGGCGAGACTCATTGATTCCTCTCAATGAGCATGGCTTCTGTGTAAACAGGCAACACACTCACAGTGCTCGTCATCGTGCCCTGCACAAACCACACTGGTGGTGTGCCATTTGCAACGTCTCTAGAAATTAGCTTTTAGAAAGCTTTAAGGATCGGATCTTCGGGTGGCAGCAGGGGACTCACTGCTCAGCGGTAAAGTAGATGCCGGTGCTGAGTCTGATTGGATCCGCTGCATTGCTAACAAGTTCTACAAGTTCCAGTGAAGAGATAATCATCATTGCTAAAGGAGTATTAATCTGAGGATCGTATGCCAGAATTCCTGCTTATATAGCCAGATGGCAGATTCTGGTGGGCTTCTTTGCCATAGGGTTGTTCAGCTCAGCTGCCTCGTCATTGGTTCAATTCACTTGAACTATACGTACCAATGGTCATGCAGTCTCACTACGTGATTGAAAAAGGCTTCAGTAATCAGAGAAAAGTTCCCATCAGTGTCTAGCGACTCAGTATGAGTAAAGTATCGAAAAGGAACAAAAACAACAACTTTTTTTTTTGCCACCTTAAATTTTGCCACCTTAAATGCTTAAAATCTTTTGGATTCTGATTGGCTGTCAATATTTGTATTGTTCGTTAGCAAAAAGTGATTCCAAAGATATTGTGCCTCTGTGCCATTATTGTTATATTTGTGGTGTGGACTCTGCTATTCTTTTAAATTTAATAAAGATATTTTGTAAGCCCAAATTAAAATACAACACATGGCTGTTCTCCTTGGTCAATAAGCAAGATGTTCCAAATATATCAGAACGTCTGGTGGCTGGTTCTGTGATGGATTGGCCACCTGTCTAGGGTGTCTCCTTGCTGGGATAGGCTCCAACACTCCCCAGTGACCCTAAACAGAATTAGCGGGTAAAGAAGATGGATGGATGCTGGATGGACAGAAGGTAGTGTTACTATGATCAAAGCATGGCCTCATCTCAGTACTGACGTATTTAGAAGTACTGCACAGCATAAGTAAGACACTTATCAAGGCCACCCTCTGAATAACAAATCCTGGATTGCTGTCAATGTATGACCTTTAAAAAATACTTTAACAAAAGAAATTCTTTCAGAAAATTACATGTGTCCTCATGATCCTAATTCATGAAGGTTCAATTAATGTTATCTCATTCTGGTGCTGAAGAATGTGTTAACATAAAAAATAATCCTCATTAAGGATTAGAATGGCATAATAAGATGTTTCTTGTAATGCTTTTCCAGCTTGAAAATGTGTTTCAATCGTGAATTTTTTCCCCAAATATATATATATATATATAAATATATATATATATATATATATATATATATATATATATATATATATATATATATATATATATATATATATATATATATATATATATATATATATATATATATATATATATATATATATATATATATATATTTTTTTTTTTTTTACTCTTTATTATTTCCATCACAAAGGTTTTGTGAGCAAATGCAAAAAAAATTTGGGGTGAATGCTTTTGTGAGTGTACACAAAAGAACTAAAATTGAATTTCTAATATAACTACATAATTTGTGGGAGCTCAAAAACAAATAATTTTTAACAAATCAGAAACATTTTCCTATTTGACATGGTTTGTTCAGAGAACTCTTGTTAGGCTGGTTGGTTTAACATGTTTTATATAGATTCAGTTTTCAAAGTGTCACCGTAGCTTCATGGTCACTAGCAGCACAGTTGGTAGAACATTATTTTACAGCCCTGTTCCCCATACTATGTAATTATTATAGTTATTACAATAACTGGGTGATTACTATTAACTCTGATTTTATCCCTAAACCTTACCATGTATTTACCTTATATTACCCAGTACTTTCTCAGGTTAATACACATAAGTGCACATACTGTACAATAAAGTGCAACCGCACAGTTTCACACCCCCGTTTAACAGGTTATTGCAGGTTAAATGCCTCATTTGACCATATCCAATCGTAACCCATCTGGAAGCAAGAAATGGAGCTGAAGATGACTCTCAAACCATATCACTGTTTTCCATTGCTCGGGGCTCCATTGCTCACTGCTCTGTTTCCATATTGCTCAAAGGTTTTTGCTCGACATTATGCATTTATTTTAAGTACTTTCCTGACCTGCCATAAATTCCAGAAAATGTTATGATGGAGTTTTTGTTGAGACTGAGAGGGTTTAATCAGTTTTTTCTTCTTCCATACATGGCATTCATTCAGCATTGTTAAGAATGTTCCCTTTGACTTGTTTCATAATTTTGCTGTTTTTGTAATCAGTGCCCAACCTACTTGTTGACCCGTTTTGCACTAGTCTGACCTCTTTTAAAAAACATACTGCTAGTCACTAAGCTGCATATCTAACCTTTATTTAATATAGCAAAGTTCTGTGTCCATTTATTGTTCATCTTTTTTTAAGTGAAGAGTGGGCTGAATGAAAGGAGAAATGAATAAACAAACAATAATAATAAAAGAGACATAAATATTTCTCTGAAAGGTTAGTTGTGTACGTTCTTCTGCATGGAGTCTCCCGGCTGTGGAGGTTTGAGCATCTGTTTCTGTCTAAAGATCTGCTGATGGAAAAACCCCTGGCAGGGAGAAAGAATCTTTTACAAACAAGCAAACACAAAAGTCAACGTGCAAACATATTCTGTCAAACGTACACACACAGTTAAAATAGACAGGAAACAAAAGCTTTATTGCTGAACTCTGAAATCGATTTTGATATTCACATTGTGTGGCAGGCATACAGCCCAATGCACAATACCTCTGTCCCTAATCTTTGTCAGAACTTGCCTAAAGGGAGGCAGGTGGTGTTAAGGGGTTAAAGCAATATGCTGCCCTTTGAGCCCATAAACAGACCTGCTCTTTAACCTCTGATTCTCTGTCAACTCCTTTGAACGGAGCTTCATGGTCTTCAGACCTCAGGGCCAGGTCTGTATTTAACCATTGACAACAAGGACATGATATGAGACACTAGGCCTAAGTACTGAAACCAAGACTCATGACAGAATCCCTTAAAGGGATAGATCATCCAAAAATGAAAATTAGCCCATGATTTACTCCCCCCTCAAGTCAGGTGTACATGAGATTCTTCTTTCAGGCGAATACAGTCGGAGTTGTACTGAAATAGTCCTGGCTAATCCATGTTTTATAATAGCAGTGATTGTTGAAGTCCATAAAAAATGCATCTGTCCGTCAAATAACGTGCTCCACACGGCTCCGGGGGATTAATAAAGGCCTTTTGGAGCAAATTGTGGTGTTTGTGTAAGAAAATATCCATATTTAAAACTTAATAAAGTAAAGTTCTAGCCAATCGCCTGCAAGGAAAAGTGTTGAAAGTGCCTTCTCGCAGTTTAAGATGCTTACGCTACGTCTGACAAACATAACTGGTAGAGCGTAAGTCTTTTGAACTGCAGAGGCACTTTCATAATTTTTTCCATAAATTGAATACGGAAGGTCGATTGGCCGAAATTTTACTTTATAGTTTTTATTATGGATATTTTTCTTACACAAACACATCGACCAGCTTAAGGCCTTTATTAATCCTCCGGAAGCATGTGGAGCACGTTATTTGATGGACAGATGACTTTTTTATGGACTTTAAAAACAGAGCAACAATCACTGTTTTTATAAAGCTTGGATTAGCCAGGACTTTTTAAATATAACTCCTCTTTTATTCGTCTGAAAGAAGAATGTCATATGACTTGAGGGTGAGTAAATCATGGGCTAATTTTCATTTTTGGGTGAACTATCCCTTTAAAGAGCACATAGGCCTACATAAATATTTTTGGTAACACTTTACAATAAGATTTAAGTAGTTAACATTAGTTAATGTATTAACTAACATGAATGAATCATGAGCATTAGGCCTACATTTGTTACTGTTTGTTCAAATTTGTTAACATTAGTTAATAAAAATACAGCTTTCAGGGTTTGTTCATGTTAGTTCACAATGCATTAACTAATGTAAAAACTATTTGAATAATATATTATTAGTAAATGTTGAAATTAACATTAACAAAGATAAATATAATTAAGTTGAAAGTGAAATACGTGTAGTTCATTATTAGTTCATGTTAACTAATGTAGTTACTAATAAAACATCAAAGGGCTTTTCACACTTGAAATAGTTAACCCTGGGTCATTCTAAATCCTGGGTAAACTGAATTCTGGGTTATCTGCTCATAATTTCCCTGGTGTTAACAATTAATCCAGGGTATTCATAAACCGTGTTTCACATTGTACATTCCTAAACCCTGGGTTAACGTTCTTATTTGCATATTTTCAGGGTCAGAGTCATTGATTGGATGAAAACAGCTCGTGACCTGTTTATGTAAAAGTTCTAGCATTGCATCCTTGTATTTGCTAGTAGTTTATACTGAGATGGTAAGAATGAAAATGTTCTCTTCTACACTTACATTTTCTGTTAGCATTTGAACAAAACTTTCAAACACTTAACAGAACACTTAATTTTTTACAATGTGTGTTTCCGCAAAGTATGCAAATATAAGTATGCCAGTAGTTGTCTGTTGCTAAGTATCTAGCTTTAAAGGTGCCCTAGAATGATTTGAAACAATATCTTAAATTGTTCTCTGATATCTATATAGAGGGTATGTGGCTTATTTAAGGGCAAAAATTGCCCAGATACAGTTCTACAGGTCCATTTACAACCCTATAAATTTTCCCTAGATTGTAATGCTCTGTTTTTGCCTTATTTGGAAGGGTCATTAATATTAATGTTGAGCTCTGCTCTGATTGGCTTATTTCAGCAGCTCACAGCACAGCAGTTCAGCTGTTCAGCTCGTGAGTCCTGACCATCCTGACAGAACACAGACCGACTGAATGACACTTTAAGCAGAACATCTCAAATGCAGCTTACTTGTTTATTGGTGTTTTCAGATCATCCACGCGCGAGAAAGAGCTTGCGTGCATATGGGTTGCCAGATTGCCACATGTTTAGGTAAAACGCCGGATACTATATGCGTTCTTTCCACAGAAAAGCTCTGTTTGGGGTACTTAAATTACTGAAATCTGGCAAACGCACAAACAATCTTCTGTCCAAAACTAAAACCATTGATTTTAGACTCGTCTTTTTTCGTCTACGATATTGCATGTTTATATAACGTTAGTCACAATGTAGGCTACGCAGTGACTGTGATGTACTGTGAAATACAAGCATGCAAAAGCATCATACTTAAGTTCTCAAAAATATAAATAAAATAAGTAGCCTTGTCAAATGACTATCATTTTAACTTATATGGTGGAAAAGGTGACGTTTGCTAGAAGGATCGAGTGAACGATCTGTAAGCAAAGTATCTACGGTTGTATTTTGTAATACAAAATAATATTACCCTTTGTCATTAGACACACTATTTAGTTTTGTATGGTACTTGGTGTGTCCTATTGTTACTGTAGCATCTTGCGTTATCTAGACAATGCTGTCTCTCTAAGAACCTTTCAGTTTAATCAGAAATTGTTTAAACAGTCAATAAGTGGATAAAATCGCTACTTACTGCTTGCAGGAATACAGTTGTAATTGCCACTTTCTTTAGTTTAAGACGCTGAGCAAAGCTTGCTTAAAATGGGCAGAACAAACGAACAATCTTGAATTAAAATGTTGTGGTGTCCGATTATAAACATCAACCATGAATGTTGACATTTTTTATCTGTGGGAAGGGTAGAAAAGTCCTCACGTCTTCTGAACAGCCTGAACATGACGTATGTGTCCATTAGCTTCCGTTTTCGCTATCCTCGAGCATCGCTTGTTTACCTGCAGTCCCGATGATTCGGCTCTGTCTTTTCCGCCTGACAATGCACATGTTTGGACAGATGCAAATGTTGGGGGTGTGCATATAAATGATCCCCAATGCTTGCGTCACGGTTGGGTTTATGTTGAGAAGCACTTTTTTTTTCGTGGTGTTTTTCATTCACGAGAATTACATAAGAAGTAGGAGGCAATGGTGTTTGAGGCTCACAGCATGTGATGTCCATGTACTGAACTCTTATTTCACTATGGCAAGGTTAATTCAATTTTTCATTCTAGGGCACCTTTAACATTCTAACACCATGTCTTTTTAAACTGTAAGTTTGGCACCGCAATGCATTGCAAAAGCCATTCTTCTAAATTACAAGAGTGAAACGTTCCTTTAACCGGGGTTAAAAGAGCTGTTTAGAAAAACGATTAAAAAAATAATAATTATAATAACAATAGATAATAGATTTATAACGCACTTTTCATTCCGAAGAATCTTAAAGTGCAACAATGGAAAAGGGGGAAAAAACAAACAAACAAACAAAAAAATGGTCATTGAAGGTCAGGGCTGATCCTCCAGATTAACTAAATGAAATTAAATAGAAATTCATCTTATTTAGATATTTATTATATATGAGGCTTTTGATTTTTTTTTTTTTTTTTTTTTTGGTTTGTTGGAATGGTTTTTTGCAACCATTCATCTAGAATAAAATAAATGTATTATTATAATGAAATAATATTTTAGTATTATAAATTGAGCTTCAATTGTCAAGCCAAATCACATTTATGTATATGTGATACAGATTGGTTTAAATCAGGGCTGGACTGGTAATCTGGCATACCGGGCATTTGCCCGGTGGGCCGATGCACTTTGGGGCCGGTATAGTGTATAAAAAATAAAATAAAAAAAATTGTACCACTGGCAACATGCAGCGACAGCGGCCCATTGGTTTGTGTTCTGAATTGACAAGCCGAAGCGCGAGAGACATCCCCTCCATATTAGGCGCTTTTTTCTATTTATTTATGTAGTAGGCCTATTTGAGCACATGGAACTGCAAAAGGCGAATATCCGCACAGCGCAGCCGCTGCGTTTAAATACTGCTCTATGAATGGCACTTTGACTATTTTGTTTTATACAATCGTGTGATATGGAAACATTACAGTTCTGTGGTGAATCAGCTGAAAACAGCCGCGAGCATGTAGGCCTATTCATGACGAGGTAAAGTGGAAAATGGCAACACACACACAAACGTTTCACTTTAGCAGAACCACAACTTACTCTTCAGCTATTAACAGCGAAGAAATATGGTGTTTTGGAAGAAACATTTATTAAAAATGTTGCTATATTACATAAATTAATATTGCAGAATATAAAGCACTTTTATAGAGGCTATTTTCGTATTTTCTACAGGTGTTTACTTTTTTTTTTACTTACAAATATAATAGTTTATTATATATGTTTTATATAGTTTTGGAAACCATATAGCCATATAATGAGGAGCACGGTTTGAACAGTCTGTTTTTTACCCTGTGACTGCCATGATCTTACATTTAAATGAAACTGGCCTACAGTTAAACTATACAGTCTATAAAACAGCTTTAAGTCTAGATCTCATGAATTAAGGACAAAGCTTTTTTTCCTCTTTAAAAGTTTTATTAACTTTTTTTAATAGATTTAATTAAATTTAATACCCTCATGAAAGATAGATATCAGTGTCTTACTGAAATGATGTGTTAACTCTTGAAAAATATGATTGTTCAACCCAGAAATGTGATCATTTACTCACCCTAATATCATTCCAAACCTAAATGAATTTATTTCTGTGTAGCATAAAATAAAATAATTTGAGTCTGTTTTTTTGTTCATACAATATTCAAAAGGTAGCCTAACCAAAATGGCTTGGTTGCCAACATTCTTCAAAACATCTTATTTTGTATTTCACAGAAGAACGACAGTGAGTAAATGATGACAGCATTTAAAAGCAGTAAATTTACTTCACTGCATCCTAGCTCAAAATCATCAGTGCTTTACTGTCAAGGGCATTTCTGTGTGACAAAAAAAAAGCAATATTAAGTTTATCTGCATTTGCAGCAAATTCGATAATATCTATCATTATTTGTCCTTGTCCTAGTTTTATTTATATACGCCAATTTAAGGCCCCAACCCTAGCAAAAACATTCAAGGGGACCTCATGGGCCGGATGTGCTGGGTATGCCAGAGCCGAATTTTAGCCCCAGTCCAGCCCTGGTTTAAATCATCTTAAAATTTATAAACAGGAAAATAACAGTGCTGCCTTTTTTAAAATTAACATTTATTAATTACATTTCAGCTGTAAAGCAGCTCTGCTGAAGACAACAGTCATCATTTAGCTAAATTTAGTTCAGTTCAATAGCTGTCAATCGGGCAAAGTTCATTATAAAAGTCCAATTCAGCTATACGCAGCCCTACAGAAGCCAAAGTTTCATAATGACAGCAAAGTACTCTATTTTACTGTATTTGAGAAAAGGAAACTCTTAAAACACATCTGACTTTAATGGATGGCTTGTACAGTTGTTATCAGATGATAAAGTGATGTATGGCCATTAACTGGGACAATAGGAGGGTGGGGAAAGAGTTGTTTTCTTAGATAGATCGACCAACAGATGTGTGGAGTGACGGATGGATACTGAAGCCATGACCTTTCTGTGGGGAAAAAAGACAAGTTCTGATTAAGTGTTCATTCTGACCTGGACAGTGAATTCTTTCCATTTGTTGTCTCTGTTGTCTTTCCATTGGTTCTTTTAAGCTCCTTGTGCAAACAGAGGGATATTTAGAACTGTCTGATGTCAAGAATTAGCATTAGTGTGCTGCGCCTGGGTATAGTACATCACGTCCTGAGTGGAGCTTTCTGTCAGACATGCAGAGTCTCCCCAGATATATTCCAGAGCCTCCGTGTCTTTCTGACAATAGGCATTTTTTAAATGCGTTGTAACCTCCAGTGATTCTTCACTTTGTGATGTGATCATTATTTCCAAAAGGAGAAGAATCAGTACATCTGCAGAGAAACTGACCCAGATTTCCCATGTACCTTGAAAAATGGAATCACGTAATCATGTTTAAATGTAAATCATGTCTAAATGTAAAAACAGATAATGCATGGTGCTTGAATTAATATTCCATTCATCATTTCTATTTAATAATATAATATATACATTTTAAAAGTAACATTCCAGGTGCAATGCCAAACAATAAACATTAAAATACTCAATCGGAACACAAGACAAACAATGTTTTAACAATACATGATAGTTTTTCAAAGTTCAATACAATTTAGAAATACAAATACAAAATACAATACAACATACTATTTGTTACAAACTCAGTATTAAGATCCAAATGCAGCTTTAATGGGACAATCTAGAATCATAATACATATAACAGGTCAAAGACATGAGCAGACAATTCAGATGAGCAGCAGGGCAGAAAGCACAGGCAAAAGGATAATCCAGAAAATGGGCAGAGATTAAAAAAAACAAGACGCAGGAAACCAGGATAACACTCTGAAATGCAGTCAATCAGCATACAAGACTTTGCATAGTAAGAGAGAATACAGAGGGCTTAAATGGCAGACCTAACCAGAGGTCCATTCTTCGTACCTCGCTTAATACATTTGAGATGATTTGACAGACCCTTAATCTCTGGCTAATTTGGTTCTTCGAATGAATTTGTGGATTGGATTCAACTATCTTTATTAATTTATCTAAGATTACTGCGCGTTCTTGTGTTCGCTGAAGAGGGCAGATGCATCGATACTTGAAACCACGATCAGCAATGCAGCGCTTGGCTGGCATCAAGACAACATGATTCACAATTATTTATATTCACGATGTTATACACTCTAAAAAATGCTGGGTTAAAAACAACCTAAATTGGGTTGAAAATGCACCGACCCAACAATTGAGTTGTTTTAACCCAATGGTTGAGTTGTTTTAACCCAACGGTTGAGTTGTTTTAACCCAGTGGTTGGGTTAAATGTTGCTTAAGACAACCCAATTGCTGGGTAAGAACAACTCAACCATTGGGTTAAAACAACTCAACCATTGGGTTAAAACAACTCAATTGTTGGGTCGGTGCATTTTCAACCCAACTTGGGTTGTTTTTAACCCAGCATTTTTTAGAGTGTAGTATTTGTAGTACCCTTTACATTTTTATTTCAATGTTGTAATTCAATTTTTAATTCAATTTGAAACAGATTTGTTATGTGGCAGAATAATTCAACTTTCTTAACAGTCAAGATCAAATGATCTGCATCTCTTGCGCTGCATCAAGCCACTCCCATAATATCCATCATCACTCAAATTAATGCATGACTACTGAACATAGATTAGTGTGCACGATGCAAATTAACTGTGTAAACCTCCAATAAAACTATAAAGTAATTATTCCATCACAAATAAATCTCTCCATCAAGTGACTGTGTCTATAGTATTATACACACATTTTACACAACATTATAATATTATTTTCAAATAAACTATTATTATTATTGCCCCCGGTTCATTAAGGAACTTTTGTAATAAATAGCAGTGGCTGACACAGATTTTAAGTATCACCTCAAGATGCAATCTAATCCTGTTTACATGAAATAAGCCTGCTCCCAAGCAGGTTTAAGATAACGGACTTGTTGCTATATGTTATCAAGTCCAAGATGAGTGTGTAAGAACCAAACAATCCCAGATTATGCCAAATCATCAACAATCAAATCCAGCTAACTGAGTTAGCGACGTATGAAGAACGGGCCCCAGGGCTGTATTCAGCCCTGACAATATGTTTTTTGTTTGTTTGTCAGGAAACATGTTGTTCAACCCAAAAACCATATAGCAAGACTTGCTATATGCGTACCGGTTAGAACTTGAACGTGCCCCAGAGAAAGACACACAGGTGGAAGTAATCAAACCATAATGAGTCCAGGCAATGGATTATGGGAAAAGTAGTTTGGATAAGGCAGATGGTGAAGATCACGGCACTCCAGCTGGAGGGTTAACATGTCATGTTTAATTCAGTGTTACTTGCTGTTATATATATATATATATATATATATATATATATATATATATATATATATATATATATATATATATATATATATATATATATATATATATATATATATATATATATATATATGTATATATATGTATATATAGTAAAAATGGTTTCAACAAGAATTTTTGAGTTGTATAATTGCTTATTAACCGATAAAACTTTGTCACATAACACCACAAAAATCTTTAAAATTTAAATAAAATCAATAGCTTCAGCTCAAATAAAACAAAAGATTTCACATGATTATTGCAAATGCATTTATACAACTACGTTTCTGCTTTAAAACTTGCCCTATTTGCTTCCTTTTCAAGTGCCCCACTAAAAGTGCCCTTAGTTGTTTTTTTTAACAAAACAAGGCACGAATCTAAATTATTTTCTATGCTAATCAAAATTATGCCATAAGTGCTGTTTATTTCAGTTTAACAACTTTGATATGGCCTGTTCTATTAACTATAATAAGCTTAATCCATTAAACCCATTTACACCCTTAAAAATAAAGGTGCCAGGAAGAACCAAAAATAGGTTTCTACAGTGATGCCATTTGATTCCCCAAAGAACTGTTTTGTGAAAGGTTCTTTGAAGATATTTTTTCCCCCCAAACATTTTATAGTCTAAAAAAACCTTTTTGTTCTACAAAGAACCTTTTGTACAACGCAATGGTTTTTTCGATATTTAAAGTTCTTCATAGAACCATACACCCTGCCAAAGAACCATTGAAGAACCTTTATTTTTAAGAGTGTAATCGGTCACAATTGTGACCACAAATTTATACATGGTTTATTCTGTTGTCAGGCCGCAGATAAATGAAGACGGTCAAGCAGATAAACATCAAATTTTCATTTTTGGATGAACTATCACTTTAAGAGTAATGATGGTCGTTTCTCTGTACCTATTTGTTCCTTTATACATGGGCCAACTGATCTATCAGTCTGAAATGTGTTGCCTCATGATTTGGCACTGCAGATTTGTGTTCATTTCAGCTGGCGCTGGGTTCTTGGAGGGGGTTCCTCTACAATTGTTCTTGTTAGTTGTATATTCAAAAACTAGATTATAAAGCTGGCATTCGGTAAGAATCTAACACCAGAAATGATGAAGGACATGATTTCGCAAAGTCTAACGAGTTTTGTGTTAACTAACCCTTTCGAAACACATGTTGGAAATTAAAGCCCAATTGCCCAATTGGTCAATTTAAACACAATATGAGTTTCGTGGTTGTCATAGACTTGCTATACTGAACAATTCTTTATGTGTGATACCGCCTGGAAAAATCGGAAGAAGTGTTTTTCTTAATTATGTAAGCATTTTTGAGAGCTAAAGCATTTTGATGTTAACTATCAGATCGCTGAAAACCAGATGTTACACATAAAATCACATTGACCTCTCATGTAAGCCTCTTTTGAACAATGTTGGACAGAGCCTCAAAGTAAAACAATTCAGTTTTCCATCTAATTAGCTGGAAAGTTTACCCACAGATCCATCTTCCTCAAAGCAGTGCTTGAACATGAGTGGATCGAAGTTTGATCCTTCAGGCAGGTGTTTCTCTTTTAGATCTCACCATGTTCACTTCTCTTTGGCAGGGTAAAACTCCTGAACGTGTGCATGTTTTATGATGGAGCGTTCTCTGACATGTGAGACTGAGATAGAAAGCTAAGCTGCTTCTCTTGCTTGCAAGGCTCTGCTGCTCAGAGATTGTTGGTTCAGCGTTTAAGAACGGAGCTGTTTTGTGGTGGTACAGTAAAAATTCTTTCAAGGTTGCAAACTCTAAAGCAGGTCTGATGTACAAGAAACAACACGATCACATGGTAATACGTATCAATAGTACAAGTGTGCAATCTCGTGGAATGTATACACCAAAATGAGTTTTGGCGTGCATATGCTACGCAGTTTTTCGTGTGTATGTGGTACGCATTTTATGGCTTGCATATGACACACTCTTGGGTACGTATAATACGCCATAAAGTGCGTATATGCACGTGAATAACCGCATACCATATGCACGCCAAAACTCATTTTGGCATATGCATTCCACGAGATTGCACACTCTTACAAGAAATGTACATTTCTGTGGTACACACACATGCAGTAAATATTTAAAAATTGACTATTCACAGACATTAAACACACAGTACACTATAAAACAATAATGGTAAAAAAAAATGTATTGAACTGAAATATTAAATTACCAACTTATTGAAATGCTAAAATCTATTATTTTCCTTTTATATAATTTGACAATCACCAATTACAGTGGTGATGAGAATCACATGATGAATTAAAGCTCATCACACGCAGCTTTTAGAGGGACAATATTTATATATAGAAGGTGCACACATAAACACTAAACACTAAACATCATCATGGTAACACACATGATGTTTTAAAAATGCAATAAACATTAATTTAACAGCATTAGATGTAACATAAAACCTTAATGTACATAAGTGATTAAAAAAAACTAAGAAGAAACATAGTTAATTCAATGAAAATGCATCAAATGCGAAGTGTCATGTGGGGAATTCTGGGAATGTCAATTTACGTTTTTTCACTGTTAATTACACAATGCCCTGTTATTATTCACTTCGAAAAGCTGTAAATTTAACAGTATTTTACTGTAAAATAAAATAAAATGTATAAACCTTTAAATTATACAGTTTTGAACTGTAAAATAAATGGTTAACCGTAATTATTACATTATAAACCTTTAAATTATATGCTGTTGTCCCGTAAAACCTTAAAGGTTACTGCTGTATTTTTTACGGTAAAGTTCTGGCAACCACAGCTGCCGTTTTTTTACCATAAATTTTATGGGGATCTTTTTTTACAGTGTAGCACAGCATCATCTATTTTGTTTTAAAAGGCCTATAATATTCACTAAAACCATTTTCATTGTTGTTGCTATTGAAAGTGATGGTATTGCAACACCTCTAACCACGGCCTGCCAGAAACCTTGAGCAACAAAATCAGAATATAAATTTTTAGCCATGACAGCAGATGTTTTTGGATGATTCTTTAACTTTGGGCACTTGTGACCTCTACAAAAAGTATGAGTATACATTAGCGTATATACATGCATCACAGGTGAATGTGGTGTTTTTCTAAATATATTTTCAAAGAGTCCTTTGTCTTCTTGACAAATCTAGTTTCATGGCTAGCACTGGATGTTTTAAAAAAACAAATAAATAGATTTAGAATATAATATATGCTGTAGCTTCTCTGGAGATTATACAACAATATTTTCTTCACACAGAACGCATCAAGATCTCACATTAATCTTAGATACACTGACACTTTGCTCATGCTTCACTAGTGAACAAGTACACACACTTGGAAAGGAAAGAAATAAAACATTGGTGGAAACCATGGTGGAAATAACACTGCACTCAAGGCACAGTCCTAATTTGTATATAATGAATATAATATACGTGAATTTACATGATTTTCGCACAATGACTTTTATTATGTGTAAAATGACCATTTCGCTCTATATCATGTTAAAGGGGTCATGAATTGAGAAATAAACTTTCCTTTGAGTTTGATATATAAAAGATCATCATAATATAAGAATATCCTGTAAGTTTCAAAGAAAGAAAAAAAAGCTTTTATTGACAGCTGGCTCAGCAAACGATCGATCTGCGAATGTGTGTCCCCTGTGACGTCAAAGTGTCGTTAAATGCCACCTCAAGACCAATGCCTAATTCTGATGCCCCGTCCACCAACTCGCTGTAATGACTTGACATGTGATAAATAACATAGGCCTACGTGGAGCTAAACCGGATTGAACTTCCAAGCAATAACGCATGTTTCAAACATGCCATAAACTTCTTTTGGATTTAAATTTTAGCAATGCATGGTTGAACTTTATTTTCAATGAAGTTTCAGCTCACGTGGGTAAAGACATTCCATTTATTTGCTTCATTTCACCAGATTTGTTTGTAAACAAGAGTTGACAGGATGATATTATAAATGATGCTGTGGCTTCTGGATCTGACAGGAATGATGCAACATACTTATGTGAGCAAAAATGTTTTTGTTATATTTGATAGTATTGCATTGTTACTTTTGATATCTACTGATTATGTAAGTGTCTAACATAACTGAAACGCTGTCACAGGCTGGAGTATCCTTTGTATTTGAGGTGTTATTGGTTCATTGTGCTACGATTCGGGATCAGACTCGGACATGTATGGGCAAGGCCACATCTTAAATAGTGAAAAAACATTCCTTTCTTGATGTGCGTTGTTCACTCTTGACTGTTAACTTGAAGGAAAAATCGCGGAAGTTTTGAACATGTTGATTTGATGACGTTTTGCTAATGCACGTACTGGCTTGTGGGTGCGTGCATGTGTGTGTGTGTGTGTGTGTGTGTGTGTGTGTGTGTGTGTGTGTGTGTGCTATGCACAGGTTGATGTTATATCCACAGATCGGGTCAGCCAAGTAATAAAAAATAATATTTCAAATAATTGCGGGGGTGGGTAGGTGTTTCCAGAAAGCAATGTTAACTTACATTCACATATACCCTGAATTTTCAGTTCTCAAGGTATTCTGGTTCAAAAAACGCATCCATAAGTAAAGTTCAGACAACCCAGAGAATGTTACCAGTTAACACACAAGACATTCTCAACAGAGAGACAAATCGATGATTCACCAGACAGACGCTAAGAAAAAAAACGCACCATTCTACCTCTTTTGTTAAATGGCAACCGTGCACATCGCCACCTATTTGGTGGTTGTGCCATCATTTTTTTCAACATTTTCTTTTAATAACTAATCTTTATTCACTGAAAATAAGGATTATATTGTTTGTTTGATGCTAATTAATTAAATGCAGATCCATGTGTGAAATGACAGTAAAATAATAATAAATATTTGAAGTGAATTAACATTGAAACATAACCTTGTAATAATAGTGCTTTAGACTTAATATATAATATTGTATATTACATAAATGTAACTATATCAAATTTGCTTATATTCATATAACTATATTTATTATATTACACGCATCTGAAGACCTCTTAAGCTGGAACATAATTTATTTTCAATTGTGCTCAGAGAGGGAGTTGCTATGGCTACTTCGGTTTTTGGAAACGAAAGTTGAGGTTATCTGCTTACTTACTCTTAAACATAAACATACATACCCATACCATGCTTTCTGAAATTCCCCCGGGTGTATGAGAGATAAATCATTGTGTTTGTTTGATAAAGAGATTTTGCGAGCCCTTTGGGTGAATTCCAGTTGCTCCGTTTTCTCCACATTGGAAGTTTTCAAAACAATTCCTCACGTGTAAAGGAGCCAAAGCGCATTATAAAATACTAAATGTTAGCAGTGGGTGTTTACGTCCAAGTCTTCAATGCCCATTAAAAAACGAGTGTTTCAAAGCTAGGCTCAAGAAAATAGCCTATTATTCATTATTTTTTTGAATGTAAAAACTATGCAAACTTGCTATGTTGACCTCAGACAAAAGTATAAAAAGTATATATAAAAGCCAGTTCATGACCACTTTATTTATTTGAAAATCTGTGACTAGTAAACTAAATAAATGGAAGTGACCTATAAATAACAAAACTTGGATATTTCAACTTAAATTATGTTAAACTGACTTTAAAAAATGAGTTGCATGTTGTATAACTAATAAAAAAAGTTTAACATTTAACGTATTTTGATGAGTTAAAACAATGTAAAAACATATGTTGTCATAACTTTACAGTTGTGCAGTTGAACACAATTTTATATAAGCTTTTTATATTTTCTACTATTTTATCTGCCTTGTGTTTTACTTCATGTGTTGATCTTGTAAACTCTTTACACCAGAATAAATGGAATAAATAAATGGAAATGGAAACTGCTCACAAAAAGGTTGTAGGCCTAAATACGATATGATTAATTGCCATTCCAGTTAGGTGCCAAGTGGAGGAAGTAGTTTTATGATAAGGCATAAAAAGAGAAACCTGGAGCCCTAAAGCAAAATAGACACCTTAGATAACACCAATCAGCCCAATGTTTATGACCAAACTGCAGTAACGAATGTAACAATGTGCACATGTGCCGAGACCTGAGAAAATCTTGTTTCTTGTTGTCAACTTAAACCTGATTAGGTGGAGCAAGTAAGAAGGACCCTGTAAACAGCAAACCAGTTTTTTTAAGTAAAGATGAAATAACAAAACTTGGATAAAACTTAAACTTAAAACATAAAAAAAAAAAAAAAAAAAAAAACTTAAATTTACAAACTGGCAAATAACTGAGATAAGTTGAAGTACCAAAATTACTAATAGTGAAAAATCAAATGTCCTAAGCACATAACAAAATCACTCAAACTTAAACTACAATTATAATAATGAAGACAAAAAATATAAAAATACATTATTTTTGTTCACTCTTCTATAAATAAGTTTTGGGTGGCTACTTAATGCCCAGTGTAAATGATGGGTCCTGAAACAAAACCAGTTCACTGTGAATAAAATTTTTTTTAAAAATCCTTGCTGCCACAAATTAAGTACATTCAACTTTGACGTGTAAGACATTTCAAGTAAAAATTACAATAAACTGATTTAAAAAATTAGTTGAATCATAACTTTTTTTTAAATTGCTTTACTTATTATTATTATTAGTTAAAGCAATGTAAAAACCTGCACCCAGTTTCACAGACAAGGCTTAAGCTAGTCCTAAATGCATGTTTGTTTTACCTCAAAGTAACTTGCATTGACATATCTTAAAATATGCCAATGTCATTGTTTTGTCTCAAGATGCACACCAGAAATGTTTTTTCCAAGACTTGGAAATGCTACTTAAATGCCCTTATTGAACTAAAGCTTAGTCTAAACCCTGTCTGTGAAACCAGCCCATGTTCTCATAACTTACTGATCATACTTTTTTACAGTTGTAAATACTTGTTTACAGTGTTGAGAACCACTTTGGTAAAACAGGTGCTTTAACTTTTGTATATTAATGACTACAGAATGACAATGCAATGCAGCCATACTGAATGAGTAAATTGAATGAAGCATGATACTCACATAATCTCTCACTGAGGGTACTTTGGTCTTGAACACGTGAGGAATCATAACATAGTTAAGCAAACAAATTTTATGTGAGAAATGTACTGAATTCCAGAATGAGTAACAACGATTTCTGGAGCTGTTTGGAAAGACACAATTTATTCAATAGCAATCCCTGGTCTACCACCACATTTGATCTTTCAGAAATAATAATGGCACACTTTATGTAACGCAAAGAAAACATGGTCCAGTTTCTAACCCAAACCTTCCATTATAAGCACCATAATGGTAAATGTGGTCGGGCAAAAGTGCCTTGTTCATCCATCAACAATAAAAATATAGAATATTTCAAAAAGAAACACGCCACACTGTGTCATGGCTCAAAGAGTCACTGGATGATGTGGAAAAACATTCAGTTTCATATGTGCAGAACAGAGACAATAACATCAAGTTGAGGGTCAAAAGATTAATTTTCTGCTTTCTCTGTTATGATTACAGAGCAGACATGTTTCCATTTATATAACAGTCCTTAATGAAAGACTATTTTCAGAAAAAAATATTAAAGTCTGAGAGGAACATTTATCGTGAATATTCAGCAAAAATGCTAAACTTAAAAAAGTTTGTCAGTGATTGAAAAATAACTTCTTTAATTACAAGACGTGTCAATAATCAATTGACGAGAAGCTAAATGCATCTCGGCTAGTTGGGAATTTTAAATAAAGTCATGTTAAACTATCTTTGACAATTTGTCATTAATGACTCACCCTAATGTCGTTCCTCACCAGACTGTAAAAAATAAATAAAGGGGTCATATGATGTGATTTCTTTCTCTTTATTGTGTTGGCTGTTTGTGCATGCATAAGATCTGCAGTTACAAAGCTCAACGTCTCAAATCCAAAGACTTTTAACTTTTTTGTAAAAGTTAAAACACTTAAAGGGTTAGTTCACCCAAAAATTAAATTGATGTCATTAATGACTCACCCTAATGTCGTTCCACACCCGTAAGACCTCCGTTCATCTTCAGAACACAGTTTAAGATATTTTATATTTTAGTCCCAGAGCATATGCAGTTTCTGCACACTATACTGTCCATGTCCAGAAAGGTAATAAAAACATCATCAAAGTAGTCCATATGTGACATCAGTTGGTTGATTAGAATCTCTTGAAGCATCGGAAATACATTTTGGTCCAAAAATAACAAAAACTACGACTTTATTCAGCATTGTCTTCTCTTCTGTGTTCCTCCAAAAAGATTCAAACAGTTCATGAATCAGTGAATCGATCAATGATTCAGGTTGCCAATGTCACGTGATTTCAGCAGTTTGATGCGATCCGAACTGCTGAAGTCACGTGACACTGGCGACCCGAATCATTGATCGATTCACTGATTCATGAACTGTTTGAATCTTTTTGGATATTTGGATATAGTTTTTTATATTTTTGGACCAAAATGTATTTTCAATGCTTAAAGAGATTCTAATCAACCGACTGATGTCACATATGGACTACTTTGATGATGTTTTTATTCCCTTTCTGGACATGGATAGTGTGCATAGACTGCATATGCTCTGGGACTAAAATATAAAATATCTTAAACTGTGTTCTGAAGATGAATGGAGGTCTTACGGGTGTGGAACGACATTAGGGTGAGTCATTAATGACATCAATTTCATTTTTGGGTGAACTAACCCTTTAAGAGAGCAGGCAAAGTTTGTCTAACTGACAAAAGGCTGTTGTTTCTGACTGGACAAAATAAATCTATTCAACTATTATGGAAAACACTAAAACTTATAATTTACATGCCATGTAAATAAGGAAACCACAAGAAAGATGGAAGGACAGACAGAAAAAAAAGAGCAGTGCTTAGAGAAAACAGGAAAAAGGGTCACAGCGATCTTGGAAAAAGAGAGGGTAGTGTTAGAAAATGAGCAGTAGACAGATAGGTTGGTAAAAGAAGGAGGGCTAAGCTTGATGAATAGATGTTGGTATTTTCCTTCTTTCCTTCCAGAAGCTGAAGAAACTCTACTCTTGACTGCAAGCCTGTCTACTTTACGAGCCATGGTAGAAGGAAGCAAACTCTGGCACTCTGAATTTAGGAGGAAAAAAGTAGGCCACACCAAAAACATGCCAAAAAGACTAGGGTTTTTCCAATGAGCAGGCAGAATATGAGAACACAACTTTTGACATTTCTGCTGCACCTGAACCCTCATGGAAGCACCCACAACCTGAGCATCTTCTAAACAAGTGATCAAGTGTGTGTATCGCAGTGGATTGATGATAATGACATCAGGCTTTGGCAGATCACATGGCTTTAACAAAGTAAAGTCAAGTGCCTGGGGACTTCTGGATCAATCTTAGACTCCATTTAATGACTCAGAACTTAATCGTCTTAAGTTACTAATAGGAATTTTCACGTTTCATTAGAAGTGAATTTAATTTGCACTGAATGCAAGAAATGTCAGTGAGAGAAATCGGACTTAGAATAGGTTGAGAGTGGGTGTATGAAACTTAGTTTGTGTTCACCATCCTCATGGGTCGTGTTTTTGGGCTCTAAGTTAATAAAAGAATTAAACTGCACCGATGGACACAAAGGGAGTCCTCTGGATCAAAAAGCTTGGTCTGGCTCATAACAAAAGGAAAACTAATGCAATATCGCCAAACAGCAAATGCATAAACCTGAAGGAAAAGAATAAAATCATTTTACTGGCGGAGACTCTAAAGCCATCACAATGTTTTCTCTGCATTTTCACTTTAAAGGAAAAAAAATGCATTTCAAAAGGACAGAATCAGGACTCGTCATAACCTGTCAGAACAATTTGATTAAGAAACCAAGAAGAAACTTGTTTTAAACTGTTTGACTTGGCCACTATATCTCAAAAGTGCATGTGCTCTGGACTCCTTGTGAATTGTGGTCTCTTAAATCTTCTCTCACAATATAAATGAATTCATCGGTGTTCATAACAGTGACAAATATGAAGACACAATGCACGCTGGAATTGCAAGGAAACTGTAAAAAATCTTAATAAATACGGTCTGATCTGGTGTTCCGTAAAGTCTGCATGTCAATTCTCAACTGAAAATGGTAATTAAAGCACTAAAAAAAAGGAAATTTGATTACAAGACGCACACAAGGGCCACTTTTTAAAACCATTTGCCAGTGGGAAAGAAAAAACGGGACAGGAACAATTACCACTACAGTCACGTCACTTTCACTGAGGAAAAATGCTTATTAAGATTTTCACAGCATAATCCATTCAAGTCTGGTTCTCCATTCTTCCAAAGCCCTTCACATATTTTAAACCTGCTTGTATCTGGCACCCTCTGCTGTTGCCTCAAAAAGAACTAGCACATTAATAAAAACTCTTCTAAATGAGAGACCTAACAATGTGAAATCATCTGTTGTCAGTTTATCAAAAAGATATTTAAAAGAAATCCCCCACAGTAAAAATAAATAAATAAATAAGTTACCTGGTTGCCTTAAAATTGAGTTAATTGAAATTAAAAATTTGAGTTAATACAATGAAGATTTTTGAGAATCGACAACCTTTGTTCAAATATTATTAAAAGATCTAAGCATATTGGGTAATAGTGTTTTATTTATGATGATGCTGTGAACCATGCCAAATTGTGCTATTTTACATGATTGATCAGATTTTTTTATGTGGTTCAGATACAATAATATTTTCAGTTTCTATTTATTAAAACAAATTTCCTTCATTCCATCAACCCATTTTTTTATTTTAATAAACTCAAATTTAAAGAAAACCAGGGTACTTACCTTCTCTTCTTCTTTTTTTTTTTTTTACAGTGCAACATGCTGGCAATTTTAAAATAAATCAGTTTGATATGATTTATATTAGTAATATTAAAATACATATTAAAACAGAATGCACGTTTTATATTATTTGATATAACAGTTATATTTAAAAACAGGAAAACACAAAGATTACTTCAGTTCAAATAATCGTTTATTTTGCACATACTGATAACATAAATGTACACACTCGCTTTCGACTCAGCAAAAATGCAAGCTACGAGTTACAATGCACAGTTCTGCATGGAAAAGGAGCTTGTCAAGAACCATAAAGCCTCTCTTGAGTCTCAGTTGAGTTGTAATGTGGTCTGATTATTTGTGCGCTTCGAAGGTATAAATGGACACAGTGTTCCTTTTTTGAAACTTATTTCTTGGCAGCTTGGAAACGCTCGTTGACATTCTCCCAGTTCACCACATTCCAGATGGCTTTAACGTAGTCCGGTCTAACGTTCTTGTACTGGAGATAGTATGCATGCTCCCAGACATCTATCCCAAGTAGTGGGACAAGACCTCAAATTTAAAAAGGAAACAGGGTATATTAAAGTTTAAAAAGTCTTTAACAATAAAATCAGCTGATTTCTTTCTCTATGGAGTCTAGCATTGCTTTATTTTTAAGGTACACAATGTAACTTTTTTTTGTTCAAAATTTTATTGAATAAACAAGTCAGTACATCATAAATCGTTCTGGCAAGCCTATTATAAGGGTTTATATTTTAGACCTGTCGGGATGGATTTCACAGGAAATTGCATACGGGTCACTCGCCTGTATTCTGGCTCCACCCTCCTACGTACTTGCGCTCAATTTTCATTTTCCTTCAGTACTACGTCTGGGACTGCGGTGTATTTCTTAGGTTTTCTCCGGTCACATTTTAACCGGTCCAATCAGCGAACAGAAGGAGTGGCTGAGAATGATGATGTTGATGTCGTGTGCTAGTTTGAGTTGACATAAGTCACGACCAAACGTTAGCAATTGGTTATGGCAGATACACAGTGGCTCTGGGCAGGTCCAATAGTTTTAAACTTCAACAGAATACCCGCCTTTAAGGAAATTACCGTTTGTCAATAACCGTTTGAAAGTGGCCAGACTCTGTACAAAAAACCCCCCACCAGTGCGCGTCTCGTCATATCCGTAAATAAAGAATAGCTGCTTTGGATACTTTGGCCCCTGTATAATGTGCGAGTGGCATAGGTTAGTTGTCACAATGTGCAAGAAAGGTTGACATGGACAATCTTGAACCTCCGGGGAAAAAAAAATACCGAACAGAGGAGTCTGCTGGCAAAAAAAGAATGGTACAGAGCTTGTAATAAAATGAGAATTAACATTGGCCTGGCTTTTCAAAGATGGAGAGAACCAAAGGATTCAAGATATTGTAAAAGCAACATGGAGAGGCAGAGGTGGACAAAGTACACAACTCTATTACTTGAGTGAAAGTACAGATAGTACTGGTCAAATATTACTCCATTACAAGTAAAAGTTAGAGGGACAGATTTTTACTTAAGTAAAAGTATAGAAATACTTACTTTAAAAGGATAATTTCCTTTTTTATGTCAATGCATTGTTTTATTATTGTTGCATGTAATGCATATGCATCTGAAGCAACCTACTGAATAGCTTGACTATCTGTGAAATAAAGAGCTTTAGGAACTTTACAAAACCTAGAGAAATGAAACAATTGACAAAAAAAAGACAACCATAATCATCATCTTTTTTTAACACTCCTACCCAGCCCCACAGTAAAATTGGATTCTTCCACGATTCTGAACGCCAACTAAACAAAATAACGTCATATACTAGAGGTTCTGACATTGCTGCAGTCTATTAAAAATGTTTAATTGATTTAGATTAATTCTTTTGAATAATCTTTTTGAATGATAAAATGACACATTTTTATATGACTCAATATAAGTTAGATTCTATTTTTTTAACAGTCACTTGTCACCACCTGGTGGCAAAACAATGTAATCGGTACAATCATTATTTCAAGCCAAGTTATAGCAAAAATAACGACTTTATTTAACTATTTCTTTTTGTCCGAGCCAGTCTCCTATACAGATAGCATTGTACATACAGTGAAGTGTTTTCGAGTTCTACGGAAGAATGGCGGCTCACCATTGGCCGATGTTCATGTGAGCACCACTGATGCTGACGCAGGAGCTAGCCAATGGTGAAACGCTGTTCCGCCGAAGAACTCAAAAGCACTGCACTGTAAAATAATACTCAAGTAAAGTACAGACACTCAAGTAAAGTGTACTTAAGTACTGTGCTTGAGTAAATGTACTTTGTTACTGTCCACCTCTGCCAACAGGTGAGTAAGGTCTCTAACAGAGTTCACTGTAAAGCATTATCTACTCTGTAAAGGGTCATTCTTCTTCACAGTCAGACAGAGGCGAAGCACAATCAAAAGTTACATAGTGTACCTTTAAAGTCGCACTATGCAACTTTTCCATCCGCTAGATGGCGCCTATTCAAAACAAAGGTGTAGTTTGATGACGCCAAATTTGAGCACAGCATTTTGGGACATGTGGTCTTCACCTCACAGCCAGTGGAAAATAGGACTCGGGCAGAAATCATGTTCATGGACGCGGCTATTAATGTTACTATTAATAAAGCAGAGCCTGAGCAAGACCGCTGGAGCGATTGTTACACAAACCCAAGCCTTACGAGCAGCGGGACTGTTATTATGACGGAACACGGACGCCGGGCACCGGTGCTATTTCCGCTGTTTATCATATTAGATACATTTAAGTGCGTTTAAAATGACGTTTTGACATTACTCAGTGCATTCGCTCAGCGGCTGCTGTGAAACTTGTTCACACTGCTAAGAGTTAAGCGCTTCTGCCAACAAAAAATGGAAACCGAGGGTAACGCAGATATGACGCAATTGAGAGGCGACTACCTCAGATACTATGGTCAGACATCCCGGGTCCTTGGTTAAAATAGCAATTTTCTCACAGTTGGAAACATTTGGGATATTGTAAGAACTCAACTGAACAAAATATATAACACTGCAACACATGGTCTTGTTAAGAGTGTATGGGGAAAAATACAGAGTCAACAAAATAGATTTATTCTCTACCATTCCTTAAAGAACATTTACCTGTAGTGCCCTGCAAAGGGTCTTGGTTAGGGCAAGCAGCAATTCTCAGTCTACCATTGTCCTTATTAAAGCCCAGCCAGCCCCAGCCTGAGCCCTGAACGGCCACCGTGGCAGCTGACATCTTCTCCTTCATCTTCTGAAATGAGCCAAAGTCACGCTTAATAGCCTCCAACAGCTCACCTGTAATATGAAAAAAACAAATATTCATCATATACAACTATAATACTTCATAAATGACATGAAATAGGAGAATGGATATAATGTGATTTTGTTGGACATCCATTTGCATGTACAATGCACATCAAGCTGTTGTCCAGGCTGAGCTTATTGAAATCTCTCACCCTGTGGTTCTCCTCCACCATTCGGTGACAGATTTGTCCAGAAAATGGTGTGATTAATATGACCACCACCATTGAATTTCAAAGCAGGCTGAAGGGAGACTTGGGTCGTAACATCACCTGTAACACAGCAAGAGAAAACCTGAAGACTTGTTATATAAATTGAAGACAATTCTAAGTCATTAGAATGTAGTAAATTTAAATATTTTTACCATTTCACCATTCATGAAAAGGACACTCACATAAAGGATTATTAGGAGCACCATACTAATACTGTGTTTGACCCCCTTTCGACTTCAGAACTGCCTTAATTCTCCGTGGCATTGATTCAACGAGGAGCTGAAAGCATTCTTTAGAAATGTGAAAGGTTCCACCACATCCTAAAGATGCTCTATTGGGTTGAGATCTGGTGACTGTGGGGGACATTTTAGTACAGTGAACTCATTATCATGTTCAAGAAACCAATTTGAAATGATTAGAGCTTTGTGACATGGTGCATTATCCTGCTGGAAGTTGCCATCAGAGAGGATAAGTACATGGTGGTCATAAAGGGACGGACATGGTCAGGAACAATGCTCAAGTAGGCCGTGGCATTTAAACGATGTCCAATTGGCACTAAGGTGCCTAAAGTGTGCCAAGAAAACATCCTCCACACCATTACACCACCACTACCAGCCTGCACAGTGGTAACAAGGCATGATGGATCCATGTTCTCATTCTGTTTACGCCAAATTCTGACTCTACCTTCTGAATCGAGTCTCAACAGAAATCGAGACTCATCAGACCAGGTAACATTTTTCCAGTCTTCAACTGTCCAGTTTTGGTGAGCTAGTGCAAATTGTAGCCTCTTTTTCCTATTTGTAGTGGAGATGAGTGGTAAGCTGTGGGGTCTTCTGCTGTTGTAGCCGATCCGCCTCAAGGTTGTTTGTGTTGTGACTTCACAAATGCTTTGCTGCATACCTCGGTTGTAACGAGTGGCTATTTCAGTCAAAGTTGCTCTTCTATCAGCTTGAATCAGTCCATTCTGCTCTGACCTCTAGCATCAACAAGGCATTTTCGCCCACAGGACTGCCGCATACTGGATGTTTTTCCCTTTTCACGCCATTCTTTGTAAACCCTAGAAATGGTTGTGTGTGAAAATCCTAGTAACTGAGCAGATTGTAAAATACTCAGACTGGCCCGTCTGGCAACAACAAGGATGCCACACTTAAAATAGCTTGAATCACCTTTCTTTCCCATTCTGATATTCAGTTTGGAGTTCAGGAGATTGTCTTGACCAGGACCACACCCCTAAATGCATTGAAGCAACCGCCATGTGATTAGATAATTGCATTAATGAGAAATTGAACAGGTGTTCCTAATAATCTTTTAGGTGTAGGTGAGTGTATATTGATCTACATTGTAAGTGGACCGCAAGTTGTCCAACAAAATGAGGTGTATCTAGCAGTGTAATTTTAGTACTATATACTATTACATACAATTTTTAATAAATGCATATCAGGCCAGAGCCAGCGCCAGCCGAGCACTGATGAGGGGGCGTGTGAAATACTGTGACGGGGCAATCGGCGATGAACACATAAACAATATTTTTTTTAAATATAATCTTCACATAAATTCACATCAATAAATCATTTATTTAAAATAGCCCATAATCATCAGTATTTATTTAAAATATAATCATCGCATGCTTGCTCCGAATATTCTATACATTCCCTATCATTGTACCAAATTTGCGATAATATACTGACAGTCGTTTCCATTACAGATTTGTGCAAAATTTTGCAATATTTTCTAAATATACAAATATTCTAAAGATAACAAACTATTGTGAAATGACAGCTTTTCCATTAGCTGCAGTTATGCGACTAAAATGTATTATTTTCCTCTTGTGATATCCAAAATGATGGCACTTGGTAGGTTTGCATATCCCATCCACCACACTAGCCATTATTTTTATTGGAAGGAGACGTGTGTGTTACTTAAGCATTAATGGCAGGGAAAGCCCCTTAGGTTACTTAAGTGGCACATATATGAGGTGTGTGTGTGTGTGTGTGTGTGTGTGTGTGTGTGTGTGTGTGTGTGTGTGTGTGTGTGTGTGTGTGTCTCCCTCAGATCTGCTTCAAGGTCTTCATGATACTGTGGCATTTCTGTGTTTAGAATCCTGTATTCCTATAATTCTATTGTCTTTTATGAGTTTAATAAAGAACTCAGTCTCGTCTTCTCTCCAAACAAGCCGTCATCTGTAAAGAATGATCGACTTTTACGCATGCCAGGTTGATGCATAGCTATAGAGAAGAGCGAAATGTTGGAATTTGCATGGTGGTAACTAATTTTTTTTTTCCACCACTTCGTTATTTTGGCTAGAAATTTCGTTTGTTGGAAATATGAACTGAATTTATAAATGCTTTCTAAATGAAAATAATCCATTCCCTGAGTCCACAAATAATAGTAGACCGTTTAAATTAATAATTATGTCTTGAACTTATCTGTTTGGCTAAAAATGACGGAGTAGGCTATTGCAAATTGTTTCCGCTGTTGGAAGAAAAAAAGGAAGCACGCTTAATCAGATGACCGGACCACTCAAAATTTGACTTTGCCAGATTTTCTTTACTAAAATAGCTATTTAAGCTTAATGTTCACTCTAGGAAGAAAATGCAATTGGGAAATGTCATTTTCTAAATAGAATATTTTATCATTAAAATCCCCTAAATATTCATGGTGATCTGAGGGGGCGAGAGAGTCCAGGTGAGGCCCCCTGCTAGCCCCCCACCCCACCCTGTGGCGCCGGCCCTGTATAAGGCCCATTTCTGATCTCATTTGAACATACCTTTGGCCAGTGCCTCTTGATATTTCTCCTCAGTGACATTGAGGTTGCTGACATATGTTGCATGGTGCTTGCTGTGATGCAGCTGCATGATCTCTGCACAGATGTGAGGCTCAAGCGCACCATAATCATACGGGAGGTCAGGGAGTGTGTGCTTCTGTCTAGAGGCCAAAGCACCTACAATGGGGTTCAAGGTGGCAGCGCACCTAGAATGGATAGTAATAAAGAAAAACTATTAAATATTTGTCTATATTAGGTATGCAAGTATTGCAACAAAAAGTATTGTAACGACTTTGCAGGCTAACAGTCACAAATGATGGATTACTGCAGTGAGTTGAGTTCACACTGGAATATTGCTACATAGAACCAGTCAGGTGACCAGACTAGAAGTTTTCGAAATAGGGTCCATGGATTTACAAAATGCATTTTAGAGTGGTCAGATTTTTTATGAAATAATTATACGTAAAATAAGTATAGTTCCAGGCTTAGCATTTCCCTCACAGAATATAAATGGGTGTCCTAATATGATCAAATAATTTGAAAAACCTCTGGCTCAGAGCTGAAGTACTTTGTCTAACTGGAAACGTGGAAACGTTATTTCCTCCAAAGCTGCAGTAAAACTGAGCTGATTGACTACCTTCTGATAAAGTTAATTTTGACTGACAACACAGGTTTGTATAGTAAGTTAAAATAAAATCCCTCTGCACATAATGAATGGATTATACAAGTTAACTTAAGCTGTTGTTTGGCAGCCCCAAATCAGCAGCAGATAATGCCATGTACACAACTCTAACTCAACAAATATCAGCCTATAAAAATGATCGACCATATCACTGATTAAAACTTCACTAGTAATGTCAAACTATGATGCTGTTAGCTTGGTCGCTCTACCAAACACATACATTTATAAGTGCGCAGTGTATTGATACCGCTGATTTAATAAACAACCCTGATTATTCAGTTAACTGCACACACACTACGAGAGCTGATTCAGAATTTAACTTTACCTACGGACATATCCAACTCTGCACAGCATACTCTACTCCGTCAAATATCGACACATGCACTGAATAGCCTTAAGCTCGCTCCATTACAACCTGCCCTTGAAATTCAGCTACAACTTGGACTAGAGCGTACCATTTTATCAAAATAGGGGTCATATGCAAAAGTGTTTTTTCTTGTTCGTTGGTTGTGCTCTAAAACGTTCAGAGTTTTACATGTGAAATAGTACGTAAGGGTGGTGAAAATTAGTCCAATACATATAGTTCAACTGAACGAACTTTGTTTAAGTTAAAGAGGGTGCAAAAACCGTGCATCCCCTGTGCCAATTGGTATAATTCAGCTAGTCGTTCTACTAGGCCTTACTTCGCATTGAGTTGTAGTCTTTAAAATAAATGGGTTCATTTCAGAACATTATGCATTGTTTATGTCGATTGTCATTTTTTTTCTACATCCTACATTTAATCCAAGTGATTCGGCAATAATATGGATTAATATCAAACTAATAGCAAGAGCAAACCAACTGGTGGATTAATAATTACTCAAGCCTTTTTATGACGAAGGAATCTAGTTTCCTCACGTGTAATGAAAAATGTATATGCAGTGGTTCATATATATCTGGTAAACGTCAAACATAAAGTTAACGTTAAAACGCCAGTGTTGCCAGATCCCGTAAGAGAAACACGTAACATACCCTGCGTCTCAATCAGCTCCCTAGTTCACTAGTCAGGGCACTGATCAGGACATAAGTCAATGGGCTGACTCCTACTGCTCCCTGATCAGTGCCCTGACAACTGAACAAGGGAGCTGATTGAAACACCCATGGTCTAAAAAAATAAAAGGTGACCACTTTGAGGAAGCATAAACACTGGACGAAAAGGGCGCAAAATAAAGTATTTAATAATGTCATTACTTAATTCTGTTGTATGTATTGCCCAAACGGTGTGGGTATATTTGTGACACTTTATTTGTGCAACAGTGATCAAACAACGTTTTTGTATTTAATTTTATTATGCCCTATATAGTCAGAAATTAATACAGATGTAAAATGTATGTCGTGTGTGTATACTTATGAGTTGACCCGATCTAATTCTCACAGACTTACAACATGCAACATGGCAACAACAACACTGTACGGTAACGTGCTCCTCCCCCTCAGCGCTCGCGCGAACTCACTGATGCTGTGCGGCTGAACAACATCGCGCACACGCTGGTCATGGCGGACGGGCTTCACTTCGTTTAAATAAAACCCGTAGCTGTCCTGGTCCTCCGAGAAACATATTATTGAACACAAGCGTTTAAAATCTCGTATTGGAAGAAATACGTGTCATTCTGGTCGAAGTGAACTGGGTCTGGTAAGTGTTAGAATTTTTATTTTCTTATTTCAGATAAAGTGCTGCTTCTCGGAGAGGGAGAGTCTCTTCCTTCTCCGCCATTTTGTGACAGCGAAACTGTTCCAAGAAGGCGCCGGCACGATTTTATTCGTGTCCGTCTTTTTCACGGTAATCTATTTACTTAATTTTTTTTTAGAAAAACATACGTTATTGGCCACTTAAGCCTCACATTTCCCCCGACAGCATCGAGCATCGTGCGACTATCAGATTGGCCCGATTGTTTGCAGCGCAGAGCGTTTGGCGTATTAACACTCTTTAAACTGGCGAACTCGGGTTTTCTAAGGTTAACTTATTTTTGACTCAGTGATAAGATAAATGGTGAATTGCTTTGTAAACAAACCAGATTGCTTTGCTATTTCGCTTGTAAAACTAACAAACATGGAAAAGGTGCATAAAATACTTGAGCAGTAGTAAACCCGATTAGTGGAGCAGTTTTGTTTTTCCAATCGATCAACTGATTTTCTCCACTTTCAATGCGTTTTTACGAGCATTATTTTTTTTTTTTAATGCATTACTTCGGATAATTGATTTTAAAACCTTTTCTGTAATTGTGGCATTTGTGTGAAAACAAGCGAATCGCTCGCCTTGGTGGCCTATATTTGTAATGGCACGTGTAGGCGTGTGAAATCCACGCAACTGCCTTAAGACCATTGCTGCATATTGGTGCTGGAAATACCTGTGTATCTTTGAGTCGTTTCACCGAATGCTTGATGTGTGCTTCACAGAGATCAGAATGACCAATGAAGAACCTCTCCCGAAGAAGGTGAGCTCATTGTCGCAGTCTAATCTGATTATATGAATCTCTCACCGCCAACCGTCCCTTTATATATCGTCATTCTTTATTTGTTGTGCTTGCAGGTTCGCCTTAGTGAATCCGACATGAAGACCCTGACTCGAGAGGAGCTCTGTACTAGGTGTGTAACCATTCTGTTGTGCAATAAACTGTAAGGGTATAAGAATGTTGGAGCTATCCTGATTGTAATGCTGATGTTTTTTTTCTTCCTGGTGTAGATGGAAGCAGCATGAAGCTTATGTCCAAATGCTTGAGGCAAAATATGCTGATTTAAACTGTAAGTTTGCACATCCCAGATGTTCTGAATAATTAATAGTCTTCTCCTGTAAGAGTATTCAGTGTTACTAGATGTTACATTTTTTTTATTGTGTACAAAATAAAATGTTGATAACTAACTCATCTATTTAATGTTGAAATGTCTGCAGCCAATGATGTTACGGGCCTGAAAGAGTCTGAGGAGAAGTTGAAGCAGCAACAGCAGGAATCTGCACGCAGGGAGAACATTCTGGTCATGAGGCTTGCTACTAAAGAGCAGGAAATGCAAGAATGTACAGTAAGTGTGTTACTACATCTCCTTTTTTACTTCTGCTTCATGGACAGTTCTTATTGGAGGAAATAGGTCAGTTTGCTTGAATGAGAGTACGTGTTTCAGATGGACTAGTTTGTGCTTCCATTTTTTTAAGCATGTGGATGTAGAATTTAAATTAATGTGAAATATAATTGTCAAGAGTTTACACACTGCAGTTGCATTTGTCCTTTGTACTGACTTGTCAGTGAAGCATGACTAAATATTTAACAAGTAATAGCTGCTGTTTTGTTTTAGTCAAATGTGTTTTCCAAATGTTGGTAATTTTTATTCCACTGTAATTCATCAAAGTTGTTCTTTGGAAGCAGAAATGAGAATATTGTTTCCAGCATTACAACATGGGAACAGCAGACAAAAAGTAAAGCAAATATTGTCGGAGAATGTTGGATAGTAGATGATCACAGCATTGCATATTTAAGTGCAATTTTCAAAGTCAGTTTAGCAAAATATTTTACCATTGTTGCAGTTACAAATGTTTAAAAAAATTATATTAAAAACCTATAGGCCTGGTTTCACAGAGAGGGCTTATATTAAGCCAGGATTATTCTTTGATTCATTTAGGGCATTTAAGTAGCTTTTATAAATGTGCCTTAGAAAAAAAGACATTACTGGTGTGAATCTTGAGACAAAACAATGATACTGACAAATTTTAAAATGCCAGTGCAAGTTACTTTAAGTTAGAACAGTTCAAACATGTATTTTAGTCTGGGACTAGGCTGAAGCCTTGTCTGTGAAACTGAGGGATATAGTTCTACCATACATTTTTCTTGCCATGGAAATAGCCACAGAAGCTGGCATGAAGTAAAAAAAAAACAGAAAAAAAACTTGTAATTATTAGCCAAGTGTTGTCTGTTGTACATTGTAAAGGTCTAGAGGTTTCAAACTTTTTTTTAATTGATTTATTAATATACTTAGCTTCAGAGTACAAAGTGGGCATCACATGCCTTCATTGATGTTGATATTTGTCATTTGTTACATGCTGAGATTCATTCTAATGGTCGCTCTTACCTTGCAGACCCAAATCCAGTACCTGAAGCAAGTCCAGCAACCGAGTGCAGCTCAGCTTAGATCGTCCATGGTGGACCCAGCCATCAACTTATTTTTCCTCAAAATGAAGGCTGAACTGGAACAGACTAAAGACAAACTGGAGCAAGCCCAAAATGAACTGAGTGCCTGGAAATTTACACCTGATAGGTAAACTAAAATAACTCCCCCTCCAAACAAAAAGTCAAGACTTTCCTGATTCAACCCCCACCTTCTCCTCTGCAGGAGTGCAGATAATGGTGGGGGAAGACTGAAATGTTTTGCTCACAACGAGACTCAGACTTTAAAGCCAAAGCTCAGAACAAAAGACATTTTTCTTTCGTATTGCCCTGCTATTACACATACCGTAATGTAAAATCAGAACAAAACACGACAGTTTTGGTCAGGTGACACTTTTGTTACAGCTCTTTCTCTCCCCCCACACCCCTCATGGTACAGAAGCCTGAAGGAATCGGGACTGTTCCTGAAGAGGTGGTCACGTCGGAAACGCCCCCCTTCCAGCCCCAACAGCCCATGTTAGAAAGCTTCCTGTAACAAAAAAGGCGGCCTATGAAAGACTTGAGCAAAGCGTTGGCTCTGGAGCTGATTGAACTGTAGTTTAAAGATCACTGATTGAACATTTAAAACATGACATGGCCCTACTAAATGTGTTGCAGAGGAAAATGCCCCCATTTAAACTCCATCGTAGACACTTTTGAGACTCTGGTTAAGAATCTAGAATGTAACAGGGAGGTGGGAATGTAGTGTGATGCAATGAAATGGGGAGCAGTTAAGCAATCTTAAGACTTTGGGGGCAGAAGTCTTTATGATGTAAGACTTTGGGGAAGGAATCAGACTTTCTGATCTGCAAAGACTTTGATATATGTTCATCTCACAGGTGCGACATACGGTACAGTGTCTTAAACCTATTCTTTTTTTGTGTTCGTAATATTATACTTTGTTTTTGCTCTGGAAATGCACCTTGCATTTACAGCAGTGTGGTCCAAATGATTTGATTAGTCCAATTGGCTGTTGCGCTGCTGCAGATGCAAATAGAATTGTTCTTTTAAATGTGAATGCAAATGTGCAATGTGTGTTAGAGGAAACTATTCAAGCTGTTCAAATGTCTGTGTATGATAATTTGTACTTTTAACTTGTGCACTTTTCTAATCACTTTATTTTGCGTTCACCCAGTGAGGATTTTAATTGCTTTGTTTTTCTCTCGGGTCACGTTTAATTCCTTTGCAGGTATTTTGCTCAGTAGATATTTTATGGCAGTAGTATATTTTGACTTTATAGTTGCATATAAAATCTTGAGTGATTCAAAGGTAGCTTTACAGCTTCTACTTTGCAACTCTATGAAAATAACTTGGTTAAGGCAATTTTCTTTGTTACCAAGTATTTTGAAATATTGTCTGCTCTAAAGTGGCATTAAATAATTCATCAGAAATTTCATTGGAGGTTAGCAGCAGATTGTCCAAAAAAAAGATGGTGAACCAGTTTAAGTAAATAGTAAATTTGTACTTAAATGTTAAATGCTCTTGCTATGACATGATTACAAGTCATTTATTATTGAAGACAGTAGTATTACTAACTACTGTATTTGACACCAAAGCACCCTAGTGACCATTAAATTCTATGTTGAATGGTACTGAATGCATCTCTGTACAGTATATCAATATATCAGTACAGTCTCTGCTGAGTTCTTCAGTAGAAATGGGTTGCATTTTTTTTACCCCTAAATAGAAGAGTAAAATATGCTGCTGATTTAAATGAATTTGCTCTGGCACATGCAGTTTTGCAGTTATTTTATCTCAATGATAATACAAGTTGCATTGCCTACTGTTGGGAAACTTTCAAACATAATTTTTCACCTGCAGCATATGACCAGTCACAATAACAATAATCCTCAATTGATGCAGGTATTGCTTTGTTGCTCATAACTGGTTTTAGATTAACAGGTAGGTACTAATTTTAATTAAATCATCTCTGCTTTTAGATTTTTGAATGAATTTGGTTTTGCAACTTCGTCAATGGCCTATTGGAATGCTACTGTGCTAGATGTGTTCAGATCTATTGCACTTGATCGTTAAACTGATTTGGTCTGATAATCGTTCACCCATTTCTTCCTAGAATTGTTTGAACTGTTACTTGATTTTCTTGATTTGTCGTTGATGGTTTACATGCACACAAGGAAACTGCTTATCCAACATTGCGCTTGCATGCACTGTGTTAGCAGTGCATTCTTAAAATGCTTATACAGATGGCATGATTGGTAATTGGCTTTATCCAGTCGGTTGTTACTTAAGTTGTCTGATCGTTTCCATGCATGTGCACTTTTCAAAAAGCATTAAGAACCACGCTTATGTGTTTATATATCCACATAAGACACAATCTCCGACAGTAACCAAAGCGTGTTATACTAGTTTCAGAATACTGCTTTCTGCAGAACTAAGCCATTTTTCTTAAGTGCATGTAAACTCTACTGGTCAAAAATATTTACCAGTCTGAAGAACACTGTTGCCATTGGAGAGTTTGTTGTAAACTCTTTCTGGATGGCTAATGTTACCACCAAGTTCATAAATGCAATGGCCACTTGTATTGACCCTGTGGCCATGTTCACGATGTGATGTTAGACTTGTTTCCCTTGCAGCCAGACTGGTAAGAAGCTGATGGCGAAATGTCGCATGCTGATCCAGGAGAATCAGGAGTTGGGCAGGCAGCTGTCTCAGGGGCGCATCGCCCAGCTGGAGGCCGAGCTCGCCTTGCAAAAGAAGTACAGCGAAGAGCTCAAGAGCAGCCAAGATGGTGAGCGAAACACTTTCTCAGAACTGTCATTCATGGTTTGTTTTAAACAGACTTCGACTTCACTCACTGTTTTTGTACATTTGCATTTTATGTGATCCAGAGCTGAATGACTTCATTATTCAGCTGGATGAGGAGGTGGAGGGCATGCAGAGCACTATTCTGGTTCTTCAGCAGCAGCTGAGGGAGACCAGGCAGCAGGTGTCTCAGATGAACCAAACCCAAGGCACTTCTAGTGGAGCTGGTCCGAGCAGAACTTCCCCTTCAACGGCCTCTGAACCTTCCATTCAAAGTGAACCTATGAACATCTCCAGCTCAAATGTGGGGAAAGACTGCGGAAGGGTGTCCAATGGACCCTCCAACGGGAACTCTTCTCAGAGGGGCGTGTCTGGGTCCAGTCTGTACAGGGAAGCAAGCAGCGCAGATGAAGATTACCCACCATCACCCTCTGTCTCCAGCCCCACCCATGGTGGCATGTCAAAACTCTCCAACCACTCAGAAGATGCTGTGAGCCAGAGGGGCGGAGAAGGTTATGTGACTCAGCTAAGTGCGGGCTATGAGAGCGTGGACTCACCTACGGGCAGTGAGACGTCAGTGACCCAGCACTCAAATGATACAGACTCCAATGCTGACTCCCATGAGGCCGCTGCTGTCTCCAAAGGCAGCAGGACTGCGGGTACGCGGCACAGCACTCAGAATGGCCTGGACTCATCTGCAGCAACAGTTGCCACCAACACCTCCAATGCCTCCACAGGGTCTGTTTTGTAACATTCTTAAAGATTTGTGTTCATTTTTAAGTATCTCATGACAAACAAGAAAGTCACACACTTCAGGCCAGTTAATTCTTGTTTGAGAAATGGTCAACTGCATCACTTTTGTTTTCTACCAGACCTCCCATCATAACCAATTTCAGTGCATTTGCGACATCCTCAAAACTGATTACGTTTATAAAATAAGCAACATTGTGTTTGTATATTTGAATTTTTTTTTAATGAATGACTTTTAAACCATTTTTCACTGTCGAAGTAATATGAACACTTGGTTCTATACCGTTCATTTGCTCTCTCGCTAGAACTTGGAAATCATTTAGCTACGTGTGATGTATTGTATCATAAAGCTCAATTAAGTCTTGAAGCTGCAAGTTCAGAGAGTCCTTAGTTTCCTGATGTTAAACTTTTTGTTCCTCTACATGACGAGAGAAAACTTTTGTTTGACTTGTGTGTAGTTTTTTGAGATGTATCTTGTTAAACTCTGATTTCAATCCTTTTCATGTACTGACCAAATATCAATAAAGAATTTTAATATGACTCAAACCATGCTTTGATTTTCTGTTTTGAATTCTATCAAAATCATTCCATTATTTCATCAATTTCTTGGATTAATTATAACTATTTAAAAAGCAGTAAAATGATGTTAAATGATGTTTGAAATGTGTCTGATGTAAAGTGGTATTTTTGATGAAACTTTTGTAAGTTAAGTGTGCCATTAGTTAACCGTCCACACCATAAGATGGCGCTACACAAAAATAAAACCAATGCGTCATATTTAGATCTCGGATATGATGCGTTTGTACTCATCGAAATGAATGAGACGGTGTGAGGTAGGCTCCTCGAAACAACCTGCATATTTAAGTTACAGAGAACCAGCCCATCGGGACACAACAAGGAACCTGCCGGGAAAACCAGCGCTACAGCAAAGATGAACACGGATGCGATTGTTATCGTTTCTGCTGCAAGGACTCCTATAGGTAAACTTTGTCTTGTGTCTTATATCATTATATTTCCCACACGATGTTAATCACTTCTTGGAAGGATATCCTGTTGTAGCTTGCGGACTGAATATACTAGAACGTTTGATCTCCTGTGCCACTACCGGAATAAACAAGTTAACCAAATTATCTGCACGATGTATTTGATAAAAACGAGTGTTCGCTGTCCTTTTTTTATATCGTCAAAATATGTCTTAATATCTTAATCTAACTAGCTAATATTCTAGCTACACGGCAGGTTTGTAGTCTCGCTATGATGCAGAAGAAACGTAGAGCTGCTCTGATTGGTTGTTCCGCGTTCTTCCCAGTGTTCTCGCGCTCTGATTTGACAATTTATTGTATCGCCATGGCCAGGATGAAGTTTATGATTGGTAATATAAATGCTCTGGAAAAAAGTTTGTTGTGTTGGTTCTTTATATAGGATCCCTTCATGTTTTAGCACTAAATTATATAAATAAATATTCAGTTAAAACAGAAGAACACATATGTTTTGCCTGTTTCATTCACAGGATCATTCAATGGAGCCCTTAGTAGTGTACCCCTCCATGATCTTGGGACAGTAGTCATTAAAGATGTTCTGAAGAGGGCCAATGTAAAGCCAGAAGATGTCTCAGAGGTCATCATGGGTCATGTCCTCACTGCAGGTAATATAGCACATGTAGTGTACTTTAGCTTGTGGATTGATAGTCCTCCTTTAGCTTCTCCTACTTTTACTCTATTTAGGTCATGGGCAGAACCCTGCACGGCAAGCAAGTGTTGGTGCTGGTATCCCATACTCAGTGCCTGCATGGAGCTGTCAGATGATCTGTGGATCTGGCCTGAAGTCTGTGTGTCTTGGTGCTCAGTCCATCATGACAAGAGAATCCACTATAGTAGTAGCAGGAGGAATGGAGAGCATGAGTCGGGTAAGACATCTATGATGCTAATCTTAAAGTAAAAAGAAGGAACATCTGAGCTGAGTCTCAGTCTAATGATAACCATGGATCATTTTGTCTGTCAGACTCCTCATATAGTGCAGATGAGGTCAGGGGTGAAGATGGGAGATGCTACTTTGCAAGACTCCGTATTGACTGATGGACTCACAGATGCATTTTACAGTTACCACATGGGAATCACAGGTGATTTCTTAAAACAGATTGCCTACCTTTATTGTGCGCTTAATAGGACGATTGATCTAGTTTTGTTTGTTTGCCTGTTTTAGCGGAGAATGTGGCCAAGCAGTGGGGGGTATCCCGTGAGGCTCAGGACAAGTTTGCTGTGAAATCACAGAACAGGACGGAAGCTGCTCAGAAGGCCGGCTATTTTGACCAGGAGATTGTGCCAGTTAGTGTTCCCTCTAGGAAAGGCAAGAGGCTCTTTTATACTTTCATACTTTAATTACCATTTCACATTTTCAAAATATAACTAATAGTAAAGCTGTAATATAGTGAAGATAATTACAATGTAAAAAACACTTTTCTATTTTAATATTTTAAAATATAATTTATAATATAATATATAGTATATACTTTTTTTCCTGTAATAATTTTCAGCATCATTACTCCAGTCTTCAGTCACACAATCCTTCAGAAATCAATCTAATATGCCTATTTGATAGTCAAAAAAACATTTATTCTTATTATTATTAATATAAACAATTGTGCTGCTTAATATTTTGTGGACACTGATACGTGTTTTTTTCAAGATTTTTTTGATTAATAGAAAGTTAAAAAAACAGCGTTTTTGCTGAACAGCATTTATTTAAAATGGAAATCAAATAAATACCTTTACTATAAATGTATTGGATTTTAAAGTATTAATTGCTTTAAAAAATGACTCACCCCAAACTTTGAACAGTAGTGAATTCAGTGGAGGGGAGGCAATTGGAGTGGTTTTACTTAAAAACAAAAAAATCGTATTTTCTTAATGAGTATTTTTGTCTTGTTTTCTAAAATCATCTTTATAATCATCTAAACAATGTAAATATAAACCTCACAAAATGTGTTCGATTTATGCTTTGAAAAAGAAAGTTGCTTAAGAAAGCTGAAATGAATTGGTGTATTTTCTGAAATTGCTGAAAGTAGTAATTTTTTGTTTGTTTACATTTACATTTATGCATTTAGCAGACGCTTTTATCCAAAGCGACTTGTTTGTTTTCAGATACTTTTTAAAATGGATAGTTTTACCTCAAGCTTGCATTTATCTCTGACTGAATTCAAATAAAACCTTTGTTACCAAATCAGGTCCAGTTGAGGTCAAAGCTGATGAGTTTCCTCGGCATGGCAGTAATATTGATGCCATGTCCAAACTGAAGCCCTGTTTTGTGAAGGATGGTTCTGGTTCAGTGACAGCAGGCAATGCATCCGGTAAATCGAGACATCTTTGACACTCGATTATGACATCTACAGTGACTACAGATATTAATGTGCAATCTCCATTGTGATGATTTTTGTTTAACAGGCATAAATGATGGAGCTGCAGCTACTGTTCTCATGAGCCAATCAGAGGCCCAGAGGCGGGGCTTAAAACCAATGGCACGCATCACGTCCTGGGCTCAGGCAGGCCTTGACCCTTCAGTTATGGGCACAGGGCCAATTCCAGCCATTAGAAAAGCTGTGAGTGCCTGTTGACTCATCACAGGATTAATTTCAACCACATGAATGAAGGATGATGCTTGTAATCATTGCTTGGTCCTGAAACAAACACTAGACGTACAGGCACTCCGAGGACTAATATAATCCAATGTTTTTGGGTGCTTTATGTAATGTAATGTAATGCAATATCACTTACATTTATGTATATAGCAGATGCTTTTATTCAAAGTGACCTACAAGAGAGGAGAGAATAATTACATTTGCTAATTCAATTAAAATGTTTTGTGCTACAGTCCTCATCAGTTTATAAGTTTGTGCCAGCAGAGATTTGAAGTGAATTGTATCTGCTATCTAACCAGGTTGATAAAGCCGGATGGAAGCTAGATGAAGTGGACCTGTTTGAGATAAATGAAGCGTTTGCTGCTCAGTCCATTGCAGTGGTACAGGAGCTCGGTCTAAATCCTGACAAGGTGTGATTTCCACCACTTTATACACACTTTGCTTCATACAGCTTTACACAATATTATATTGACACAGTTACCCAATGATTGATGTACTACAGCATAATATAATGATGAAACTCTCCATTATTGCAAAATTTGGAGGTCTGTCTCATTTGACTGTTGTTCACTAAAACTGTCATTGACCAGATTACTATACTATACTAAAATAAACAATTTCATCACTTTGATAAGAAAATCTTATTTTCCTGATTTATTTTAACATGCTTCTTTGGTAATTTGTCAAGCAGACTACCTGGAACATTATATTATTATTAATAACAATATTATTATTATTATAATTATATATTTATTTATTTAACATTTCTATTTGTACACCATAATTTAACATTTCATTTGTCTCTTCTTTTCAGGTTAATGTGTGTGGAGGTGCGATTTCTCTTGGGCATCCTCTTGGTATGTCTGGCTGTAGAGTGTTGGTGACCCTGCTTCATGCGCTTCAGAGGACAGGAGGGCGGAAGGGGATCGCTTCACTCTGCATAGGTGGTGGAATGGGCATTGCCATGTGCGTAGAGAGAGAATAAGAGCTAAATACTGCTGATGTAGCTAAATGACCATACTGTAATTGTGTGCTTTTAATCAGGCCTTGAAACAAGTTTCCATATTCAAAACAGATGTTTACAAATCTTAACTGGCTATGGTGACACTAAAGTACATAAAGTCAGAACTTGTATGTGAGGGAACATGGCCAGTTCTGGTTTCTGGTTTGAAATCTTCTTTAGAGTGTATCTAATGTATTTTGCGCTTAAGACTAATGTATTCCCTTCGGTCTTTAGTGATTCATGGTACATAAAGATAACTTGTTGGAGTATACCAGATTTTAAGACATTCCTTTTCTGTGTTAATCATCTATGGTTGCTGCTTTTATTGGTATTTAACCTAAGCCTGTCCATGTATCACACATGCATATCAATGATAACATGATTGGATTATGAAAATCATGGTGTGGTTTGTGTTCTGTGTGTATTAAACCATCCGTTGAATGGAGTTTGTTTGTTTCCAGAAGAAAATACATTTTAGAACAGGACCTGTTTACACTGTGCAATAGAAACCTGCCTTAGAGAATGTCAAATGTGCCAAAAGGCAAAATTAGCCTCTGTCCTGTGCTTCCAAAAGGCTGCTCATAATAATATCCCAATGTTAATTTTTACCTCAGGGGAAAAGCTGTTTACATATAACCTGTTGTAGACTAAATCTCAACTACTAATAAAGAATTTAATGGAGAGCCACGTGTCCTGCAGTCAATATAGGTAAACTGGGCCACTTTCTTTTTTGTTGATAAATCATCTAGAAAAGTTTATGCACATTTTAGAATGCTTTTTGAGCTTTAAGTCAGGCATTTTTCTATAATTTTATTTTCAAAATATACATCTGAAACAACTGTTTATCCCCAACACAACTGTTTTTAGGTAAAACGAGTCAGTAAATCTATCATTCCATCATTTTAAAAAATAAACAGTTATTTCTAATATGAAATGATTATTTAGCAAGACTCAGTATTTTGTCACGTACTCATGATGCTATACTTAATACCCTTAAGAAATGTTGCAATTAGCGCACTGTTCTATTTATGCATTTCAAGTACTATTGTGGTTTAAAACAGTCTACATTAACTGGAAACAATGTTGTTCCCATAACGAAATATTCTGTCCCATCATGTTACCGACCATCACCTCTTATTGTGAGAGATGTAATGGCGATAAGTAACCAGTAGGAGGCGCCAAATCTCAAAAGGCGTTCATGACAATCGCTTCGTCATTGGCCTGTTGAGTCTCAGAGTTAGACCTGTACAGGTGTGATTGTTGTCATGAAGTGTGAAGGGGTTTATTTTAAACAAGTCAAACTTGTCATAACGAGGACACGTTGTTAATACATGCACATACAGTTTCATACATTATACAGAAAGCAAGGGAAAACTATATGAAATGGTAATCAGAAGGCACCCAACAGGAGGACGCCAAACAGGCTAGTGTGCGCAGGCAGGTATCGTTAATCGGATTACACTTCTGACAAACCACTCACGAGCATGCTATGTACAGTCCACTACTCTACAATAAGTGCGTTAGTCCACATCCTGTTTTTACTGTCATTCACAATGCCGCTCTTTATTAATAGAGACCAGATTTTTGCTCATCAAGTCCACCTTCTAGAGCACAAACTACGGGTGAGTTTCCTCTTATATTAACTAAATGTCAAATAATTGATAGGCTGATAAATAATTATGTTTCGTTGACGTGCTTTTGATTTACCGAAATGTTTACTGTCGTTATGATAATTAATTATGCTGTAAAATATAATATAATTTCAGACTCTAGACCTCCTATTCTTGTTGTTTTGTGAAGCCATCCACATAAAGTAGCTTAATAGACATACCATGTTTTTTTTCTTCCATTGAAGTACATGGCATGAATATGGCAGTCATCCATTATATAATCTCATTATATATTCTCATACCATCAATTTACTATATGGTACAGCCAGAATACGTTTTTTTTGTATTTTGTATGGTTGTATGTTTCAAACTAGTGAGCTGCTGATTCAGGATAGACGAGGTCAACAGCATTTTGGGCTTCCAGGGTTAATTTGAATGATGTCTATGATTCCCAAAAGTGTTGTCTTGGTAGGCTACCTGCTAAGATTTTGAGACAGTGTGTCACTTAAGTGTTGTTCATGACTGAAAAATGTTGTCATTTATTTAGGTTACTTCTATTATTTGTACTATTACATTTGTATAGTAATGCTTAAATGTAATGATAAAGTTCTCTCCGATTTCTTTATTTAGAGTAAAGAGGAGCGTATTTTGGAGTTGGAAACAGAGAATGCGCTTCTTCATTTGAGACTCGCTGAGGTATGGAACATGGATTTATGTAGCAAATTTAGTGTGAAATGCATCCAACTTCCCTAATGGAGGTCGAGCCTCCTCTGCGGTTAAGAGTTTGACCTGGCAGATGGTTTCACTGCAAGATAAGTGGCTTGCAGACAGACGACAGGTGCTCACCAGTCTCACCTAATTTACTCAAATGCGTAATATCTGGGTATGCAATACAGACCAGAGATAGACCTTTGGTTGGAGATCAAAAATACAACTGACATAGAAAAATATACCAAAAAGCACCAAACTAAATTTTGGTGGAGATTTATCATGATAACATTATGGTGTAATATTTGAAGTAGCTTTGAGTACAATATACAAATAACACTGTATAAAAATAGGATAATCATTCTGTATCATGATATACACTACCATTTAAAACAAAATATGTATTTTTAAAGATACTTTTATTCAGTAAGGATGCATTACATTGATCAAAAGTGACAGCAAAGACATTTATTACATATGATTTCTCCAGTCAGAATGTTACATTTCTTTTGATAACGGTTTCCACAAAAATATTAAGCAGCACAAATGTTTTCAACATTGATAATAAGGAATGTTTCTTGTGCACCAAATCAGATTCTATACAAAATTCCAGAGAATTACGGTACCATCTCCACAGTGCTTTTTGTAACGTTAAAAACTATGTAAATGTATTAAACAGTTTGTATGTTTTTCCCATTCCCCTTTCCTAAACTTCCAGTGTTTGGGTAAACTTCGCTATGAAAGGAATGAGGAAATTCATGGTCTTAGAAAGAAACATCAGCAGCAGAAGAAAGTGCAAAAGTCCACAAATGCAACTCTCTCCAAACTCCTGTCTGAAGTTCAGGTGATTGCAAAAAGAAATCATACACAACAAATGCTTTGAAATTCAATGCTTTGCAAATCCAGCTTCATCGCGTGATCTGTCTTGCTCTCAGATGCTGAAACAGGACTTGAGGGATGTTTTTATCATCTACGTGGGGTTTGCTAAAGAGCTGGAGGACCAAAGCAAGCAGCTGTTTGAATGTGTGGGAACTGCCAGAAATTCTATTCAGGATCTCCCAAGTGATGACCTTCAGAGTGAGTGTTTCTTTACTGAGATCAACTCAGATACAAATACATCAGTTCATCTGCATTACCTGTGAATATTTGTACCTCCAGATACAGTTACCGGATCTCATTCACTAATTATTTACGTGCATGTACACTTATATACGTGCATGCGGTCATGCGGGAAGGTCATAAAACGTCCTGAATTACCTTAACTCACAACCTTCATCTCCTCTTCTATTTAATCTTCTGCGCTCATTCCCTTCATTCTTTACCATCTGTTTCTTCCTTCATCTGTCTCATTCTCTATCACAAACCCGGCCGTGTTGTGACAGTAGGTATGTGGTGCAGCGTTCAGAGATTATCCACGGGTCCCCTCCCCCAGCCTCTCCTCCAGGAAAAGCTGTTGTCAGCAGGGACAGCATGGTCATGTGTCCTGCGTCACCTGCACACCATGGTGACAAGCCTCCCACAGGGCCTGTGGATCTTATCCCTTGTCATTTATATAGTTGCATTTGTAAAACCCCAAGGCAAACTACTCATCACTGTGTGATGAGAAAAAATACGTTCCTCCTGACAAGTCTTTTACACGTACACTAAAAGATAACAGTATAGGGTGATGGCTGTCAGCATTTGTCCACTGTGATTATACAAGTTTGGCTTGTTGTGTTTATTTTTTACTATACTATTTGATACATATTGTTTCCAGTGGCATGTGGATTAATTTATTTTAATTTATGTCCAAAATAAATTCATGTTAATGTATTAGATCTTTCCATGGTTCAGACATAGAGCTATCAACAACAAAAAAAGTTTTTTGCAGATTTATTAAAAAAGAAAACCTGAAATATCACATGGTCCTAAGTATTCAGATACTTTGCTGTGACACTCAATCAATCAATCAATCAATCAACTTTATTTATATAGCGCTTTTACAATCACGATTGTGTCAAAGCAGCTTCACAGTGCCAAACAGGATAATATTGCGACAAAATTAGATTTGGCTGTACAGTCGTACTGGAGAAAACAGTGATGTTATCAGCTTATTTTAATTTATCATATAGCGACAATGTTGGCATATCAGTATTATAGTTTATAGAATTAAATAAAACCTAATTCATAAATTTTATTTGTATAATAAGTTGAATAACTTTAATCATATTTTTAGTGTCCCCAACTGAGCAAGCCAAGCCAAAGGCGACTCATATATTTAAATCAGGTGCTGTCCATTTCTTCTGATCATCTTTGAGATGGTTTACACCTTCATTTGAGCCACACACCTGTCTATATAAGACCTTACTGCTCACAGTGCATGTCAGAGCAAATTAGAATCACGAGGTCAAAGTAACTGCCTGAAGAGCTCAGAGATAGAATTGTGGAAAGGTTATAGATCTGGTTTACAAAAAAAATTCTGCTGCACTTAAGGTTCCTAAGAGCACAGTGCCCTCCATAATCCTAAAATGGAAGATGTTTGGGACAACCAGAACCCTTCTTAGGGCTGGCCGTCTGGGGAAAACTGAGCGATCGGGGGAGAAGAGCCCTGGTGAGAGAAGTAAAGAAGAATCCAAAGATCACTGGCTGAGGTCCAGAGATGCAGTCTGGAAATGGGAGAAAGTTATAGAAAGTCAACCATCACTGCAGCCCTCCAACAGTCGGGGCTTTATGGCAGAGTGGCCCGACGGAAGCCTCTACTCAGTGCAAGACACATGAAGGCCCACATGGAGTGTGCTAAAAACACCTGAAGGACTCTAAAATGGTGAGAAATAAGATTCTCTGGTCTGATGAGACCAATATGGAACTTTTTGGCCTTAATTCTAAGCGGTATGTGTGGAAAAAACCAGGCACTGCTCATCACTTGTCCAATACAGTCCCAACAGTGAAGCAAGGTGGTGGCAGCATCCTGCTGTGGGGGTGTTTTTCAGCTGCAGGGACAGGATAACTGATTGCAATTGAGAGAAAGATGAATGCGGCCAAGTACATGGACATCCTGGATGAAACCCTTCTCCAGAGTTCTCAAGACCTCAGACTGGGCTGAAGGTTCACCTTCCAAAAAGACAATGACCCTAAGCACAATGTCAACAATTCTGTGTTTTTCTGTCAATATGGGGTGCTCTGTGTACATTAATGAGAAAAAAAATGAACTTAAATGATTTTAGCAAATGGCTGCAATATAAGTCATTAATTTAAAATAAAAGAAAAAAAGTACAATGATTTTTTTAACAAGCATATATGTGTATCTTTTGTTATTAAGCTATTAAATATAGTACCCGTTTTTGACCTTTAGTCACGGACATATGGGTAACCTTTAATTTAAGTGATTACTTGAACTGAGCTGAATATTTTTGGTGTGCTGTAGCTATTGGGCTGGGCTACTGTAGAACAAATAGAGATTTGATATTGAAAATATTTTTGTGCTTTCAAAAATGTTCTCATCCAGTTTTTTTTCTTTGGCTCCAGACAGATTGTTTCCAACAACATCACTTGTTTTTATAGTCATTATACTCCCAGACTGCAGGATCCATTGATTAGAGGTTTCTATATGTATTCATATTTTAATATACAGAAATAGATAGTTGTGAAGTTTTCTTTGCGATTGTATTCTGTAGAGCTCCGGGTTCAGGTGACAGCACTTGAGCACTCTTTACGGGAAGAGAAGGAAAGGTGCAGAGAGGAGCGGGTGAGGAGGAGGCTGCTCCACAACACCTTAGTTGTACGTACTTGGTTCTCTTATTTGATTCACAGTTCTTAATGTATTCATAGGGTAATGTGTTGGCATTTATTTCAAGTCCAGATGTAGGGAGTACTGTTATGTTATGGTGGCTTGACTCATGAATATTTCAGTAATGAATGTAAAATATATTTCAGATTTCTACCTTACCTATTCTAAAAAATGACAGTGTAAGCAGCTAGGATGATTTAGTTATATAAAAAAATGGTTTAAGCACCACACACATTTCTTTCTGTAGGAGCTGAGGGGGAATATCAGGGTTCACTGCAGGGTGCGTCCAATTCTGCACTTTGATCACATCCCAGGATCACCTACAACCAATGGGTAATGCAATCTAAATTTATATCAAAAGAATAGTTGTAGATTAATGAATATTAAATTAATTAAAATTCTATTAAAGTTTGTAAGTTAATAGTAAAAATGTTATAAAATATTTACTACAGAGACCACATGCTTAGGTAATGTTGTATGTCTTGTAGGTGTACTAAATCTCATTGTCTTTTTTAAGGTCTTCATCATGTGAAGCAGTGGTGCAGGCCATTAATGATGTGAGTGAATTGATTACATTTATTGTTTATTGGATCTATAAAATTGTAATGGCCCAGTACTACACACTACGCCCATCCCTGGAATAATCATCTCTGGCCACTTTTGTTTTGCAGGACTCTGTTTTTGTGAACTGCGCCAAACACCCAAGTCCTGTAATGAACAAAATGTTTGAGTTTGAGAGGTATTTGGACACTGCATGTGAACATTTAAAACAGGGGCAGCTGGTGGGTGATGTAGAATATGTCCATTATTTGTTCAATTTGCAGAGTTCATGGTCCAGAAGATAGCCAAGAGACTGTGTTTGAAGAAGTGAAACCCCTTTTAACCTCTCTACTTGATGGGTGAGTATCCTATGTTAAATAGTTAAAGTTAATGATTATGACGCTTCAATCGATTGACTAAAGATGCTTATATATAATTTTTATATACATGAAGTTAAAATTGAGTAAATTACATTTTACACACATTAGTGCCCGTTACTTTGTCAATTTTTTTTTTCCAGAGGCAAAGTCTGTTATCGTGAATGTGATTTGGGAGATGACAGATTAATTTACTTAATCTGAATATTTAGGAAATTTCACTAATGGTTTCACTAATTCACTAAAACAACAAACCATAAAATAAAAGGAATTAAGAATAAAGAAAATGGTGGTTTGAAACCAAGCAAAAGGAAGTAGTTGCAAGGAAAAACAACATAAGACATCTGAGAATATGAGAATATGAGACAGAAAACTGTTGAACATGTAATGAACAGTGAGCCCTAGTCAGAGATTTGTGTAGGTCAGCAATTTTTGCACGACGCTGCCAACAAAGTCAAACAGAGTCTGTGTAAGAATTAGAATACTTATACTATCAATCTCTTTCATTTCAGGTATAATGTATGCATCATGGCTTATGGTCAGACGGGCAGTGGAAAGACACACACAATGATTGGCTCCCAGTCTGAGGGGCCCACAACTGCAGTGCAGGAATCTCAACAGGGCATCATTCCTAAAGCAGCCAATGAGCTATTCAAGTAAGCCTCAGCTCACATACTAAGTTTTACTCATCTACAGTATTACACGCAGGATACCTGACTGTGACTTTTGTTGATATATGTCACAGGCTGATCTCTGAGAAGCCAGCCGACAGTCATACGGTGGAGATGTCGGTTGTGGAGGTCTATAATAATGAAGTTCTGGACCTGCTGGCCAGAGATGAAGATGGGTCGACAGTTGGGGTGAAGAGAGAGGTCATCACCACCAGCACAGGCACCAGTGAGGTGCCCTGCCTAACATATGAGTGAGTCACAGCAGTCAGCATCAACTTTAATAGATTTGTATTTTAACAATCAATTACATTATAGAATGGACAGTGCAAATAATACAATTCAACTAACCATGCACAAGTAGTGCATAGTTAGGAAAATAAAATAAGTTTTATATATAACTTTTAAGGTTTATAATAAGGTTCAATTAGTTAATGCAATGAGTATCATAAACGAAAAACTATTCATTAATATAAATATCTTATAAATATTATAAATTTATGTTTGTTCATTCATAATACTCTAATTATTTATACAACACGTTAATGTTAAAAATGTTTTAGCATATGCAGAAACATTGACCTAAATGTTCTTTGAGGTTTTTTGACATTTAGGCCTGGTTTCACAGACAGAGTTTAGATTAAGCCAGGATTAGGCCTTAGTTAAAGGTATAGTTCACCCAAAAATGAAAATGTGATGTTTATCTGCTTACCCCCAGGGCATCCAAGATTTCGGTGTCTTTGTGTCTTCAGTAGAAAACAAATTACGATTTTTTTTAATTACAGCCGTTGCAGTCTGCCAGTCATAATGCATGTGAATGGGTAACAATTCTATGAGAGTAAAAAAAATGCTTTGACAACATGCGCAAAAACCCTGCTGCTCATGACGACACATTGATGTCTTAAGACACCAACCGATCGGTTGTCTGTGAGAAACCGAACAGTATTTAGGTTTTTTTTTTTTACCTCTTATCCAGACAAATCTCATCTAGTGTTCCCATTCGTCATTACTTCCATCTAGTAAGGTCAAAACCGGCGTGAACACACACACGCATGCACGCACACACACACACATATTATGTAGATGCCACATTTGACCGATCTGCGCAGGCACTAATGAGGAATCTATATTAACTATAATCGCGCCAGTTTGACCTTACTAGACAGAAGTAATAGCGAATGGGAATACTAGATGAGTTTCGTCTAGATATGAGGTAAAAAAAATAACATAAATACTGTTTAGTTTCTCACAGAAACCAATCAGTTTGTGTCTTAAGACATTAATGTGTCGTCACAAGCAGCAGGGTTTTTGTGCATGTTGTCTAAGCATGTTTTTTTTTTACTCTCATAGAATTATTACCCATTCACGTGCATTATGATAGGCAGACTGAAACGGTGGAAGTTAAATTTTTTAATTTGTGTTCTACTGAAGAAACAAAGACACCTTCATCTTGGATGCACTGGGGGTAAGCAGATAAACATCACATTTTTATTTTAGGGTGAACTATCCCCTTAATATACTGACCAAATTAACCTCTTTCAAAAGAAGAGAAAATGGTGATCTCAAAGCATTTTTATTTTTTTACCTGTCATGTTGATAATTTAAACAATATTTTTTGGCCTATTAAATCTACAGTCGTTTTTAAGTACATTTAAATATTTGATGTTTAAGACATGCTTTCTTTTGTTCCATATCATTTTTTGCTTTGGTGTATTAATGCATGTGTGTCTTGCACTAAAGTGTACTCATCTGCATTTTTTGTTTGTTCAACCTACTTTTTAATTGTACTTTGAGCTCCATGTCCATGTGACTGTCACAGGTCTGCATGTGTTTGTGTGTCAGGTTGGTGCGGAGCTCTGCAGAGGTGATGCAGCTGATCAATTCTGTGTTAAAACTAAGATCTCACAGTCCCACCCTGGTGCACATGGACTCCTCCAGATCTCATTTCATCGTCACTCTCACAGTCACCTCCAAAAGCCCAGATGCACTGGCTCTAGGTATGATATTGTGTTTCTTCAAGTCCCCAACTCACAGGGTTTGAAGCTGAAATGTTCCCTTCAGCCATATGCCGCTATCTGCAGCACACACGGTTATGGCTGTTAAGTGAGACCGAGCGTATTATCTAAAGTCGCACAAGCAAACGATCATTCTAACAACTCCATTTTCTCACACACCCACTGCATTAGTTATCTACACAAACACACACTCAAGCTCTTTCTCAGTACTCTGAAAAGAAAGCTCTGTGCTCACTCCAAAGGTTTCACACAGTAGCAATGAAAGACCTCATAAAGGTTGCCATAATGTGGATTTACGTGTGTAGCATCAGAGACATATGGGCAGGAGACGTATAATCATATAAAAATTAATGAGACAAATCATAACACTCAATATGATGGCTGTACATAGTGATAGTCGCAACCTAAACTTAAGAGTAAATCACCTTTATAATAGAGGTATCACGTTTAAAAAAAAAAAAAAAAAAAATCTTAAACATGCATGCATTAATTTGATCAGATTAGCCCTAAAAATACTATTTATTTATTTAGTTGTAAAAATATATAGCTGTTTTTTTAACTTAACTGAACTTTAAAAAAAAATTGAAATATAAAATGTTTTAACATTTCTCATTTTCATTACTTTAACTTGATGTACTAATTTAAATACCTAAACTAAAACTGAAATAAAAATAAATAAAAACTATATAGACATATAAAAATGTATTCAAAATATTAATAAAACTTAATAGTACTTAAATGAAACTAAAATAATATTGATATTTAGTAAATAATAATACATTAAAATCTCTCACAATCAAATACTTGTTTTCGTCACTATATATATTATATATACAGTGAGGAAAATAAGTATTTGAACACCCCGCTATTTTGCAAGTTCTCCCACCTGAAAATCATGGAGGGTTCATGTCCACTGTGAGAGACATAATCTAAAAGGAAAATCTAGAAATCTATTTATTTGTATGATACAGCTGCAAATAAGTATTTGAACACCTGTCTTCAGACCTGTTAGTCTGCCTTTAAAATGTCCACCTCCACTCCATTTATTATCCTAAATTAGATGCACCTGTTTGAGGTCATTAGCTGCATAAAGACACCTGTCCACCCCATACAACCAGTAAGAATCCAACTACTAACATGGCCAAGACCAAAGAGCTGTCCAAAGACACTAGAGACAAAATTGTACATCTCCACAAGGCTGGAAAGGGCTACAGGGAAATTGCCAAGCAGCTTGGTGAAAAAAGGTCCACTGTTGGAGCAATCATTAGAAAATGGAAGAAGCTAAACATGACTGTCAATCTCCCTCCGACTGGGTCTCCATGCAAGATCTCACCTTGTGGGGTCTCAATGATCCTAAGAAAGGTGATAAATCATCCCAGAACTACACGTGAAGAGCTGGTTGATGACCTGAAAAGAGCTGGGACCACCGTTGGTAATACACTAAGACGTCATGGTTTGAAATCATGCATGGCACGGAGGGTTCCCCTGCTTAAACCAGCAAATGCAAAGGCCCGTCCTAAGTTTGCCAATGACCATTTGGATGATCCAGAGGTGTCATGAGAGAAAGTCATGGTGTCAGATAAGACCAAAATAGAACTTTTTGAGAATATAATATATACATATACAACATAATTCCACTAAACGTGTTTGGAGGAAGAAGAATGATGAGTACAACCTAGGCTGGACAACCAACACCTCCAGCCTAATCAAGAAGGGTCACCAGCGCCTCCTCTTCCTGAGGACACTGAGGAAGAACCAGCTCTCCTCGACTATCCTGGTGAACTTCTATCGCTGCGCAATAGAAAGCATCCTGACCAACTGTGTTACAGTATGGTATGGGAGCTGCTCTATTGCAGAGCGCAAGGCACTGCAACGGGTGGTGAAAACTGCCAAGCGCATCACAGGGACTCCACTACCTGCCATCGAGTACATCCAGAAGAAACACTGTCTGCATCGAGCTCGCAGCATCCTTAAAGACTCCTCTCACCCAGCCTACAGACTGTTTACTCTCCTGCCCTCCGGCAGACGTTTCAGGTCCCTCCGGACCAGGACCAGCAGACTAAAGAACAGTTTTTTTCCAAAAGCTGTCTCTTTGCTGAACTCTAACCCTCGTTGACCCAACTCCCCTCATACATGGCTAACTCTCCTCTCCCCCTCACATCTGCCTTTACTTCGTTTGCACTACTGGAATGCTCATTTGCACTACAGACGGTTTAATACAGCAACATCTGTTTACTTAAGCATCTTGCACTACTCCACCTTAACTTGAATATGCTCATTTGCACTATATCATACATTGCTACACTGCTCATCTTAATCTAACTTATTGTACACATTGATTCTATGATCATATTCATAGTACATATTCACCTGTATAATCTATTTATAGTAATAGTTATCTGTATATTATATTTATATAGTACATATTAACTTGTATATTCTGTTTATAGCAATAATCATCTCTATTTATATCAGTACATAATCATGTCCTGCACTTATTCAACCACTGTAAATACTGCACTTTCTACTATTGCACTTCTGGTGTAATGACAATAAAGTTGAATCTAATCTAATCTAATCTAATCTAGTAAATATATATATATATATATATATATATATATATATATATATATATATATATATATATATATATATATATATATATATATATATATATTTACTAGATTAGATTAGATATATATATATATTATATGTATATACACACACACATTATATATATATATATATATATACACATATATATACATACATACATACACACACACACACACACACACACACACACACACACACACACACACACACACACACACACACACACACACACACACACACACACACACAACAGTCATTACTGCGATTGCTGCTGAGTGAACTGACCTGCTTAAAAGGCACTGTTACCATAATACTTGGAAGAAACTTGTTTTACTCATATTTTATGGACTCATACAGTGTGATCTCTGTGTTACAGCTCGTAGGCTGCAGAATGCCAGACAAGACGTCCAGCGGGTGTCTCAGAAGGAGTGGTGGAGCCCGCGCTGCCGCAGGGCCGCCTCTTCGCGCTCATCTAGTCCCGCCTCCTCGCCTTGCCACTCCCCATGTCACTCACCGTGCCCCTCTCCCCGTCACTCACCATGCCCCTCTCCCCGACCAAGCATCACACAGACCCCCCTCAAGACCAAGCTGCAGTTAGTGGACCTGGCTGGGAGCGAGTGTGTGGGTAAGACGTTACAGTGTTGTGTTGATGAGTAGTGAGTTGTTACTAGTTAAGCCATTTTATAATAAAACAAAACATAATAATTCAGACTCATTAGATAAGGTTTATGGAGTGTTAAATCTTAGAGCAGATTTTATTCATGTGCTCCTAGTAAATAAAGATGTGAATAGTCTTTTAGCACTAATGTTTATCTGTGTTTAGGGATGTCAGGTGTGACCGGTGCTGCTCTGTGGGAAAGCTCCTGTATAAACCGCAGCCTCTCAGCTTTGTCTGATGTTCTGGGAGCTCTAGCCGAACGACGACCTCACGTCCCCTACCGCAACAGCAAACTAACACATCTGCTACAGGACGCCATAGGTGAGAGCACGTTCACTGTGGAATACAAGTCACTTTAACATGCACACTACTGGTATGTAAAATATTCATCTATCCATCCCTCCCTCCTCAAAATATGACTGAAGATGAGCCAAACATTTGAACATACAAAAACTGAGCATCTAGTGACCTTGGTAGGGTTGCACCAGCTGTTCGTAAGTTCTTTCTTAAATTGGAACGTAAAGTCTACACTAGAGGCTTAGTAAGTACTAGCTAGTTTGTTACAAACTCTGTACTTTTTGCGGCTAATCCAAGCTTTATAATGGCAGGGATTGTTGTTTTTTGAAGTCCATAAAAAATGCATCTGTCCATCAAATAACTACTCCACACGGCTCCGGAGGGTTAATAAAAGCCTTCTGAAGCAAATCGATGTGTTTGTGTAAGAAAAAATATCCATATTTAAAACTTTATAAAGTAAAGTTCTAGCCGATCACCTTCCGTGGAAAAGTGTTGAAAGTGCCTTCTTGTAGTTCAAAATGCGTATCCTACGTCCTTTATTAACCCTCTGGAGCCGTGTAGAGCAATTACTTGACGGACAGATGCATTTTTATGGACTTTATAAAAAGAGCAACAATCCCTGGCATTATAAATCTTGGATTAGCCAGGACTTTTATAATATAATTCGTCTGAAAGAAGAATGTCATGTACACCTAGGATGACTTGAAGGTGAGTAAACCATGGGCTAATTTTCATTTTTGAGTTAACTATCCCTTTAAGGCAGAACGTAACTAGTAAGTCATAAGCTCTCTGTAAAGTAATGCATAGTCGCATAATATGACGTTTTTACCCTCAGTGATCCAAAAGCAGCCTTCCAATATGTGAGCAGAAGTTGTGTATAAATGCCATAAATTTCTGATTATCCTTTTATTCTAACTACATTTGCCTCACGTAACTAACAGTAAAAATAAGTTTCCATTAAATATGATTCTTAATCATAAATAACAAGTGCTTTTATATCTGAACAAAGCTCAGAAACATTCAGTATTAGAAAGGAAATTAATAAGGATCAATAATTACATAATGAAATGGGGGGAAAAACAGGAAACGACATTTGTTGATTATGATTTTATGTGATATGATGTACAACGTGGACTGATAGGACAAATACACACAGTGGTTTTGGACAGGTTTGTGTTGATGAGCCGCTAACAAAGTAATCTATTTACATAATGTATTCTCATAATTATTCACACAAGAGTGTTCATGTCAGGATTATCATATATGTCTAAAGAACTGAACTCTGTCATGTAAAACAAGAGCTTTTTGGTGCAGTTCAGTCAGTCTGCTATTTTATTCCAACCGAAGCCTTCCTGATTGGAGGCTTTCTTAAATTTTTAGTTTATTGAGTTACACTTCAGCTAAGTTTAAATATGCATTGTAAAAATAATTAGTGCTCATTTACGTCAAAAAATTTTTACGCACAGCTGGTGTAACCGGCCCCTGTTACATTATTTCTAAGTTTTCATAAAATTTGTATATATATATATATATATATATATATATATATATATATATATATATATATATATATATATATATATATATATATATATATATATATATATGTATTCTGGAAAAGAAATGTAATTTGGCAGTGCAACTTACTTAATATTATTATTTGCAATGTATTTTTAAACAATAGATTTGTTACAATTGTGCTATATGATTTTTTTTGTAATTTGCCTGTGGATGGACTGCAAAAGTCATTTAGCTCTGTAGCTAATTAAATTAAAATAAATTAAATTTGCTATTCAATTACATGAAAAATATTTGATCTCATACAGTGGCAATGTTTTTTACACTTACTGAAGAGATTGTGTATTACGTGTGCCTTTTTTTTTACACTTACTGTGAATATTTTGTTGGACTTTTTTTCTTGTTTATAGTGTGCACGTTTCCTTTGAGCCACAGTTAAAACCAGTTCAACCAGTCAAGTTAGAACATAACCACTATAACCTACAGCCTACAATCTTCTTTCTTCTCTCCCGAATCTTGCCTAACCATCCTATTGGCCTTATTTATGTCTCCTTTCTGGCACAGGAGGGGATGCTAAGCTTCTGATAATGTTGTGTGTATCGCCGACTCAACGCTTCCTCACTGAATCTCTTCAGTCCCTTGGCTTCGGTGCCAGAGCCAGACAGGTCCAGAGAGAGCCACCTCGCAGGAAGAACACAGCTCTGAAGATGAAGTGACTAATGGGAGATCCATTGGATAGGAAAAAGCTGCTTGTGTATTTTTATTTGTATGCATTTTGATTGCAAGTTCATGGTGCTCAGCAGTTCATGTTGAAACGTACTTAACTTTGGGTAAAATTTGTTGCTTATACTTATTATATTATATATATTTTACTCATACCTGTTATATATATTGTTTGCGAAGTAATTCTAGTATTTTCCGTTTTGAATGGGTTACACTCTTGTTGGTTGAGAATGCACTTTGGGGATATTCCTCTGAAAAAAAGTTTACAGGTGTTTTGTGAGTGGAATAATTAAGAATAATTGTCTACCATCATCCATTCGTTTGTGCTTAAGTTTTGATGTGATGATGAAAAATGTATGGCTTTGAAGTGATGGTGTTTGCAACCTGACTAGTTGACCTAATATTTTACTGCAAGGTAACTTGATGCCTTTCCAATATATAACTATTTATTTATATGAAATGCTTTAGAGTTAATAAAAAATAAATAAATAAAACCTACCTCTGTCATTTGCTTTCGATGACTTGTAACGAAGGGTGATGTAATGTTTCTTCCTCAGGGGTAGTGTAGCGTGGCTTGGGCGTGACTTTATTTACGTTTCCGTCACAACCAATCAGAAACTTCTCTTGCAAGTGATGTAACATGAAAATACGGAAGTTGTAGTGTAAGCGTTACTTAAGCCTACGGTTGTGTTACATAGCACTCGTACCTGCATTATCTTTTTCTAACACGCTCGTCGAGACGGGTGACCATACTGCACTCGACCTTCTCTGGATTGTCACTCATCTTCTGCGTTTTATCGCTCCACGGCGGACTGGTGAGTTTGTAACTATATTATATATTAAGTTAGACTTCAGCGCAGCTGAGTAACTTTCGGACAGTCTTCTTAATGTAAAAACTTCCCGTATATTTTCGAATAAAGGATAAAACATTACTGCTATGGACAAGCGCGAAATTGTCATCTTTAAAAAAAAAATTTTTTTTAAGTTCAATTAATTATGTTTCTCTGTATATATATATATACACACACACACACACGTATGCAACATTTAAATATTTCCTAGAATAACTTGTTAGCCCTGTCATGTTAATATGGACAGCGAATATAACCCCCTTAAACGTCCAAACGAAGGTCTACTAGGCATAATAATTCCCAGTCATTTAATTGTTTGCAACTATTAATCAATTTTTTAATTTTGCACAGCATTACAGTTGAAAGTCAAAATGCTTAAAGCCATCGGTCAAACCTTTTTTTCCTCTGGACTCCAGAACCCAAAATTCACTGCTCAACAGAGTAAGGTTAGTGCAAATGTGCATGTCATTTTCGACAGTAACCAACCAGTCTTAACTTTATGGCAGACTTTGGATTTGTTGATATAAGCTTAATTGCAGAGAAAGCTTGCATTTTGAAGCGGATCATGTTTATTGTTGTAATGTTACAGTCATGTCTGATGAAGTGATGTTTTTCAGGGTGAAGACTATGAGGTCCGCACTTACCACGCAACAAACTGGGTGAGCACACCTGTGACTGGCATGGAGCAGGACCCGGCCTTAAGCACAGGCTTCAGAAGACTCTTTAAATACATTCAGGGCAACAATGACAAAAGTAAGTATTCATGTAAGATTAGATACATTTCTTATGTCAGCCCTGTGATTGTGATTTTATTGGCATGATTGCCAAATGTACAACATAAAATATCATAGGCATACGAGTAAGAAATCTCCTTATGCATAAAAGGAAGGTTTTCCCTGTGACTGCAATAACATCTTAAGATGCATTTATAATAAAAGTAAAAATCATGTGCCAGTTTGTTCCCACAGATTAAATTGTGTTAATAATTCTCCAGTGATTGGCCCTCATTTACCCATCTTGCGTAGAAAAAGGCGTATATGTTGGTGTAAGATTACACTTACACTCCTCTCACCTCCTGATTTATGAAGCTGTGCGCACCTCTGAAAACGATCGTCATTAGAATAACACACCCCTATGGGTGTGTCTCAATCAGCTCCCTGGTTCAGTATTCAGGGCACTGGTCAGGGCATAAGTCAATGGGCTGACTCCCTGATCAGTGTCCTGACAACTGAACTAGTGAGGTGATTGAGACCCATCGAGACCATCACCAGGGAAGTGGGAAAAAAACTAAATTGTTTTATTTGGGAATTTAAAGAGTGGGATTAAAGGTGCCCACAAAAACAAAATATGGACCCAAATTACGAGTATTGTTAATAGTGTGGGGGTTGAGAAGCACACTCCAGCAGTTTAAATAGCTGTTTGGATGATAAATTACCTATCACAACAACAATGCATTATTTTACAGCACATGTTTTGAAAAAATTAGCATTTAATTTCGAATCACGGCACATGTATTGGGGTGTACGATAGTGATAATGTGATGTGGAGTAGCATTAATTTACATTAATATTTGTAAGATTCTTCTTCTTATGATTTTTATTATTAATGACGCTTATTGTTACTTAGAAGAATAATGTCGTTATTATTTATTTTATTATTATTATTATTTAAAAGAAGAAGAATGTCATTTTTATTATTTTGTCAGTCCCAGTCCGTGCGCAGCTGCTGGGCCTAACCCTGAAACGTCAGGTAAAGCGCACAGGCTCGCAACTGGAAGAATACATGCCTTTAAATCAAATGCTTTGGTAAAGTCACACAAATTAAGTCCATGTTGCACAAAAATAAACACCAAAGTTTATCATTACTATGTTGTTGTTTTACAGTGGTTCATAATATAGCATATCTTTGTCAGTGCGTTTTGTGGTGTTAGGAATTGTTTTTCCCGGCATTTTTGCACCAACTCAAATGTGCGTAAACCACGTCCTGAGCTGGCGTAGGATTTGAGCGTGCCGTACGCCAATGTTCATATTGATAACTCTCAAAGTCACTGTGGTTTTGGGTGTATGCAAGGTGGATGCTGGAAATTTGGTGTACGCACTTTTGATAAATGAGGGCCAGTGTACCTGCAAAATAGCTTTAGAGCATTGAGATCAGTGCATGTTCCTGCACCTTTTAAATAAAGAAAGACCTTTGATAACGACTATACCTGTCCTGCACCATCATGTATCAGAGTGTAAGGTGGAGATGACGGCACCGGTGAGCTGTATGGTTGAACCTGGGGCCGGACCCACGTGTGAAAGCACCTTCACGGTGTCCTTCTTCATCCCTGAGGAACATCAGGCTGACCCACCCAAACCCACCGACGCTGATGTTTTCATTGAGAACCGAAAGGAGGTCACGCTGTTTGTGAGGTATATGTTTGTCTTTCAAATTTAGCTAATCTGCCATTACAGTTTTTCTCAGTCGCTTTGGTGCATCTCTCAAATCCCTATTTACATTTGCACAACAGTTAATGCACTTCTCAAAACAATTAATAAAATCTGCAAAACCTACCTGACCTGCAAAAGTGTGTAAATTGCTCAAAATAGTGGATAGCCCTTCCTCAAAAAGGAAATGGATTATTCCTCAAAAGAAAATTTGTTATCGTGACAGGCCTAAGCGTGGCATGGTTGTTGGTGCCAGACGGGCCGGTCTGAGTATTTCACAATCTGCTCCATTACTGGGATTTTCACGCACAACCATTTCTAGGGTTTACAAAGAATGGTGTGAAAAGGGAAAAACATCCAGTATGCGGCAGTCCTGTGGGCAAAAAAATGCCTTGTTGATGCTAGAGGTCAGAGGAGAATGGGCCGACTGATTCAAGCTGATAGAAGAGCAACTTTGACTGAAATAACCACTCGTTACAACTGAGGTATGCAGCAAAGCATTTGTGAAGCCACAACACACACAACCTTGAGGTGGATGGGCTACCACAGCAGAAGACCCCACTGGGTACCACTCATCTCCACTACAAATAGGAAAAAGAGGCTACAATTTACATGAGCTCACCAAAATTGGACGGTTAAAGACTGGAAAATGTTGCCTGGTCAGATGGGTCTCGATTTCTGTTGAGACATTCAGATGGTAGAGTCAGAATTTGGCATAAACAGAATGAGAACATGGATCCATCACGCCTTGTTACTAACACTGTGCAGGCTGGTGGTGGTGTAATGGTGCGGGGGATGTTTTCTTGGCATACTTTAGGCCTCTTAGTGCCAGTGTTGGGTATCATTTAAATGCCACAGCCTACCTGACCATTGTTTCTGACCATGTCCACCCCTTTATGACCACCGTGCACCCATTCTCTGATGGCTACTTCCAGCAGGATAATGCACCATGTCACAAAGCTCGAATCATTTCAAATTCGTTTCTTGAACATGCCAATGAGGTCACTGTACTAAAATGGCCCCCACAGTCACCAGATCTCAACCCAATAGAGCATCTTTGGGATGTGGTGGAACGGGAGCTTCATGCCCTGGATGTGCATCCCACAAATCTCCATCAACTGCAAGATGCTATCCTATCAATATGGGCCAACATTTCTAAAGAAAGCTTCAGCACCTTGTTGAATCAATGCCACGTAGAATTAAGGCAGTTCTGAAGGCGAAAGGGGGTCAAACACAGTATTAGTATGATGCTCCTAATAATCCTTTAGGTGAGTGTACATAGTACTGTAATCATTCATGCACATCCAGACATTCCTCTCTGTCTGGCCACATAATTTCATTTAGATCACAGCAAGACACAGGAGACATTTTCAGGGAAAAAAAATAACTTTTTTTTGTAAAATAAGATTTTCAGATTTTAACTAGTTTAACATTTTTGTATATAATGACTCAAGCAATGAAAAGAGGACTATTAGTTTTATATGGAATGACTATTCGGCAATCATATAACTATAGTTAATTTTGACTGACATGACAAAAGCAAATGATAATGTTATAAAACAGCAGAGTTGTATGAAAGCAATTGATGCATGTCCAAAAGCATTTGCAATTTGTTGGAAGAAATTAGAAACTGCTACTATAATTTGCACAAATGACTAAATGTTGAACTAACAGTTGTGCAAATGTAAATAGTGATGTGAGAAATGCACCAAAGCGACTGAGGAAAAACCGTAAAAATGTTGGGCTTAACTTTAACTCTGTTTTGCAGGACGTATGGAGGCTTTGCTAACAGTGATAGCTGCCGTGAGGAGCTTCTGAAACTGATGGAGAGCCTCAAGAGGGATGGGATGAAATTCAAAGAGGCCCCGTTCTACAGAGCGGGATACGACAGCCCCTTCAAACTGACCAACCGCAGGAATGAGGTGTGGCTGATCAAAGACGAGGAATAAAAAGCCCAAGGATCAAGTGTGATCTGAATGAAGAAGAGGTCCATTGTATGTTTGAACTTAACAAGTTATGTAGGTGCTTTTGTTTGTCATGTATATGCAAGTGCCTGAATGTTTTTACATGAGAATTTTACACTGTAATGATTGTATATCTGACCAATATATTTTACAGCAATATAAACACTTTAAATACCTACAATTAACTATGAAATCATATGAAAAGTATGTTGAAATAATGTAATTGTTTTTGAGAAACTGTTTTTGTCACTAAGAATGTATCAAAGCGCTTGTGTAAAGGTGCAAGTACTGCATGACCTGACTGAAGCAATAACTACTTTATTGTTGTGAAATATAAATACGTGATCTCATCTGTATTTTGAGCGGTTTAATTTGCCCTAGACATTGAAAGGGAATACTAATGGTGTATTAAATTGACACTAGTTTTTTTGTTGTTGTCTTTAAATAACTGGTACACATTGTTACTTGTAACCTTTGGCCCTCTAGTGGTTTAACAATAAAACAGCGGAAGAACATTAATTATTAATTTGGTGTGATTTGGTGCTGCACGTATTAAAGGTGCCCTAGAATGAGTTGAAACAATATGTTAAATTGTTCTCTGAGGGTATGTGGCTTATTTAAGGGCAAAAATTGTCCAGATACAGTTTTACAGGTCCATTTACAACCCTATAAATTGTCCCTAGGATGTAATGCTTGGTTTTTGCCTTTTTTGGAAGGGTCATGAATATTAATGTTGAGCTCTGCTCTGATTGGCTTATTTCAGCAGCTCACACAAGTTCAGTTGTTCAGCGACATGGCTCGTGAGTCCTGACAAAACAACACTTTAAGCAGAACATCTCAAATGGAGATTCCTAAAATGCAGCTCACTTGTTTGTTGGTGTTTTCAGATCATCCGGTTGGCCTATGGTTGGCAGATGGCACGTTCAGGCAAAATGCTGTTTTACCATAATGTGTTATTTTCATAGAAAAGCTGATTGGGGTTAGCCTAGATGCCAGCCGAACTTAGCCCCGCCCACAATTTTTTTAGGTCGGGCAGTTCGGTCTTGCATCGCTCCATAGAGGAGTAATTATCCCGAACAGAAACTGTTCGGACCAATGAAATCATCAGGACGGGCTTTAGACGATGACGGACAGATGATAAACAGTAACGTGTAATCATGAATGTCATCAAAGGGGCTTGGATTATTTGTTTGAATCATAAACGGAGAGCTTGTTTGTATATGCATTCACCTTCACAATTTCTCTCAGAAATGATGATCATGTTGGGTAAGTACTCTGTGTATCATTAAATGATTCTATTTTCTTACAACACCAGCAAAGATTGTGTATTCCAGCCTGATTTCAGCTCGCGTGTAGACAGGGTTGCCAAGTTTTTACAACAAAACCTGCCAACTACTAGCCCTAAACAATTGCTGCGTCCCAATTCGCCTACTTATACTACGTCCTAAAAGTATGTACTCTTTTTGTGAAGAAAAAGTATATACTTTTGAGTGTGTAGCAGAAAAGTATGCAAGCTTCGGGACATACTACTTCGCCATCTTTAACGGACTCTGTCGCTTAGTTACGTGCATCCCGTCACCGTTTATCTGCCCTGTCAGTCATCGTCAGATTCGTCACAGTTCAAATCCTTCACATTCAGTTTAATCTCCTACCGTATCGGAGAGAAATGTAGCCGCTCGTTGATCTGCCATTTGTGGGTCTTTAATGCAGAGACTCTCCTCATGTATTTACAGTTTAAATATAATGATGCATTTAAAAGTTAATGGCCAAACGTGTCATTTCAAAAGTTCTCAATGCTGCTGCGGGTGAAATATAATGTGACAACACTGAATAAATATATTTTTGTCAGGTTAAATATTGATAGTTGGTCAATCAAACCCCTTTATCTAAACTTCTCTACTTAACCGTCGAACTCGCACATCCGTCATGTTTGTAGTTTTTTAACGCTTTTTATCCGCGTTTGTAGTTCTAATCGAATCCTCGGCCAACTCGCAATGGGTTGTGGGCAATATCAGCCGTTAGAGTGCCCATCGATCCATACTGTGAATTCGGACCGGAAATAGTAAACCATCCGGGAATCTTTGGAATACTCTTTTCAACATACTACGATTTGGGACATACTAATTCTATTTTCGAATACTATTTAGGATGGATAGTATGCGAATTGGGACGCAGGGAATGGCTTCTCGGGGGGTTCTCCAGGGGGAAAATGGCGTTTTGGGGGTAAAATGTGTTATTTTGGCAAGGTCGTCTGCTAAAATTCGCACTCATGGGTCTATATATCACATAAGAGTCGCTTCAACCCGCAGACATACAAAACAACTCGTGGGGAAAAAACACAGACTTGGCAACATAGTGCAGTTGAGCTCTGTTGCCGGTTGACAATGCGTCACTTCGTTGCTCTGATTGGTTGTAGCTCTAATTGAGGTCTTTCCTGGTTCGGTTGAAACGCGCCCCATAATCACAGCCCAATGGAGCAGTTTCAGACTCATATACTGACTAGAATTGAGTACGACCACATCAGGCTAGATTGGGGTATATAAATTACTGAAATCTGGCAACCGCAAGCATAAACACTCGAATGCTCCTCTTTTTCCCCCGACAAAACCAAAACCAGTGCTTTTAGTTCGTTTTAATTTTTTTAACTACATTTTAGACTCGTCTTTTTTTTCGTCAACGATATTGCATGTTTATATAACGTAAGGCTACGCATTGACTGTGATGTAGTCTGAAATACAAGCATGCAATAGTATACTTCAGTTCTCAAAAATATAAATATATATTTTTTTACAAAATGAATAGAACCCTTGTCAAATCGTTTTAGCTTATATGGCGGGGAAAGTGACATTAGCTATAAGGTTTGCGTGAGCGAACTATAAGCAAGTAAACTAACAAAGTGACATATCAGTCTCCCAGAGGAACTCATTACTCACACAGACAAAGCTGGAAAAGTTAAAGGCACTGTAAAAAGATCAAATTATTATTACATTTAACAATATCTACGGTTGTATTTTGTAATACAAAATATTAACCTTTGTCATTAGACATTTAGTTTTGTATGTTACTTGGTGTTTCCTATTGTTACTGTAGCATTTTGCGTCATCTCTAGACAATACTGTCTCTCTAAGAAACTTTCAATTTAATCAGAAATTGTTTAAACAGTCAATAAGTGGATAAATCACTACTTACTACTTGCAGGAATACTGTTGGAATTGCACCTTTCTTCAGTTCTAGACACTGAGAGAAGCTTGCTTGATATTGTCGCAGGTTAGAAAAACTGTCTGCAGTGAAATGGGCAGAGCAAAGGAACTATTTTGAATTAAATTGTTGCATTATCCAGTTATAATAAACTTCAACCATGACTGTTGACATTTTTTATCAGTGGTAAGAATACTGCACAGCCTGGAACATGACATTTGTATCCATAATCTGCCATTTCCGCTATCCTCGCGTGAGGCTTGTTTACCTGCAGTCCCGATGATTCGGCTCCATCAGTTCCGTCTGACAATGAACATGGGCTGGCATATGCAAATGTTGGAAGCGTACATATTAATGAGCCCAGCGATTGCGGGACAGTTGGTGTTATGTTCAGATTCTCCTATTTTTCTGTGGTGTTTTCCATGCATGAGATTTAATTTCAATTTCAATTAAATTTAAATTTATTTATATAGCACTATTACATAAGTAGGAGGAGGCAACTATTTTTTAAACTGTATGTGACGTCCATGTACTGAACTCTTATTATTTCACTATGGCAAGCAGCGGTGTAGCATAAAATTTTGGGCCCTGGGTACAAACCATCTTGCTGGGCTCCCGTACCAAATGCCATAGTGATACCAATGGGTGGGTTATTGCATTCTTATCATAAAAACACTTAAAATGTAAACAAAATGAGCCATTTGTACATAAATTCTATACAAATGTTAGTACATGTATAGAAAACTAAATTCTAAGGGACTTCTAAACTGACTTCTTTTTTTGTTTAAAGCTATTACAATAATGAAAATATCAAGTTTTTGGCAAGTTTATAATGTAGCATTTATCATAATGTAACAAATGTTATTACATTATGAGCTTTTATGTATTAAGATTTTATGTTTTGAGAAAATGATTACATTATGAACATCTTATTGGAATAATAATACTTATAACAGTGCAGTTATTACATTGAGTTTCTACATGTGTATAAAAGAGAAACATCATTCATTTACTTTTATTTTGGTAGTTTAATGAATAGAACTAAGCAGAGGGGAAAACAAAACGTACACGTTCTGCATCGTCATCAGGTTTATTTCCGAGGTAACTGTTGCCTGAATATCGTGTTCACACACTCAGCACAAAAGACAGCGTGCATGTTGACAACGAAACATCTCTGTTGCAGCCAAATCATAAACAAAGATTCGTGCCCTCTTTTGTGATATAGCCTACAAATAGGACGTTGGTCCAGGTCACATTATCGAGCTTTAAATGGTGGTCAGTACGACGGAAGTAGGGGTTTATGACCCTGCAAAGCGTATGGAGTTGATGAACGGCTGTGGGTGTCATGGTGACGGTGCTAATGAGATTGTGGTTTGGGCTGGCGGCTGACAGGTGGCAGTGAATCAAAGACAGAGACCAGACAGATGGGCAATTTTTAAATATCACCATGTTTTATTACAGAGACATACTCCAGAGGGTTAGCAGCTTGCTTCCTCTTAGCCATCTTTATTTATTCTGCTTTTATTTTCTGATCCGATTTTCCGCCAGTACGACGGGTGAAGAAACATAGAAGTTCTGTGACTGCTGAGTCTGACCACGTCTGTAGGATGTCCCCTCTAATCACACTCACTTCCCCTCGCAAAAAGCCCACCTCCAGCTACAGTATATCAAACCACATTCTGGCTATTCTAAAATAAATACTCTACAAAAGGAAGCCACTCCTAGCAAAGGTTTCTAAAATGTACAAATTCTTTGAAAATAAGTTCAGGTGTTACTTAACATTTCTTTAGGTATATACATAAAAACATTATAAAAAAAAAAAGAAGAAGCTTGACAGGTAAACGGGAGGGTTAGTAATTAAGCGGTCACTTTCACTAGATGTTACCAGAACAGGGCTCTGACAAATGCCTTCACGTTTCAGCTAGTTAGAGTGTCCCGTTCGGCTCTTTGGTAACCAAAACAATTACAAGTAAAACCGGTCATTTGTTTCAAGTAAGATGTAAGAATTAACTCTTTAAGATAACAAACACAGACACAATGCTTTTTAAATGACAAATAAAAGAGACAATGAACACAGTGCAAAACCTACACACCAAACTTATTTTGCCGCCGTTAGTCCGATCTCTTGGCCAACAATTCCTTCTCTACTCCAGACACTTCCGATGGTCCGAACGGTAAGAAAAACACCCCTTGTAGAAATTAGTCGGTGTGCTCTTCATCTTGGTCTTTGAAGTACTAAAGATGTCTGACTGAAAGGCGCCGAGGGAGCTGCCTCTGTGAAGTTTGCGATGTGACGCACCTCTTTGGACACGATATCCATCATCTTGGACTACTACAGCCAAAACCAGCAGTCACATAGTAATTCCTTCAATGCAACTTTCCTTTACAGCTTCACCAAAAAAAAACCCACACAAATCTGACTGTTAATGCTGAAGAATGGAAATAAAAGGCTGAACAAAAGAACAGAACTGTTAGGCTTTGAAAAGATGAGTATGGTATTGCCACTGAAAGCAGTTCCCTCCGAAAAGAAGGTTGAATTTGATTAGATAGGTTACTTTATTTCTGAAGAGCTATAGGTATGACCGCTTGCTCTACCCCAGATCTGCATGTCTTAGCACACACTACAACATCAGGCAGTGCTGCCTGGATTAGCGGGCGGCAAGACCTTCTAGAGTCCGACTCCTGGTCTCCTGCCCTCAGTCAATCTCTGGTGCCGAGAAGACATTCTGCCTTTGCCAAGGAGCCATTCCTTATCCTAACTGCCGCTCTGCTCGCATAAAGTGCTGTTAGAGTCCTGAGAGATGGGAAGGGGTGTGTTCGATGGAGAAACCGGGCACGAGTCTTCACAGTCGGTGAGTTCTCCGTCCCTCTCGCAAATAACCGTCATGGGGCTGCTGAGGATCCGGCTGCGAGCGTTGTACTTGCTGCTGGCGGCAGAGGGCGGCGTGCGGGATCGGCCGTACTTCGGCCCGATCAATGACGGGGACGTCGAGAACATTCCCTCGTTGCGCGCCCAGTCCTCGGACGCCCGTTTGTTCCGGCCCGGAGAAGAGCAGGGGCTCTCGGCCGTCGGCGATGCCGGGTCGAGCGACGAGTCGAGAGAGCGGGTCCTCTGAAAGCGCGGGTCGGTGCTGCGCAGCATCTCGGCAGCGGACATGCGGAAGCTGGTCTCAGAGCGACTGCCTTTTTTCAGCAGGAGAGCCTTGAATGTGTCGCTGCTGGTCGGGGATTTGCGCAGGTTGCGCTGTATGGAGCCCGCTTGCCGTGGCAGGGAGGATGTCAAGCTTGGGGCCATTCCTGTAGGGGTAACCGGTGGGGATAGAGGACCTCTTGAACGGTCCTCTTCGGATTCCTTGCGCCCCAGGACCTTCCGCTTTGACCTGGAGACGAAAGTAAAATGACGTCACATAAATGGTTTTGTAGGAGCAGATATAAAGCCATCTAAACAAAAGTAGGGATGCACAATATATTAGTACAGTATCTGTAATTGGCTCCTGAATAATTGATATTTTCCCAACCCTCACTTAAAAGTAAAGAAAACACTAATTTAATAACAGTCTCTTTAATCCCTCCCCCCTTCCCCTCAGGTGTTTTACTTACTGTTTATTCGAAACAATGTAGACATTTAGAAAAACTGAATAGTGTAAATATTGTGCATCCTTAAACCCAAGGTAAAAAGAGTGCTTTCAAATATTAGCTCAAGCTTATATTAGTTGGCAGAAGGCTATAGAGAGGGGTTCATAAACAAAAATAACATTTGTGTTAGATTTAAACTGCATTATTTAGAGAATAACAGAGCTGCCAATTTATTGCCGGCACAAATGTTTAGCTAAAATGCTTTACTTCAATTTACTACTAAATCGAACTACTGCTGAAGCTGAACATCTTGAATAAGATTCAAGTGAATTTTAGTGATTAATTTTTTCAGTGTTGATGAGCTTGTCCCCTTCATTGATTTCTGTTCCACTTTCTCATTAAACTTCACTAGCCCCCAGCAAACCAAAACCTCACTGCAAACTCGGAAAAACAGGAATATCTTAATGCAGGATATTAATAGCAGGAGCGCGCGTGTGCGTGTGGGGGAAAGGGGGTTGTTTAATACAAATTCCAGTCCTTTAAAAGCCAAACCAAAGAGGAATACTGCAAGCGTTGCATCTTTATGGAAGTGCAGACATAATGGAAGCCTAATCAACAAAGCAAACTGGGCAAAATGCCCAGCATCACTTTAACCCAGAGGGCTGTTCATTCGCCCCACCAGTAGGGGGACCTCGGGTCAATGAAAGCTAGCGTTTGTGCCCAGGATCAAGTCAAATTCATTAGCATGGCATAACTGCTGCAGATTAGGGAGCGTGGGATTATCTGCGGGATGGAGCAGAAATTCATCCCACGTCTGAGATGCGCTGGGAGATTATAGAGCTAATCCCACCCCAGCGTCACCACGAGACGAATACGCCAACAGCTAATTACTTGCCAGACCCGCACCTCGTATGTTGGGGGGTGTTCATGTTCAACGGGTCCAGGCTGAACGAAAGAGAAGGAAAAGGAGGACGAGAGAGATCAGGAAAGACCAAGGAGGAAGAGAATGACAGATATGACAGAGTGTGGGAAAACGACAAAAGGACGTGGAAACAAGGAGTGAAGTGTCAGAGATACAATACTTAAACATTTCTATTAAAAAACTCATCTACATATTAAAACGCTATATTTGAAATGTAAGATTATAGGTTTAAGATTGAAAATAGGAATATTTCTATGTTATGCATAAGAGAGAGAATTTGCAGAGCTAAAATAGTAAACTTACTCTAAAACACAACCGTTTGGGGAAGGTCTTTTTTCTCCAGCATGACTAGTATGTGTCACATGAAGAAATGATTAAGAAATGATTAACCAAGTCTGCTGTGGACCTAAACCATGGTGAAAATCCTTGAGATGAATTGGAGCACAGACCCATCACCCAACCAGGCAAGTTTTTCCAGGTCAGACTCTGTAAACTACTTTATTATGGACTTTTCTTTGTGTGCAAGAGACATTGTTATTCTGGAACCCCCCCAAAACGGTTGCAACAAAGGATTCTAGAATGTCCTGAGTGGTGGAGCATTGGCTTGTCTTCACTGGAATGGATGAATAGGCAAACCCTTTCAAACCTTTAGACTTCCACATACTGTTGAACATTTTGTTCTATAATATATCATTTTGTTTTTCAAGTAAATTAATGTAGTCAAGCATATTTATGAAAAGAAAAATCCTGATTAAATCCTGATTTTTGCAGTGAAGTCCTTCAAAACACAGGTCAAATCTTGAGATAAAGGCTGTGTACATTGTGGTTGTAATCCAGCTTTTTTTTATTTGATTCATCTAAAGCTCTGTGACAGTGGCACCGGGCAAACCGCAGGATTTACTGAGCACATATAGCATCTGGTGCACTGTCACATTACATCTCAACTGGTCTTCCATTTCAAGGATATCTTTTGCTCTAATATCTGTGTGAGATTGCGGCGGACCAGAGCATAAGGAAGAGCAAAGCTGCTCGCACACTCTAGCAGAGGAAACCAAATCCTCTCGAATGAAATTGTGTGACGTGCTAAAGAACTTCAGAAACCTGCCCATTACACGTGACTACAGAAGAGCCTGCATACGTAATTCGGCTGTGTGAATAAAGACACAACAACATAATGAATTTTAAATAACGCCCCGTACGGTATGCAACAGAAGTGCATTTCACATGAAGCACTGCAGTTATGAGGCTTTTATGACTGAATTAGAAGAGAGTGCATGTTTCTTTAACACAGCCAAACTGTACATGAGCATCCAGTGGAGTAATACATCAGCCTTGGGCATTTCTCAGTCTGACCGCAGGAGCTCTACTCTTCACAGCCTGCTTTCCTTCCACGCTCTATCTTTGATGAATGGATCTGCGATTGGATAGGACAGCCCGCTTTTAAGTTATGAATGTGGTTTATGGGAGGTGGGAAGGGTGGAGTGGAAAGGAAGTAGATGAGACTGGAAAAGGGATACCAGCAAAGTCTTTGGGAAGTTACCTGTGAATGGCAGCAAAGAGGTCCTCTGTGGTGCGAGGCCGCGTGGGGGTCACCATGTCCCCACAGCCGTCGCTGTTGATGCTGGGAGATTGAGCGACGTCCAACGTGCTGGACTCAAACACATCACCTGGTAGAACATTCATATATTAAACTCATATAATAATCATGATGTATCGTGAAAGTTTCTTTAAATAAATAAACACACACACACACACACACACACATATATATATATAAATTGCATAGTGTTGTTATAAACATTGTGCTTCCAACACCAAGGTCATGGGTTTGATTCCTTGAATGTAAAATAAGTCAATTTGTATAAAAGCGTCTGCCAGATGCATAAGTGTAATGATAATAAATGTTAAAGGCAGAGTCTAATGACATTAAAAAAATTTGAACACACTGCAAACAGGACACAGATGACAAAAATATACTGTCATTCTACAACTTGATATTGATATGCCAAAAATGCATAGGTATGTTTGGACAAACTTGTCTAAAAAAACAAAAACAAAATAAAATCATTCAAAGCATAGAGAGAGGAAAACCTATGCAGATAAACACTGGTAGGGCTTGAAGGTTTTATAGGCTATAAAAGATAACATCAGATTTTAAACCAGTCAATCAAAACCCTCCATTTCATACAAGTACCAAGACACATCTTACAGCAATCAATAAATCCAAGGACACACACACATACACTTTACACTCTTCAAAAATAACATGTGAAGACAGTAAAAAGCTGTATGTTTAATATTGTCTTACATTGTTGTGGTCGCATCCACCTTTCCAGAGTTCAGTTGCACTGCTCTGCTCTCCTCTCATCTCACATCTGCACTTGCCTGAGACACTGAGGGTGATCTCACGTTACGCGTTCTGTTCCATACCCCTCCCTCACTTCTCTCTTCCTCTACCCACTGTCAGCTCCACCCCCCCGCCCCATCCTGTTTAAATGGCTTTCCCTAAGGAATGCTGTCCCATTCTATCCTGACTAGAAGTGTGAGAGGGAGAGTCTGGACACTAGTGATGTTGAGAGAGAGATTTTCTGTAATAATTTTATCAATTTAAGAGAAACAGCTAAACAAGTCTCAATATGTAAACAGCAAACACTCATTAAACAGCCACTGCTTTAATTTCCAAATTCAGGAATTGTCTGTGTATATTTGCTGTCGGTAATAAATACAATGAATATTTAGAATATTTAATTTATTAATATTTTATATTTGTTTGCATTATTTTATCACTTGCAACTTAATTGATTTGCTTATTTCTTAGCATGCATTAAAAACTGGTGAGAGAATCTATAAATGAAATGGTGAAAAACAGAGGGATAAGAGAGAATGGTAAAAACAGGGGGTGAGAAAAGAATGAAAGAATCAGAAGTCAGAAGGCGAAAGGGAAGGGGTTGCTGAATGAAAACTGCGAGAAGTAAAACGAAATAAGTACTAAATCCAAAGGGCCACTTGAGTGATGTCCAATTCTAAGCCTTGGTACAATTCTACTCATGGTAGAGGTGAGCAAAATCAGCCACCTCTCGCCTTTAATGCAAGTACACTTATACGCAAGTTGTTTTTGTTTTGTTTACAAGTGGAAGTGCTAATGTGCATCACCTTGTTCCTATCATCTCTCTTTATGTAATTTAAAGCCTGGGATCACATATGTCTTCCAATAGAGCCTCTGATTCTTTAAAAAGGTCTGAGTATTTAAAATTGTATGATTTTGTGTCATCCAGTTTTTATAAATGATCTCAGAGTAAAATGAGGAAAATCTAACTTACCACTTTCATCATCTTTAGATCCAAAAGATTCTGTGCTGCTGGTTACATCTTCATCATCTCCCTCTTCTTCATCCTTTGCTTCAATGGTAGCCATGTCTGCATCAAGAATGATGGTACCAGAGGTCTGGGAGAACTCCCGAGCTTCACAATTGGTGGGAGAAACGTCTGTTATCTCCTCAGGAGGTGCAGAAATGTTAATGCAATCCTTCTGAGTTGACTCTTCCTGTTCCGGAACAGGTGTGGGGTCCAGAGCTTCAGGTGTAGTCGTAGAGATGTTAAAGTCATTTTGACCACTCAGCAAATCACTGACATGATCCACTGATGAAAAGGTGAGAGAAAACGTGGGCTTTTTGGAAACCAAAGGAGGCTTTTTCTTGGGTTTAGCATTTTGTGGGGTTTCTGCAGATGATGAGAGGGCAGTCTCTAGACCATCTACTTCAGCTGTGGCCTTAAACTCAACAAGATCTATGGACCCATTTGTGAGGCAGGATATTGGTTCAGAATGTGATTTTACATCACAATCAGGTCGTGCTTCAAAATGGCTATCCTGGCTATGCTGGATGGAGAGTTTTTTCTCTGGAGATGATGGCCTTAAATTTGGAGATATTGAAGAAACCTGAGTAACTGTGGGATGCTGTGATTTGAGAGGCTTCTCTGGTGTTTGGGGTCTAGTCAACTGGCTAACTCCATTGTTTTCTGGCCGCTTTGCTGACCGAAGCTGCACACTCTGCAGGGCAAGTGGGGTGATCAGTGGTATGCCAACCTTACTAGGCTGCTCAGAGTGAGGCGATACTGGTCTTCTTTCTAAGTTCACTGGTTTTAGGCTACCCTTAATTTCCTTCAAGCAAGCGGAAGAAGGTGTAGGGGGTGTCGTGCTTGCTTGGAGTTGATTTTGAGGGGGAGAATAAGCAGGGATAGTGGAAAAAGCAGGCAGTGGTGGTGGTGGAGAAGGTGGGTGAGGGCTGAAAGAACTATTGAGACCTGACAAGTCCGTCAACACTTCTGGAGGTGGAGGCGGTGGAAATTCGGGGGAAGAATTGATATAAGGAGGGCTCATGGATGCTTGTTGATGGGGGGTGGTGGGTAAAGTAGGTGGCGGAGGAGGAAACTTCTGGTCTGCTGTGCACACAGGGCTGGAGGGCGCAAGGGGAGGAGAAAAGGATGGAGCATTGAAAGGTACAAGAGCCAAAGGGGCAGCTGGAAGAGGAGGTGGGGGAGGAATATTGTTTCTGTTGGAATCAGAGGTGTTAGAGGATAGAGAGGTGGAAGAAGAGGATATGGATACAGATGAGAGCAAGGATGACTTTCTTTCAGGCACTCTGGGTTTGGGCTTGCTTCCCGATGGAGACATGCATCTCATAAAAGAGGGGACGGGAGTGCCAGCTGTTGGAGTGTTGGATTGACTTGAGTATCCACTTGATGGAGAAGTCAACCGATGTACCCTGTCTGGTGATGAGGTGCCTGTTCTGGGCTTTGCACTTCCTTCCTGAGCAGGAGGAAGAGTAGCCTGGTTACCATTATGGAGACCTCTTCCATTTGTCAGCTCAACCACTTGTCCAGCAGAAAGGGAATTGGTGCATGGTGACTGTATTTGATCTCCAGATGGACGAGGATAATCCATGTAGTAGCCCCAAGAGTCTGCATAATCAGAACGGAGGCTACTAGTGTCACTATGAGAAGGTGTGACATGACAGATAGAGTACACATGAGCCATCCCTGCTGCTGATACACCACTGCTGCCCGCACTGATGCTGCTTTGGCTCCTGGGACGAAGCATCCAGGGGTCCTCATAGTCACTACAAGGACTGTGAGATGGTGAAGTGGAGGACCCTTTGCTTTTCAGCCCATTCTGAAGTGACTGTTGAAGCGTTGCAATCAGTGACTCATTGAGAAGAGAACCATTGCTAATATTTGACCCTCCAATGTTGGCAGTAGCGGAGCTGGTTTTCTTAGGCTTTCGTCGTAGAGAGTCTGTACGTGCTGGTGGAAGAGGTGGCTTCTTAGGCTTGCGTAGAGAGATGGAACGTGACAGTGATTGGTCACTGTACAAGCTGGTTCTGTCTTCTTGCTGACCTAGGCACTCATACATACTGTGTCTTCCTGCTCTTCCTCCTATACCATGACCATGGCCACTACCCTGGCTCCTTGATCTAAGGCCTGAATCCAGATGCATGGAAGTGTAGTAGCCATCATTGTCCATAGAGTAGAGTGAACTAGAGTCTGTGCCTTTTGAGGAGCGTTCAAGGCTACTATACAGATGATTTATGGGTGTTGAGCAGCTGGAAGTCAGCGTCCTTCTGGGCAAGACATTCTCAGGAGTGTCGTAAATCCATTGCTCTTCTGAAGACAATGTTCCTGCTGCAATGGTGCTGTGGCTGTGCAAACTGCTATCAGACTGGCCAGTCTCACTACAGGTATCCTTCATGCCTGCCTCTGGTGTGTGCGATCCTGTGCCAACACTACTAGTGCTCTCACTGTTGACAGTTGAGACCATGCTAAGAGGTCTAGCATTAGTGTATGGTGACCCAGCAAGTGGGCTCTGGCCAGGACTTGATGTGGTGTGAAGTGCAATAACCTCAGCAGAACATGACAGAGTAGCATTAGGTATAAAGGAGGTTGAGTAGGCTGCATGTGGAGAAACTACACAGGCTGGACCTGAGATAGATCCCCAATCCTTTTGAGTGCCTCTCACCTCCTGAGATTTTGGTCGGGCTTGGGTACATACCCTTGGGGCATTCCTCATGTGCACCACAGTATCATCTACTTGTAATTTTCCAATCTGCTGAGGTGCTTTTGCAGCGGAGTCTTCATGCCTGAAAGGGGTGCTACTGTAAAGGGGCTCTGCATTTAGAGAGACCCTTGCACCTCGTGGCAAGCTGTGAAAACGCTGGATATCATTGTCAAACTGTGGTGCCATTACAACAATAGAACTTCCAGGGGAGCTCCCATTATAAACTGAAGAGATGTTTGTGGCCGAAGTGGAGATGCCAGCCATTTGAGCAGCAATTCCTTGGCCCTTCTGAGCTCTTATTCTCCTCACAGAGGGCGGGACAATTTTCACCTCCTCAGTCTGGCAGCCAGAATCTTTTGTTATAGATCGACGAAGAGTTGAATTCCTATTCATGACTCGCCCAAGTGTTGAATACTGTCCAGGGATAAACATGGACTGTGGCCGAAGCTCTCCTCCGCGCCCTTTAGCCGCTGCAGAGGGAGAAAAAAAGAAACAATTATGACAAATACTACAGCTGCTTGTTTCTCTGCTTCTCTCTCCTCAATCTCTTTGTGACATCAGCTGCCAATCAGATTAACCCTCTCTATTGAGAGCTAATTAATTTGATTATCTTGATCCACATGTGGCATGTTGATGACTTCTGGAAACTTTGATTATGGTTGATAACTTAATGGCTGGCAACAAATGTTGTCCATTCCTGAGTGTCACAGAGAGTTTGTACTAAGTCAATGATCCTGGTAAGCTGGTGTTCAAAGAAGGACAGGCAGATGGTCTAGCAGCACAACAAAACTCTCTCACACAAACCACACTTCTTTATGGGCTTATTCATTTATGCATGCAAACACATTTCTAGGGTTTAGTTTGGAAACCACAGGCTGTTAATGTATTATGCCTCCTGTTACCATAATACACACACAGCAGAGCGCATCCAGGCATCATCTTAAACTCATGCTCAATGTTAGAAAATAAATGACCATACAACAGTAATCATGACATTCTAACTGCCAGACAGAAACTTGTCTTAAAACCATTTCTATCAGATCAGCTAAAGTTTTAGAACCAGGGACACTGGTGCATAAAGTAAGCTCAAACTAGCATGTATAAACAACAGAATGGGACTTAATGCAGATTTATTGTGCATTGCTATCAGCAAAACATCTTTAAAGAGCTTGACACTCTATTTCTCCCCCACACCCATCTGTTCTTGTAAAGAAGGGCTCATTAAAGCATGTCTACAAATAGCAAATACAAAGAGTGATAGTAAATGCCCTTTCCACAATCCCCATAATCTGGCAAGAACGCAAACAGATATGGTATTTTAACAGTATCCTAGTGTTATTGAAAATGATATAAAATTTGCTGGTATACTTCCGCATATCCGGGGGAAAAAACATCCTACTATCTGTATAATTTTACCTCTCCCCTCCATTACTCTCCTGATAAAATATGAAGTATTTTGCCAGAAGAATCCGGATAGGGGATTATGCAGTGGCTTCAGTTAGCTTTGCAAGCAAAATGTGGCAGGCCATCTCCAACAATGGCTTCCAATATGAGCACTCACACGCACTAACAGGAAGCAAACTAAATAGAATCAGGGACCATGACCCAGGGGAGTGGTGGGAAATGGAATGCGGGATGCAGCTGTTGGATGCTGAGATTATATAACGGAGCGTTGAGAGTATGCATGCAAGAAATCCCCATTTAGGGCATGAGAGATTATGTAATGATTAGCAAATCTATAGATGATTTAAAAAACAGACTTATGAGACAGTAATGAATGAATTTATTTTGAATTGGGAAATCAAAGAGCTTAGATTAGGATGATTCTAAAACTAAAATCAATGCACAGGAAATGCATTGAGATGGGAATGAGAGGCAGGGTCATGACAGACTACATTATACGGTCATGACAACTACAGGACTACATGAAGATGACTACACACAGTCCTCTAAATGGAAACAGGTGAGGCAGGAGCAGCAGCACAGAAAGCTGGCAAAGCCATACCATACCTAGTTCCTGTTGGACGCTGTCAGGCACCCCTGAAATAGTCTTTCTTCGCTTAACCTTCTTGGGCCGGCGGACCAGAGTGTCAGTGTTTATTAGGGAGCGGCGGATGCTGGCCTGCCTGTCAAACGTCTCCCCTGGAGACCAGTTGACGAGGGCAGACAGGCAAAAGGGCCAGTTAGTAACATGCATGCATCACACATGCAGAGCACACACACACACACATACGCATACTGTTCCAGTAAACTTTCATGCAAAGCCACACACATTCTGTATAAGCAAAATAATGTGAAAAACAGACCAAAATTAGACAAAGACAAAACTGCACACATATCTACACTCATTCATGTTTAAGTGTGTCTTGTGTCAAGAATGCAAGTAACTATATGTTTGGTTGACAAAATATAAATTTAAAAACAAAAACCCCTATTAACCCCCCACCCCCACCTTTATATTGGGGGTTATGACTGATTTGAGTAATTCAGTTGACAACATGTGCACATACTGCATTTGCATGGTTACAGCTCTGTTGTACTCTAGGGGAAATTCTAGATCTAAATATAATGTTCTTACTCTATACGAAGGAAAACCAGGAAACCCTGGTTTAAAATATAACATTAGAAACAGTACTTTTTTATAAAAGCACTTTTGTGCTGCAAGATGTGCTGTAGCACAGCAAAAGCAAGAGAACCCCAGAGACGGGGCACTGTTGACTAAGCTTTAGCACGCTGGGATGTCTGACTAAGTCACAGAGCTGACAGACTGAATTAGTGTGTGGTGTGTATTTGTGTGTGCTTTAAAGTATAATAAAGCTTCTTCCTGAGTCATAGTGAAGTTCAGAATTTTTTGAAGGGATTTGACACAGAGAGCTTATTCTGTCTGAAGAAGACTAGTAGGAAAGACTGTTCTTTTGGATAAGGTGTTCATAGTGATGCACAGCTGAATTTGTGCATCGGCAGGGAGACTGATTGCTCAAACAGATAACTTTTAAAGTTCAAAGAGATAGAAGGTAATGACAGAACTGTTAATATGACAACTGTTAATACACTCAGACACATTCTTGTTAGATCTATCCATGTGGTTACACATCCAGAACAGGCGGTAATTAGTCACCATGCATGCAGTGCTCAAATGTTAGGTACAGACAAATTAGGTAGGAATAATTTATCAGGAATTACAAATAAATTCCAGTTGCAATTTCTACAGACTTGATGAAATGTCCATAAGAAAGTTATGTAACGTAACACATAGACCAACCATCTGAATTATAGACTGACACGTAACGAACACTGAAGTGACATTTTTGAATGTTTCTACAGTGCGGGCCTGTTTGACTGACAGGTGATGGGATATACTTCTTACCTGTGACATCGATGGGGACAATATCTGTGAGAACAGCCTGAGCCTGCTGCCTCATCTTCTCTTCTGGAGTGGGCAGGGGTGGGGCTTTGGACCATGACATTTGTCCATCAACCTCGACCCCCTCCTCCTGTGTGGGACTTTGTGCTCTCATTTGGCAGGAGTCTTTCTCTTCCTCTGATGCTGTAGACTGATTAAGTGAAAATACAGTGAGTTTCATGACTACAGGGGGCTTTATAGAGATAAGTAAACAGAAAATAAATAAATAATGCAGGTTCAGACTAGCAGGGAGTTCTCATAGCTCCTACAGCGCTCATTTATCTTTAGTCAAGGCGTGTGTGCCCCATCTTATAGGAGCTCCAGTAGTGTACAGACTGGTTTCATGGGCAACTGACCATCAAACCATACACACACAAACACACTGAGAAACTCAGAGAAAGAATAGAGAAAGGGAGCGGGGAGGGGGGACCAGTGAGGCGTTAAAACGCTGTTCACGCATTGTGATTCTGAAATGGGAACGCCATTCGCAGAGTTACAAGTGGACCATCTGAAGTTTCAATCCAACACCTGGGCCTCCCTCAGCCTCCCAAACAAACCATGTTGTTAAATCACTACAATACATTTAATTATCCATCCAGGTCACTACCAATAGTCAAAAACCTATTGACAGCTGTTTCAACAGTTTACTACCTGTCCTTCCTCAGTCAGAGTGGAATAACTTTCAGTATACAGTAAAGAGTATGATGAATACATCACATTTTACAAGTGACCAATTCTACAATGGAAGAGCAGATACTGTTAACAGCAGATAATATTTATTATTGAATATCAGAGCTCTTTATAATATAGAACTTATAATACAGAAGTTTTATAATACAGAACTTATAATCTGTGCATTAAACAATAAACAAATAGGTATATTTTATTATTATTTATTGTATATTTATGTTATTCTTGCCTTGATAAATCCTAAAAAAATAATCAAAGATTGATTAAACTAAGATTATTCCAAATATTTTATGTATTGTCACTTTAGCTTGCTCCAATAAAATAATTTAATGAATATAATTTTTTCCCCTCCAAATTTTAAACCAAAGCACCAAAAACTTTTTCTAGCAGCAAACATTTTTTGTTTCATGATCTTCAGACGTTTTTCAACGATATAACAAAAAGCAAGAGAAAGAATGAACAAGAAAAGAAAAGAACAGAAAAAAGAAAGAGGAACAGAAGTATAAGGCTAGTCCAACACTGTAACCCGAGTTAACCTCATCCCAGCGGGCTGGGAAAGAAGGTTTAGGCTGGTGGAGGAGGTTAAAAGGGCATGGGATACTTTAGTGTGGGCCAGGGGCAACAGGAAGACAAAAGGACCCCCGAATCTTTGCTTTTACTGGGTCTGACCTTTCCAGGGCCCCTGAACGCAGTGTGATGAAGAGCAATAAAGAAAGAGGGAGAATGAGGGCAAGGGTATGGTGTGCTATAAGACTGGTGTGCAATAAACAAAACCCCATGATTTCTTGCTAAAAATGTTTATGATTGTCTTATTGAATCCATCACTAAATCCATTCACCTTTCTCTTAAACCTGTCTTCAATGCCGATAAACTAAACAGCAGCTTTCTGGAACCCAATATCTCAGTAAATATCTATTCTAACATATTATTCACTATTGTGAATAGTAGTTTCATTAGAGTGTCAGTCTCCTGGGGTTCAGCTCTCATAATGGGGCCACACATGGCTGACAACATTAATGAAGCCAGCAGAGACACTAAAGAACTGAAGCGGGAACTCCACAGAGGAACATGTGGGAGGCTGTGATTACCCAGAAGCCATCTGCAGGCAGACATTCTCACCAGCAGAGGGCAGAAAATCCTACAGGCTGCTAGAGTGAGCTTTCTGATTTGAATTGATTACAGAGCACTCTTCTTATTCATTAATTCATTACTTAATTTTTATGGGCAATAAAAAATATGGCAAATATTGTACATGAATATAACAACGTAATTTACACTATGTGAATTATGTATCAAAAATGTTTTAGCGCATTTAAAAAAAGAGTATAGGAAAAAAAAAGTAGGAAAGTATTTTAAAACTACATCAAATGTGAAATACTACTACTACTACTAATAATAACTATTATTATATTTAAGATAAGGATATACAATTATATTATTATTATTAAATATGATTCAGTCTGTTTCAAATATCAAAACAATATTAATAACCAGAAAAACAAACAAAAAAATGCTAAATATGGTCTCCATATGGTCTCTGATATTTTGTTAAATAGGCCTACCTTTTTATCAGCGTCATCCCCTTCGATGTCCTCATCCTCATGTTGCGAGTTTGAGGAGCCTGAGAAGGTGGGCCCCTGTGAGTAGTACTGTGAGCTGCGGAAACCATCTTTCCTCAGTTTATCACATTCTGTGGGAACAGAGCAGACACATCAGGACCAGTCCGAAATGAAGTTTTAGGAACTTTCAAACAGGAATGGAAGTAAGCAGATGGTGTTTATTTAGCTCCCTCTAGTGTTACGAGAGAGAAAGGACCATTTGAAGGTCTTCTTGAAAATGACGAAAGATGCCAATTGTTTGATCCAACTAATAATAAGATAATTAAATTACATTTTATGTTTAGCGGATTTAAACATGTTCTGGATGAGAGAGAACTAGAGATTCGAAAAGAGTAGAAGACTGAAATCTGTTGAGATCTGTTGTGCTCTGTGTGTGTGTGTGTGTGTGTGTGTGTGTGTGTGTGTGTGTGTGTGTGTGTGTGTGTGTGTGTGTGTGTGTGTGTGTCTGTGTGTGAGACAGTCTGCAGACTGCATCATGTTGGCTTTTTAAGCTAACTGTTGCAGATGGCAGCTCTATCCCCTTGGCACACATCCCACAATCCCTTCAGTCATTCAGTCAAGTGAATCCAGCAGTCTCTCTGCTGACAAAAAAAATAACGCTCATCTGTTCTTTCGTTATTTCCTGACGTTTGATTTTATGATAGTGCACTGCAGCTGTGCGATGCACTCCATTAAATAGCTGAAGTGTGCAATTTCTGCGCCACTGACGGCAACAAACTGAATGGCAAAAATATTGACTCGTTTTGCAAAGTTTGCACACTTTAGCTTTAAAAATGCCAGAGATGGGCAAATAATCAAACCACATCACTGCACAAGAGCAGTGAACATAGAAGACAAATCAAGAGATTGTAAAATATCTTAAACAGCCAGACTGTTAAAAAGTCTTCCTCTAATTCTCCAAAACCACTATTTATTTTGCTTGCTAATCCTTTATGGTTTCCTTCAACACGTATTTGTCAGCTAAGACTTTAAAGAGACAAACAGGTTCAGACAAATGCTTTTTAACTTGTCATTAAACATTCAAGACAACTGTGAACTTCCTCTGATCTACATGTTGTTTGTCTTGGCAGAATAAAAGTGTTTAGACACTAAGGCAGAGCTTTTTTCCTATTCAAAGTGAGACTGCCAGACAAGAAAAGACATGACAAGTGATTGGGAAGTATAAACTGCATTCATTGGGAAAAGTGTTTGATGGTCCAGCTCTACCTGTCCTCATGTCCTGTAGTCTTCCTCTCTGTCATCTGAAGGCCTGAAGTCTCTATTAGAGTAATATGACCTACACACCTGTGCCTGTATAATTAATCAGGCTTCATATCAGCCACCTGCACTGTTAGATCAGTATTGGGTTACAATTAACTTTCAGGCCAGAATCTGCTAACCGAACCTTGATCTGTACCGCTCTTAGCTGGGGTGCAAATCGACCCCCGCATGTCACTAAAACAGGTGTCCAGTGTGAACAACCAATGACATCATGGGCACGTTCACCTGCTGCTTGTGTGTTTGCTCTCATAGATATGCTGATGTAATGAGAACTTTTTGCAGTTGATCCTGGTGTATAAAGGTATGCGGCTCTTACCTCTGAGAGCTGTTTTCAAGTTAACTTTGGCCTGACGGTGTAGGTCTTCCACGCAGGCCGGTCTGGAGCCCGGCAGGAAGACGTTCTCCTGCTGGTGCCATGGAGCCGTGTAGTGCACAGTCCACTTTTTCTCTTCATCCAGATTAGATACAGCTAAAAATAAACACAAAGGCACTTAAAATTATTAACATGCAATAATCAACATTTAAAATGACCTAAAAGTATCTGTTTTATTGTAGCAAAACTCATGGAACTCATGGAAATAGCTGCCAAATGTGTCCATTTGTGGACTCACCATTAGTCGAAACAGAGCCAAAAGGACCCTTGCTGGCTTTCATTTGGTTTTAAACTCTGCTACACTTTTAACTATGTGAACCCCCTACACTGAAAAAAACAGTGTGTTGGCTTAACATTGTTTAATTGTGTACATCGGTACAACATGAATTAATTGCGTTGAACAAGCATAATTTGTTCATGTAACTTCAACATCATGAAATGAATTCATTCTAAGTGACTCAATTAAGTCGTTTCAAAGTGAATTGTATATGACCCACTGTCATGATTCAGACATTCAATTTCATATATTCATTCATCCACTTCAATTTCATATATTTTAATGTTACACAACTAAATTATAATACTGCACTAGCTAGTTGACAAACTTTTAGCTAGCAATAGCACAAATTAGCATCTTATATGCAAAGCATTAAAAGCTCCTTCAGCAAAGCCTTAATGACATTATTGCATTTGTCCACAGCCTAAGCAAATGCTCCACTCTTCTCCACAAACAATGGTAACCCACTGTAATTGAAATTGTTCTAATTCCAACATAATTGAATAGTAAACTCTATAAAACACAATCAAGTCTCCCCCATTTTGCTCAAAAATACATAAAAAACACTTTTACATTACATTATTTACATCTTTAAAATAACAACATTTGCTCGCTCTTGAAGTCTTGATATAGCCATTTGCAAATCATGCTGGAAACTAACAAGCCCAGCCCAGTCTCAGTTAATGCACGAATCATTCATGTAACACAACACAAACGGATAAAGTTTGACTTCAATTTTAAGTGGATTGAACGCAATCCAATTAAGTTTGAACAAAATATATAACTGTGTTGCTTTAGCTTATTTTAATTACGCAATTTGAACAATCAGTAAATCTTTTTTTTTTTTTTCAGTGTAAATCTGGAGCCAAAGAGAGTCTAAAGTGAACAGGAAGACCAGTTCTACCTAGCAGAGGTGCAAATGGGCTTGAGGTAAAGGGGGATCTTGAAGGACAGACCCCTGGAGCTGGAACCCCCAGCAAACAAACAAAAACAACAACAGGCTGGTCGTTATAACGTGAGAGGAAGGGAAAGTAGAAGAGCAGAGGTGGGGGTTTTCTCACAGGTGCGAGGAGCTCCGTGTCCATAGGTGGGACTGGGCCATTAGGCTGTGATGGCCCATCATGCGAGAGCTGCCAGACTGACAAGCGGAGTCCACGGGAGGCCATTGTGTTCATTCATGAGGCATCAGGACTTTCAATATAGAAGTGATTTCTAACTCGCTCTTCAGGGAGACTAACACGCTGAAGTGTGACTGCAAATTAATCTATCAAGGGCTTCTGTGCACAGCTTCAGCTATCGCTCAGTTTTTTTATAAAAAATAAAAAAAAAATTAAACTAACTTTTCTGTTTACAAATGTATCTTTATATATATATATATATATATATATATATATATATATATATATATATATAAAGATAAATACATTATTGATGCTAATTTAAGGTTGTTTGGATCCAAAAGTACAATGTGAAAACAACATGAGCCGGGGGAAGGTGGAGGAATCGAACTCAGGGCAATCAAACCAAGTGTGAAAACATGTTCTTTCATTCCTTCTCCGTTTATTAACCACTACACTGGGCCTTTGAACTTATTGTTCAAATCAATGCTTGACTTCAAAAGGACACTTTCTCCTCAAAGGCATCATCTATTAATGTTCAGACATCAGGCGGGACAAAGCAGTCAAGTACATGGGAGGATGCAGAGGGCATTCAGTACTGTAGAAAAACATGTTACAAATACAGCCGTTTGTAAACTGAACGATGCTGAGCATCAAGAGCTAAATTAACCAAACCACCAAACATAGAGCTTCCAAAGTGCAGAGGTCTTTAGCTTTTAAATATATTATTAAATATTTGAAACAAAAATCAAATCCCTGACTTGTCCCTAGAAAGTCCACAGTCGAAAATATTGACGCATTGAGTTTTTACTTTTTTTTTTTTAAATTGAATTTGTGCTCTTGCCTAGGGTTAGTATCTAAAGGTTACGTGATCATGGCTTCATTGGTATGGTAACAACTAAACAGGTCAATAATCTACCAACCAGCTGACACTGTCACATAACCACACCAACACACAATCTGTCCAAACAGAATTCCACTGAACTGGAAGGTAGTGTGTGTAGTGTAGTGGGCCTAGTGGAACTAAATAAAATTGCTAAAATGATGACACATCACTGCAAAAAGATACTCAAGCAAATGTGTTCATTGAAACAAGAGGGCCATTTGCAGGATGACAACCCCACATGCACAAACAGCATTAAACAACCTCAGTACTCAGAAGGAGAGATAAAAGTGAGCAAGCCCTTTGAAGTGCCTACAATAAATATCAGATGATTCTAGAATGGGCAATACACACACACACTCACACTTAGATAGCCCAGTCTCCAACCCATTAAACCTGTCTATGTTCTCTTGGGGAGTGAGGAGAGCGGCAGCAGGAACAAAAACCTGCATTGTGCCCGACATCAATCTCCACATCAGCCTGAGCTCAGCACTCAGAACCAGCCTATTCAAAACTCCCATAATCCCTCTGGTCCTGCTCATACCCACACAAAACACACACACACACTTTGCAGTTACCACCACGTGTAGATGGATGAGCTCATCCACCCACATTTAAGCTCAGAAGATGAATCAATGCATTTAAAAAAAAAAAAAAGAATCACAATTTAACATACATTTTTATTATTTTATTAATTTGTTTATTATGCTCTGTACTCTGGAGATATTAATATATATATATATATATATATATATATATATATATATATATATATATATTACAAATTACAAGGTTTATTTTTCTCCATCATGCCTTTGGCTAGGCTTGCTTAGTTGGGGAAACTAAAATTATGAGCTAAGTTCTTCAACTAAATATACAAATAAAATTAATTAATTAGGTATTATTTAATTCTATAAACTATAATAGTGATCTGTTTTCTCCAGAGCGATGGTACAGCCAAATCAAATTTTGTTCAACAATATTGTCCTGTTTAACACTGTGAAGCTGCTTTGAAACAATCGTCATTGTAAAAGCGCTATAAATAAAGTTGATTGATTGATTGACAAATTATTAAGATTGGTTTATTAATTTTTAAGGCTTGCCATTTAATTTAGTGAATTAAGGCATTTTATTGAGGACAAAAAAACTAAATGTTCAAGCAGTATCTGGTTCAAGTGCAAATCATGCACAACCATTATTTAAAAGTATCAATAATATATTTGAGTAACACAAAATATTTAAAAATATTAAATATTACAATATTAAAATGTATAACATCATAAATAGTTTTCATTCTTTTCTATTTTTCTTAATTTTTAATATTACATACTATTTCTAATTGTCAATTCAATATTTTGAGATCTGTTAAAGATTATATTAAACAATGTTTTTCAAATATTAGTGTTAAAATGATCTTGAAGTGAAAAAAAGATAAGGGTTTAGGGAATTTATTTTAAAACACTACTATTGGCTGAGAACTGATATAGTATTAATATACTGCACATATCTAACGTAAATATTTTTAAATTAGTGTAGGTACAAAAAAAGATGCACACAACCACCCTTGTGTATTACAAGGTAATTCTCTGGTCATAATAAGAAGCATCAAAGTGTTAACAGGTTTGTCTATTAATTGTACAGGAAATGACTCATCTGTCCATGTTGAAATACAGACTTACAGCTCTATATGGACTCTGAACTTACACACCTGGCAATCAAACACCTGCACACAATCTGACACATTCAATATAATCCCTTCAAATTAATAACCACTAGTTGAGAGATTTAAAAAAAAATGTGTGGCTATTTAAACAAGTTCAGAAAACTAACTAGAAACCTGTCTGATCTCCATCAGCACTGAAAAAAAAAAAAAAAAATGACCAAAGAGTTCTTACCCTTCCGTTTGAAGTATTTAATGACTGACTTGAGTGAAGTCCCGATGAACACCATTATTCCAGTGTGTGTGAGGCAGGTGGACCCTGTGTAGAATTGTCACGGCCTCCCAGTACACGGGAGCGCTGGACGAGTAGTGTGTGTCGACAAGCCAAGTCAGTATGTGCCTCTCCCCATTTGATCAACGCTTATCGCCTCCACAATGAGCCCCTCCTACCCATACACACACCCTCAACCCAACCCTGGGAAACACCTCCTCCTCCTTTACACACACACACACACACACACAATCCCTGGGGCTTGGAGGAAGGGGTGTATATGCCCCTCTGTTCATCTGTGCTTCGGTTACCAAGGAGCTCTCCTGTACGATCAGCTCATCCGAAGTATCCGCCCTGCTACTTCCCTAATACAAGCTTGTATGAAAAAAATCACAAATGAGATCTCTTTAATTTCCCAATAGTTTCTCCTAGGCCTCAATTAGCGGAAATTGAGTTTTGTTAAAAATGTTCTTCTACAAAATAAGATGCATACATGTACATGTCTCCAAGTCAAAGATGATATGTCAGTAGTGTCTCAAACTGTGCTCAGATTTGCCAAGATCCCAGAGTTTTTGTTTCTACTCTAATACGGGAAAGAAAAGGCAAATCACAAATGAAATCCCTGTAGGATTTCAACTGTTTCTTCTAAAAGGCAATGAGTTGAAACAGAGGTTTTTGCTAAGATCCCAGTGTCAGATTTTTCTCCTGAGAAAAAGACCCATCTAGAGCCTGCAATAAAAAGTCAAATATAAACTTTCAATATAAACGGAAACGTTTCTCCAAATAAACAGATCTATGGGATAAGAATTGTGTAATTTAGTTTTTTTAAAAGTATCTTATGCTCACCAAGTCTGCATTTATTTAATAAAAAATAAAACAGTTTAATTTAAAATAACATTTCTTTTTTTTGTCGTTTATGGTGGCAAGGTTGAATTTTCAGCAGCCATTGCCCCATTCTTCAGTGTCACATGATCCTTCAGAAATGTGTGATTTTGGCAATTAAGGAACTGGTCATGAAAATCTCTTATTCTGAATGTTGATATAAAACAATGAACAGGTTCATGTGAATTTTAAAGAGGTGAAACACTCACTCTTAAATCAATCCAACTTTATTGTTTTTTCCTCTTCCCTCTTATTCTGAATGTTGAAAATATTTTTGTAGTAAATGTAAAAATCTGTACTGTCACTTTTGATACACTTGATATATCATTGCCGATCTGCTATTCGATATCAACAATCAAGAATGTAATCAAAACTGGGGTGGGGGTGGGGGTCATGGCTTTGGCAGTGGCCCTGTGAACAATAGTCTCAAATATGTTCATTTTCATTTCTCCAAAGACATTTTAGCAGAAACATCACATAATTAAAGCATACATGGGATTTCAGTTAAGTCTCCTGAGCTGTAAAAGAACCTCTGAGCAATAAAACTCTCACTTCGGACACTGTTTCCTCTAACTTGTAGCAGACGTGTGTTCATATATTCACATATGTGCGCATCCGTCTCAGTCTTCGCTGGAGGACAGAAGGAGCGCGTCTCCCACTGATAAGCCGGCTTGCCGTGTTAGCACACAGCCACTGAATCTAGACCACTGGAATATAGATCGCGCGCGCGCGCGCGCACACACACACACACACACACACACACACACACACACACACACACACACACACACACACACACACACACACACACACACACACACACACACACACACACACACACACACACACACACACACACACACACACACACACACACACACACACACACACACACACACACACACACACACACACACACACACACACAATCTGCCTCATTGTCTACGCACACACCATGACCCTGTTTCTTTTCATTATGAGGGGTGCAGAGGGATCTGAATGGAAGGGGGATGAAGGGTGGGTGAATTTGGACCTGAATGGAGTTGCAAATGATTACTGAACTAGAGGAGGTAATGCATTGAACACCCCTCCCCCCTAAAATATCCCAATCACCCCAACAGCAAGCCAAACTCACACATATAGGCCATTCCTGATCTTTACTTGCTTATATTTGGTTGTTAAAATGTTTTTATGTGTAACAAGTGAAGCTGAAAGAGGAAACAAGTGTGTGCTGCTCTCTTTTACTCACTGCCAAATTCACACAGTGAGGCTTTTCTCTGCATACGGCCCATATCCGGCCTCTTCCTCTCAAGCCTATTCTCTCTGCACGTGCATTTGTGTGTATTCAAGACTCGCTGTTTCCATGCTGTCTGGCACGCGTACAGTATCAGGATTATGTAGCTCACGCCGGCCGCAGTAATTAACACGCTATTGTTCTGTTCTCACTCCACAGACGGCTCAACATCTCGGTCTGGCACTGCAGGATTACAATAATTTCAGACTGTCTATCTGAGTGTGTGACTCAGTGTTTATGTATGCGTACAGTGTGACGTACCTCATGGCTAGTCACTTTTAACAGAAATGGCAAATGTATGACAATCGCACAAAAAGTTTGTTTCCTGCATTCAGACGTGAGGCATGTTCGCCAAGTGTAAAAAATCTATTCATGAGATTCCAGGGTGAAGTTGATGAACAGCCAATCAGAGTGCTTGAATCTCTCACACTTTTCACACTTGGTCTGGGCTCTCTGCATCCGACAGATCCACACTCGCCCACATGATGTGTGTTAGTGTAATGGAGCTGTTGTCATATTCCTCCCCCTTCACACGCACACACGAAAGGTGAAAATCATCATCACAGAAGAAAACTTTAAAATGGACCATCATACAGTAAAGTCCAAAAGTGTGAGAGCACATTGAAAATATTTTATTTATTTATTTAAACCTGGACATAAACTAAAGCTTTAATATTTTGAAAAATGTATAAATTATAAATAAATTATCATTCAGGATTCAGTACTAGGTTACTAATCAAATATGCAAATTTGTGACATTTATATAAATGTTGTAATACAACTTTGTATAAAAAGAATTATGTATTTAAAGTCATTAATCAAGTATATTAATATTGTGTAAACAATGCGCTTACATCAAGTTTCAAAGAATCTTCTTTTTGGTTAAGAATCTCTTTAATGAACATTAACATTTTTCTAGAGAACAGATATACAGTGAGGAAAATAAGTATTTGAACACCCAGCTATTTTGCAAGTTCTCCCACTTGGAAATCATGGAGGGGTCTGAAATTGTCATCGTAGGTGCATGTCCACTGTGAGAGCCAGAAATCACAAAAATCACAATATATGTTTTTTTTTAAACTATTTATTTGTATGATACAGCTGCAAATAAGTATTTGAACACCTGTCAATCAGCTTGAATTCTGACCCTCAAAGACCTGTTAGTCTGCCTTTAAAATGTCCACCTCTACTAAATTTATTAACCTAAATTAGATGCACCTGTTTGAGGTCGGTAGCTGCATAAAGACACCTGTCCACCCCATACAATCAGTAAGAATCCAACTACTAACATGGCCAAGACCAAAGAGCTGTCCAAACACACTAGAGACAAAAATCTACACCTCCACAAGGCTGGAAAGGGCTACGGGGAAATTGCCAAGCAGCTTGGTGAAAAAAGGTCCACTGTTGGAGCAATCATTAGAAAATGGAAGAAGCTAAACATGACTGTCAATCTCCCTCGGACTGGGGCTCCATGCAAGATCTCACATCGTGGGGTCTCAATGATCCTAAGTAGGGTGATAAATCAGCCCAGAACTACACGGGAGGAGCTGGTCAATGACCCGAAAAGAGCTGGGACCACCGTTTCCAAGGTTACTGTTGGTAATACACTAAGACGTAATGGTTTGAAATCATGCATTACATGGAAGGTTCCCCTGCTTAAACCAGCACATGTCCATGCCCGTCTTAAGTTTGCCAATGACCATTTGGATGATCCAGATGAGTCATGGGAGAAAGTCATGTGGTCAGATGAGACCAAAATAGAACTTTTTGGTCATAATTCCACTAAACGTGTTTGGAGGAAGAAGAATGATGAGTACCATCCCAAGAACACCATCCCTACTGTGAAGTATGGGGGTGGTAGCATCATGCTTTGAGGGTGTTTTTCTGCACATGGGACAGGGCGACTGCACTGTATTAAGGAGAGGATGACCGTGCCTTGTATTGCGAGATTTTGGGGAACAACCTCCTTCCCTCAGTTAGAGCATTGAAGATGGGTTGAGGCTGGGTCTTCCAACATGACAATGACCTGAAGCACACAGTCACGATAACCAAGTAGTGGCTCTGTAAGAAGCATATCAAGGTTCTGGCGTGGTCTAGCTAGTCTCCAGACCTAAACCCAGTAGACAATCTTTGGAGGGAGCTCAAACTCTGTGTTTCATTTGCAGCTGTATCATCCAAATAAATAGTTAAAAAATCATATATTGTGATTTCTGGATTTTTTTTTTGATTATGTCTCTCACAGTGGACATACACCTGCGATGACAATTTCAGACCCCTCCATGATTTCTTAGTGTGAGAACTTGCAATATAGCAGGGTGTTCAAATACTTCTTTTACCTCACTGTACAAGGCTGCTAGTAAATATGGCCGTCGGTGTCATGATCTGAGCATGTGCATCTCACAGTGTATAGTTTGTCTAGCTCTTTCTCTTGCTTTCTTTCTACAGGCGCCCTGTGCTTGCTAAAGTTTCAGGTCAGTCATTAAAGCAAGGTAGTTCAAAATGAGAGAAATGTATGTGTGTTTGTATAAATTAGTCTCTTGAGAGCAGTATAATTGTGTGTCAGAGGTGTGTGGGAAAGTGGCCCCTTTGTCATTAATACTGACCTTGAATAAAAAGAAAATCTTTCTAGCTAACCTGCAATTATATGTGGATTTACGTGCATTGGCTCTTGTGCTTAATCTCTAACTTCTCTGAAATCCAGATGCTGCAGTGTCATTAATTTGTTTTTCCTCCTTGAAGTGCCAAGGATGTACTATCATGCCATGCCACTTATTTGTGGATCAAATAAGGTTTCAACATAACCTACAAAAACTGAAGACCCCAACTTTCTCTCCTCACTCCAAACTGCCTAACTGCAGATTGAAAAAGCAGAATATTTGTATTAGTTGTAGCAGAGAATCTGTGGCAGCTGTGTTTGTGTTCAGAATGTGAGAGCTGACCTCAGTAAACTGAACAAACACTCTGAACAGGTTCAGTGCTGGCTGGAGGTCTCCTTGTACCTGCCACACACTCTGTTTCTCTTTTCCTAGGATAAATCAGACAAATGCTTTTAAGATCAGACCAACAGACACACAGGATAAGGTTTGAGGTGGAAAAAAAGAGGAACAAATCAATAGGGATTTCATTAATAAGCACCAAAAGCAATAGCAGGAGAGTGAATGAGAAATGGGGGAGGATAAAAGTTTATGAGAGGATGGAGACATAAAGAGAAGGGCAAAATAAGAGATGAACAGTGTTGGGGTTCACCATCTTCGTGGGGATTCTCCATAGACGTAATGGTTTTTATACTGTACCAACTGTATATTCGTATCCCCCACCGGGATAGAAACACACACACGCACACTTGGTTTTGTGACATATGGGGACATTTCATGGGCGTAATGGTTTTTTTACTGTACAAACCGTATTTTCTATCCCTTTACACTGCCCCTGCCCCTAAACCTACCCATCAGAGGAAACATTCTGCATTTTTACTTTCTAAAAAAAATCATCCTGTATGATTTATGAGCATTTTGAAAAGTGGGGACATGGCCAATTCAGCATCTCCTTGTAATTCCTATGTCATACCCATGTCATTATACACATTTGGGTCCTCATATGTCACAAAAACATGCCCACCCACACACACTCACAAACGTCTGGCACGCTATTTTTGTGGGGACTCTCCATAGATGTAATGGTTTTTATACTGTACAAATCAAGTATTATATCCCCTCTGTGTAATTCTGCCTTTGCTTCAGAACCTAAAGACTTTTTATTTACCCATAACAAATCACTCAATCCCTCACTATGAGACACAGTACCTTTAAAACACTTATCAACTGTCTACTGCCACATGAGACAAGAAAAATTAGCATAAAAACAAACATCGCCTACTTGGTTTTGAAAGAAAGGCAATAAAAGGCTGCAGGGTTAGAAAGCGTTTGAAATCAGGCCTGGGTTTATTAGCATTTAGCTTGATTTGCAGATAAGGCTCATTGACAGAGCAATGGTCTGCTGGGAGGACAGAAAACATCCAGACAGAGCACTCCAAGTTTCCTCAAGTTAGTTGTGTTCATGCAAGCGACGTATTGTGCTGTGTCCTGAAAAGGAGACTCAAGACATGTCTGGCCGTGGCGTGTCTGCATGAGAGTGTGTGTGTGTATAAAAGGTCAAGCATTGTGTTGAATAATAGGCTTGGGCCTCTCAGTGAAGGCATTCCCTGCTATTGTATCGTCAACGAGAACATCTAATGGTTAAAGCTAGACTGAATACAGCACACATAACATACAAGCAAACTGAGGGAAGAGTAGACAACAAACGCCATCAGAAATGAGATGAAAGAAAAGGAGGGAGAAAAAACCGAGATGGATGAAGAAAAGAAAAATGATTCCCTTTGAAGTGGAGTCTTTCAGAAAGCCACACCTTGGTGAGAACACAAAGCCGAGCATGAAAGAGAGATGCAATAAAACAATTCAAAGGGGAAAGATCAGAAAGGAGGGGAATGCATTAGTTGTTAGTGATAATGAGTCGGTTTCTTTATGAATTAAAAATCACTGAAAATGTATTCAGATCACTAGTTAAATGTGGGGAAACTCCAGAGAAACTCCTGCAGAAATTTAGCCTGACAAGCCAGACCCACATCAAGATGTTTGATCTGGAAACTCACCATTGACAGGGCTCGATCCAAGGGGCGGGATAAATGATTGTCTTTCAAACTCCCTCTGCACACCATAGAATAGTGCTACAACCAACCAGAGCAATGTGAAGCTAGTTGATAGATTAAACTTTTGCCATATGCGGATGGCAAAACTCCGAACACATCTTCCCTTTTTAAGAATGACTTCAGTGGCATTCTTTGTTCTTTTCTCAGAGAAAAGCTTTACTCCAAGTCTTCCAGAATCACGGTCAAAGCTGATTCGAAAGGCCGCCGTTCGCCAGCTTCTGGGTTTACTAGTAGCACGCAAGCGCAACTCTGCCATCACTATGTTAAGCCCCGCCCACCGACTCTATACACGATGTGGTTGGCCTGACCGGAGCTTTTTTTTTTTTTACAGCTCAGAAGTGTATTGAGAGTTGCTAGACGACACTCACGGCAGATTAGATTTGCTGCCGCTAATGTGCATCTAGATTTCTAGGCTAGCAGAAATTAGACTATAGTGCACTTTTCTCAATTTTCAGGTGTCTCTCTGAGGAAAGACCTTACATAAATTTTCATATGAAATTATCAAAAATTGAAAAAGAAAAATTATGATCATTAACAAAAATAAATAAATAAATACATTTTAAAGTTGTATCTGCATATAGTATTAAACTTGGATAGATGGATATCAGGAAAAAATACACTTGCAATGATAACTAAAAATAACCAAATTGTGCAAATCATTAATTTGCTTGCTTTCACAAGTGTCTAGTCAGCTTTCTGTACCCTAGGAGCAGTTACATTTGGCCTCTGCTTCAGTTTTCTTGTCTAAAAGAGAACAGCCACCCTGGATGGCTGTAAAAAAAGACCAACAACAGTCTGTTTTCTGATCACAAACAGGCGTGCAATGGCCAGCAAGTTGCCTTTTCTACAGGACACCAGGCGGGTAGCTGTTATTGTGTTTGCCGCACACAAAGTCTTTTCAGCGAGTTTCTCTCTGAGGAGTTAAAGCCGTTAGAGCCGTTTGTTTGGACACTGAGGCCGTTTTGTTCAGACATGGTGAGAGCAGTAATTCTGTCTGATTTGTGGGGAGATTTAAGCGCTGACTATAACTGATTTGTTTCTTTTTGTTTCAATACTATTAAAAGGGAATAATTTGATAGACTTCTCTCCATATAACAATCTCTCCTCTACCATTCAAAGGTTTGGGGTCAGTATGATCCCTCTTATGCTCAACCAAGCCTGCATGTTTGATCAAATAAATACTGTAAAAACAGAAATATTATGAAATATTATTACAATTTAAAATAAATGTTTTCTATTCACATACTTTAAAAATGCAATTTATTCCTGTAATGGTAAAGCTGAATTTTCAGCATAATTTCTCCAGTCTTCAGTGATCCTTCAGAAACCATTCTAATGCCAATTTGGTGCTCAAGAAACATTTCTTATTATTTCTTATTATTAACAGTGATACGTTTGTTTCAGGATTCTTTGATGATTAGAATGTTCAAAAGAACAGCATTTATTTGAAATAGAAATCTTTTGTAACATTTTCAATGTCTTTACATTGAATCTTTAAATAAATTGAATGCATCCTTCTTGAATAAAAGATCCTTCTTAAAAAAAATTAATTTGATGTAATAGTGCATACTCAACTAGTAACATACTCAACTATATATGTTTCGGGGTTCCAGGAGCTCAACTGGTGGGTTTGACTCCAGTGCATGCTTAAAAACACCTGCCAAATGCATAAACATGTTTAGCATTTGTACAGCAGCTGTCTGAGGGGAGCAATCCTGAAGAAAAGCCTCAGTTTGAGAACTAGTCTCATGGCACCTCATCAGCTGAAGATGTTCCATTGCGATGACCTGCCAAACTACACAAAGCTCTTGGTTTACCCAATGCACAGAGCAGAGAATAAGATGAGGCAGAATGCATGGAAACAAATGAACCTCACACACACTGGGGCGTCACAGGACACATCAGACATGCAAGCACACCTCCGACTTCTCCAATATGGGTTTGAGCGACAGGACAAATCATTGGAAAGAAGTCTTTGTCTCAAGCTCTTTGTGCATTAAATGCAATAGGTGGCCAGGCACCCTGTGATGTTTAAAAAACGGTGTGCCTGTCTCAGTTTACGGCTTACTGAATACATGGACAAGCCGTGTGTTCTGTCTAGTCCTGTATAAATTAAGGATTGAGACAAAGACCATCCTGCAAATGCACATGTGATATTTGCTTTGATACATGAGACAAATTCAATAACATATTAAAGATCAAGACTATTCTCTGAGATAAAAGTGTGTTTGAAAAACATGTCAGGCTGATCTTGATCTAAATTTTACCCTAGGATCATGTGATTGATTACAGTGTGCATTATAACGGTACTAATTATACCAATTACTCCTTATTTCATCGGCTAGGAACATTCAGACCAATTAGCACATACAAACACCAAAACAAAACATAGTTTGTCACTTCTAACAGTGGTCAAACTGAAACTGTAAACTATAAATTAATAATCAATTAATCAATCAAACTTATTTAACAATCAACACTCAAATAGTTAAAACTAACCACAAACATTTCAATTGCACATAAGGCAGTACTAAACAGAACTGTCTCTACTCCAGTTTGTCAGTGAACTATTAACATTTTAACAGAAATAACCGTAATAACGTATTTTCATGACAGATTTATTCAAACATGAATTAAATGAAGTAAAGTGACATTGTACAGCCTACAAGCTATGACACCGAAACACTGACTGAGCGATTACATGAGATTTATTTTGGTAAGTTGTAATGTATCTTTCAACATTCCTTTTGGTGTTCACTAGGTACTGAACTCGGTACTTTCAAGGGCTTTTAAATTAAAGGCCGAATTACATTGATATTACAGAGTACCGATTCACATTACCAAATTTCAGTACCTAAGAACGTATCTGCTGATATAGACTATTGTCTGTGAATATTAAACAGCAAAAAGACTATTTAAATATGAATCCTGCATGTTCGTGTGAATGAATGGCTCTGACCTGCAGTTTATTTACCTCGCACACAACCACACACAGAATTGCGCGACAGTCGAGTGTTTCCATCTCATACGAAGACATGAACGCATGTACGTCATCTCCGCAAGAGTCACTTCATGAGGATGTTACCATTTCACTTGAGAAAAACTACCATCATGTCATAAACAAACAGAAACTCAAAAGGTCTTCACGGCAACCCGTCAAAATACAAGTTCAGTTTAACTTGACAAATATATTACTGTTGTACAGTATAATTATATATATATATATATATATATATATATATACACATGGGAAATATTTTCATAGAAACTGAATTAAAAAGAAACAAGAATAATACTTAGGGTCAACAGTCCAGAGCAATGGGGAGTGTGGAAAAGAGGTGAAGAAGCGTGTGCAGGCAGGTTCGAATGGGTGGAGAAAAGTGTCAGGTCTGTTGTGTGATAAAAGTGTACCAGCAAGAATGAAAGGAAAGGTGTACAGGACAGTAGTGAGACCAGCGGTGTTTTATGGTTTGGAGACAGTTGCACCGAGGAATAGACAGGAGGAAGAGCTAGAGGTAGCAGAGCTGAAGATGTTGAGGTTCTCTTTGGGAGTGACGAGGATGGATAGGATCGGGAATGAGTACATCAGAGGAACAGCACATGTGAGATGTTTTGGAGACAAAGTTATATAGGCCAGGTTGAGATGGTTTGGACATGTTCAGAGGAGGGAGAGTGAATATATTGGTAAAAGAATGCTGAGGTTAGAGCAACCAGGCAGGAGGTCAAGAGGAAGACCAAAGAGGAGGTTTACGGATGTAGTGAAGGAGGACATGAAGGTAGTCGGTCTGAGAGAAGAGGATACAGAGGATAGGACTAGATGGAGGCAGATGATGGAGCCAAAAGAAGAAGAAGAATTCATTAAGTAGCTAGTAGCAGTGAACAAACATCACAATGGCAGATCAAGGAAGCTCTGACATAATGTTAATAACCCCTTCTTTACAGTTATTAAAGCCCCACTTGGCTACTTTTGCTCTCGGGGTCCCCCTACAGTTTGGAAAAAATAATGTCCTCAACTACTGTCGTAAGAGCTGTCATCCTACAACAGGGGATGCCATCGCGCGTGCATTTGTTGACATGACAACCCTGATAGCCCTGAACTAGTGATGCGTGGGTCGTCTCATAACCCGCGGACCCCGTATGTCTATTTAATGGTCGCGGGTGCGCGGCGGGTTGTAAAAATATATACAGTGGTGCGGTGCGGGCCAAATAACTTCATAAAAGCGTCCCGCGGGTCGGTGCAGCACTAACAGTTCCCCTGAACACTGCAAGATGAGTTCTTCTGGCGTCGCGTGTGAAATGTCTTCATCCCAGGTAACGTTACAGTCAGTGGCATGTTTCAGCATGTCATATGAATATAATTTCATGGGTTTTATTTTTTTCAAACGCCAAATAATCACGATGCTCACGTTTACAAGCCAGCGTCATTATAGTAGTCTATTGGTTACCGTTTTACAAAATCTATATGATACTTCAGTTCAATGTTTGAGTGGTAGCTCACCGTAACAAGCAAGACAGCATCGGTCGGCAGAGGTGGGTAGTAACGAATTACATTTACTTCGTTACATTTACTTGAGTACATTTTTTGGGTAACTTGTACTTTTAGAGTATATTTAAAAATGGGTACTTTTACTTTTACTCAAGTACATTTCTTGTGAAAAAACTGTACTTTTACTTCGTTACATTCGGTGGCGTTCCTCCGCTACTGTCAATGGTGATAATTAATTATATATTTTAAAATAAGTTATGACTTGTTCGCAAGTCTCGCGAAACGTTGGAGAGGCTGCTTCGCGAGAGGTGGATACGCATCACCCGCATAAAATTAGCGCGCGTTTAGTCAGAAGATGATGGCCGAAGCAGAGGGAGATGTGTGAGCTACGGCAGATCATCCGTACGTGGCCTCAAGTTCAGCCTGTTTTCAGTCCAAGATGTCAAAAAGAACAGTTTCATAATTTAATGCATGCTGTGTTCACCAAAACGAACTGACATCTCAGCATACAATAATTCCAGCTCCAACCTGAAAAAACAGCGGTAAGTGTAACAATGATGCCTATATTTGAACACTATTAATGGTATTTGGTAACTATGGGCACTTTTCCTTTATTGTAATACTATTTCACACACTGTCCGAGTGTTTTCCTCATATGCGCTTGTGCAAGCATTGACAAATCGTTTGAATCCTCCGAACACACGTCCACAAACAAACGTTCACATCTGCACATTTACATATCTTTTTTTTTCTCACAAAACGAGCAACCTCATTGGCGAAATGTACCTGTGGCAATGATTTTGCAAACCACAAAATACGTACCAATACACTGGTGTTTCCAACAGAAATGAACACTATAGGCAGAAAAACTGCATTTTTTTAGTCTGGTTTGTAAACTAAAACATTTTGAATTTTGCGTCACAGCTCCATGTTCTGCTTTTCTGATTCACCAGATTTGCTCGATAGCTCAGCTGATACAGATTTGTATTTACAATGCGAAAAGCTTGAGAACGAACCCCATGAAGAACGAGTCATGATAAAAGAGCTCAAAGACGAGTTCTAAACACAAGCTAAAAATACATGGACACAATTTTATTTTTGTCACATTTGCTGTTGTTAACACTTTCGGGTAGGTTTAGTGTGGGTGTACGTTAAAAACACGACGTAACAAAACATCAGATTCACGCAAATCTGTTCTGGAAAAAAATAAGCTTTTAGCGCCACCCAGTGGACATTTCACTTTGAAACTGTCGCAATATGTACATATTGGTACATACTTTGTGGTTTGCATAAACGTTGCCATAGGTACTGATGAGATCAGGCTAAAAACGAAACAAATTGAATAGCCTAATGTGACATCTTGCATTTATACACATATCCGGACAGACAACAGTCTGCAGTATATACATACATTTAAAAATGGGACTGTATTTTTAAGAATGCATATACTTATAAAAATATAAGAACAAAGTATGTTTTAAAAAGAGCTGTGGTTAGCCCAGCACACCATTAATTTACACGGTTTAACCATTAAACACACACACACACACACACACACACACACACACACATATATATATATATATATATATATATATATATATATATATATATATGGAGGTGTGTGAAAGCTCTCTAAGTAGTCTGAAATTCAGGTTTTTTGGATCTTATCAATCAGATCGAAAGTAACTAGTAACTAAGTACTTGAGTAGTTTTTTTATCTAATACTTTTTTACTCTTACTCAAGTAACTATTACGATTGTTACTTTTACTTTTACTTGAGTAAATATTTCCGTAAGTACTTGTACTTTTACTTGAGTAAAGATTTTGGCTACTCTACCCACCTCTGTCGGTCGGGCACGCCTCCTTCAGCTCACGCCGACGAGCAAACGCTGGTCACATTTTGATCCTCGTCCTGCCTTTAATCCCATCACTTTTTCATTTCCTCTTATTGCTTTCCTCCAACAAAACCTTTTCTTTCTTATTTGTCTCTGCTGCTTCGGACATGACTATATTATCCGACGAACAAAGTTGGGCTCGCACGTCCGAATGTAAGGAAGTGTGTGTGTTGGTGGAAGTGACGTATATGCCGTAAAGCAGTCGAATTTTGTAGTTCTTTTTTTTTCTCGGGTTACTACCCGAAACCCGAAGTTTAAAAGTACGATTAAAAACGATACAGACCCCATCAGGCTATGGCAGACGTGTCATTCAACCTATTGTAAGTCGATTTATCATCACAAGAGTCTTAAAAAATATATTATGAAGGTTGAAAAGTTACCTAGTGCTGCTTTAATGTATCCCTAAAGTACCGAAAACACTTTATACTACAGAATTTCCATTTAATTTGTGCTGTAACTAGTAGTAAAGAGGGGAGGAGATGAGATGATCACTTCACGTGTACTTGATCTGTGCTGCCGATGATAATATGTCATGCCATATTAAAGAGCGCCAAAATAACATTTATTGTTCGAATTTATTATATAATAAAAATGACAATCTTAAAGTTGAGACTTTGCTTCATAATAAAATGAACAAAGCTCAAATTATTGAAATACTTTACTCAAATGCTTTACTCAAATAAAGCTGCGATTATTGGATGGCATGCATACTATAAATGTTTAGTGAAGTTTTGTTCACGCATCAATAGAAAAGAGCACTGATTGAATGATTTTAGATTTAAGAAACCATATAAATTGAACACTCTCGGAGAAGCGCCAATTAAACTTCTGTTTCAGACGAAATTTCGAAGCATCTCTAATTATGATCAACATTGAAAACAGTTACTGCTTATTAACTACTTAATGTTTTGTGGAACATTATACATTTTTAGTTTTCAAGTTCAAAAATCTTTTGTAATAACATGTCTTTACTGTCACTTTTTAACCATTTAATGCATTCTTGCTGAATAAAAGTATTAATTTATTTTAAAAATATTGTACTGACCCCACATGTTTGAATGGTACTGTATATTTAAGAATAAAAGGGCACTTGAGTTTTCACTTTCAGGTTTGTCAGTAAAGCCCCTTTCACACTGCACGTCGGACCCGCAATATTCCCGGAACATTGCCGGGTCGCCTTCTGTGTGAAAGCAACCACGTCCCGGCATTGATTACCGAATTCGACCCGGGTCGGGGACCTAGTAATATTGCGGTATTCGACCCGGGACGAGCGCTGTGTGAACAAAAGCCGAAACTAATGCCGCAACGTGTACGTAGTTATTGTGCGACTCCTAGAGCTTGTTTTTTCAATAATACAACCCTGCAGTGCCAGAAGAGCTAGTCTGTGTTTTAAACGCAGAGAGTGTTCGTATACAAAAGAAACTAAATTAAACAAGCAGAAATGTGCGCAAACTGGACACAAGTCGAGACCACGGAGCTCCTTACTATCCGCGCTGAAGCTGAGCACATATTACGGTATTTCGCTGGCAGTGAGAATGGGCCAAATCTAGCGTCCCGGGAACAAATGCCGGGTCGCATTATCCGTGTATCTGCCGGAATCGCAGTGTGAAAGGGGCTTAATTAGCTGTAACCTAATTTAACCCGTTTCGTTCCACCATGGATAGTGTTCATCCAACCCAGCAAGTGTTGCTCAGCCAATCAACACTGACCCTATAAGGGTGAGACAAAATCGAAAAGCGTCAAAAGCAATCTATGAGCTGCATGGCTAGGCTTGATTAGGAGACAATAAGCAGCATGAGGCTAGATTTCCCATAGAGCTCATAATCATGGTGGGGGGTGGGATCTCTGGGGACGAGGGGTAAATATTTCTGATTCCAATGTGCTAGAGCAAACTGACCCATATTTTCCACTTCAGGCAGGAATCTGTGCTCGATGGAGAGAAATGCTGCATGATTAAGTCACAGTCTGCATCCGGAGTTCAAACTTCATCAGATTCCGGACAAACCCCGGGATTTGATGAAGGACTTTGTCAGGAGTAATAGAGCTCTAATAGGACACTTCAACCTGATAAAACTTTGCAAAAACGAACAAGCTGAGTGAAAATGAGGAATATAACAGCCAATTAGTCAAATGCAACCATGTGAGAGATTTGCAACATCATTTTAGTCAGATTTCCACCGAGACTTCAGCCTCAGGGAGAAGATGGAGACACTGTTGCTGTGGAAACAGGATGTGACGATGGCGGGATGTACCAACGGGACACCAATCTATCCCTGTTGTCATTAACATGAGAGATCAGAGATTCTATGCTGATTGCTAACACACACACACACACAGACCCACATAGGTAAAAACAAATCCATATAGAGAAAAACTGGGAGAGATAGCAATCCGGATCAGTCCATAGAGATTCTTAATGGAAGCATGAGCATGGGGATGTGCAAATGAACAGGCTTTTAATAAGTAAGACACGTGACAGCTGCCATGATAGTGCTGCAGATATTCATCCCACATTAAAACACATAGCGCTTAATTATCCATCATTACACTTTACACTCATTTGCAGACAAGGCTATCATTTAGCCCTCTTGAAGCAGAGAAAATATTCAAATAGGCTTTTTTGAAAACACCTGGATTTGGAAAGACTCATTTCCTTAAGTGGCAAATAGACCCTCAAGTGCAAGCTCAAGGGTGAGAGGTTGTGTAAAGGGGGTTTGTATATCCTGTAATCCTATCCCACAAACCTGTCCTCTCTCTCTGAATTATGCAGGGAAAGATGGAAGCAGGGGTTCAAAATCACTCAAATCTCCCCCTCCTCCTCTCCTGTGTCCTATCAATATGATGAAGGACCTGAGATGAAAAAAGAGAGTTCATTTCATATAGATCCTAAGACCACTTTTATAACGTTCCTCTCCCTTTGAGGACTCCCAGGGGAGTCTGGGTAATTCACTGATCAAATATTGAACTTTAAAACGCCTCAGGGATTAACTTTGACAGGGCCCACCACATGTTTCTCTTTAACAATAAAAGCAATTCTCTGCATCCAAACAGGTGTACTTCTCTGCAACAACGAATGACAACAGCCCTATGTGTTTCTAATTATAAGAATTTCATCACTGAATTCAGTACATATTATGAAATTACATGAATTCAAAAATCAAAACACAGCCAATGAAAACATGTGGGGCAGTGCTGTTATTGTTAACTAAAACTATTAAAACGTTTTCAGTTGTTAAAATAAATCAAATAAAATGTAAATATCAGATGAAAAAACTTGAACAAATAAATGGAAAATAAAACAAGTTTAAGTTAAAGCATTAAAATGACTAAAATAAAACAAATGAATGAAAAATAAAAAGTAATAAAAGCTATATATATATATATATATATATATATATATATATATATATATATATATATATATATATATATAAAACAAAAACTAATATGAATTAAAATGAAAGTGAAAACTAAAAAAATATAAAAATGAAAGCTAATGCAAAATAACAATAATCACTGTATTACTGAAAATAATCACTGAATGTGAATGACAATATAACTAGTAAAAGGTAATGTTACGTTTAAAATCTTTGCAATAAGCCTTTCGGATGGCAGAGGTGTCAAGAGGACCCTTCTCATTTCTGAAACGCTGTATAATCAGCGCCATCTAGTGGTTACAATAGGTTTAAACAAAACATCCAGCTGATGGTCACACAGCAATAAGCAGCATCCCATCTTCTGTTCACTTTGACACCCCCACTGCCTAAATCCCTCTATTCACATTCTCTTCTTTCGTTTTTTATTTCATAACAAGTCTCTGAGGAGCCACAGAGGTCTGATAGAACGGTGGCTGGAAACCTCTCCTCGCTATTCTGCCAGGACATGACCACAACTCCCTCATCAGTTCAGAGCCAAATGATTCAGAGATGTGCCAAATGGTATCATTTAGGCTTATATTTAAAAAATCCCTATGTAGATTTTCTGTACGTAATTCCATGCAAAATTAAAAACAAAGGTTTGGACTAAAACTACGTTTACGGACCATGGCATGTTGCTCTGTGACATTTGTCACAGAAGACAGCAACTGATGTATAAAACAGATATTGTCTACACTGTCTGAACAAACCACTAATAAAACAAGTCCTACAACCACATCAAATCTGATTTGTGCGCAGTGTGAACAAAGCCAAAGAGCTTTTATGTGGCTAGACGCACATAAAATGCTGGTCAGTTGGCAGACCTATTTATGAGAGTAAATGAGACTTAATTAAAGACTGAGCTCAAGCTAAACCAGCTGCTGTTGATTCACCTGTGCACTTCAAGATCACAAACACCTGCTGCGTCCAAATCCTGTCACTGAGGTGTGTGTCTTCAACACATGATATATAAATTGGAGAGTTTACTGTAATACAACCTGACCTAGAGCTGAATGGAAAGTGAAAAGTAAAGAATGAAAGACTGAATCAGATACCCTGACGATTCAAAATGTTTTATACTGGCATTCACAGTATAAATGATAAAAAGTATTCACTTCAATTATCTCTAGTGTTGGGTGAAAGTAGCCTGTCCCCCGCCTTTTAACCCCTGTTGACCTTTGGTCTGATGTCATTTAGCACATTTAAGACATACAGCTTTGAGGAAGCGATCAATACGCGTGACGCCTGTCAGACCTCACGCTCTGAATCTGAGCCCTCTGCTTAGGGATGAACTGTAACCCAATTACCCGAAACCCTGCTCACAGAGGAAACGTACTGTAGAGTGCTGTGAGATGATAGTAACAGCCTGAAATAAGATACAGGTAGAGATGGATACAACAGGGTGGTTCAGTGTTTGTATCGCTGGAGAAAACCACAACACTGATCAGGGCTAAACAAGGAGTTTGGCAAATGGCATGGCCACTGGCCCCAGATTTTTATTTAATATATACAGTACAGGCCAAAAGTTTGGACACATTACTATTTGTAATGTTTTTGAAAGAAGTTTCTTCTGCTCATCAAGCCTGCATTTATTTGATCAAAAATACAGGTAAAAAAAAGTAATATTGTGATATATTATTACAATTTAAAATAATTGGTTTTCAATTTATTATACTTTCAATGATCATTTATTTCTGTGATGTAAAGCTGAATTTTCAGGATTGTTACTCGTCTTCAGTGTCCAGAAATCATTCTAATATGATGATTAATTTTCAAAGTTGGAAACAATTCTTCTGCTTAATATTTTTTCATAACCTGTGATACTTTTAAAGAATAAAAAGTAAAAAAAAAAAAAAAAAAAAAAACAAGAAAGAAAAAAAAGAAGCAAATGTTTTACAATAAATCAATTTTATTTAGTAAGGATGTGTTGAATTGATAAAAAAAAATTGATAGTAAAGGAGATTTATATAATTTGAAAATATGTTTTATTTTGAATAAATGCAGTTCTTTTGAACCTTTTATTCATCAGATATATAAGGCAGCAGAACTGTTTCAACACTCATAATAAATCAGAATATTAGAATGATTTCTGAAGGATCATGTGATAGACTGGATGTCACGTGACACTGAAGTAACGATCCTGAAAATTCAGCTTTGCATCACAGAAATAAATGATCATTAAAAAGTAAAATAAATTGAAAACCATAAATTTTAAATTGTAATAATATATCACAATATAAAAAAAAAAAAATCTGTATTTTTTTATCAAATAAATGCAGGCTTAATGAGCAGAAGAAACTTCTTTCAAAAACATTACAAATAGCAATTTGTCCAAACTTTTGGCCTGTACTGTACAAATAGTAATTTACTTGGTTTTTCATTTGCAATAATAGCTAGAAAATATAATGTACTCCATACAAGCAAATCAACAACAAAAACATATTTTTTTATATTTTTCAGCCAGATCAAACTCAGATATTTTTAATATGGTCACAAACCAGTCTCACAATTTTAACACAATGATTTTGAATTAACAATGTTTAGGTTTACGAGGCATACAAACGTGATCAATAAACATAAGATAACAGTACCAGCCACACACATTTTGATCAACGATTTTCCAGTCACTTTTTAGTAATTGCCATTTTTCTATCCCCGGAAATCACTTCAACTCCAAATCCATTATTTGTCTCGTCTCCCTCTTTCTACTGCGCAAACACCTGATGTCCAGCACTAAATAAAAATAGTCTTAACCCTCAATCCCCTAAAGCGATTAATACGCCAAACAAAACTTAATTACAGCTGCCATGATGGAACAGAAGGCCCAATTAGAACCCAAACCAAACCAAACACGCCCCAAAGACTCAATTAGACCCAGTCTTATCATGATGGAGAGACACTGATGTGACAGAAGTTTATGCAGAGCAGAAGTGAGCCATTTTTAAATCACACACACACACACACACACACACACACACACACACACACACACACACACACACACACACACACACACACACACACACACACACACACACACACACACACACACACACACACACACACACACACACACACGTTGGTCTATGTGGTTTACAGGGACTCTCCATAGGCGTAATGGTTTTTATACCGTACAAATCATATTTTCTATCCCCTTACACTGCCCCTGCCCCTAAACCTACCCATCACAGGAAACATGCTGCATTTTTACTTTCTCAAAAAAACATCATTTAGTATGTTTTTAAGGCCATTTGAATTATGAGGACATTTGATATGTCCTCATAAACCACATTTATAGAGTAATACCAGTGTAATACCCATGTAGTTATACAAATTTGTGTCCTCATTAACCACATAAACAGGCTCACACACACACAGACACACACACACACACACACACACACACACACACACACGATTCCAGTCTCAACATGACAGTAGTGACCTCTTGTGACCCTCAACCAACACACAATACAAAGAGCCACATGAAGATGCTCTCTAAATTTAAATTAGGACCGATTACAAATGCAGTGCATGTGCGTAGAGAGCCTGGCCTGTGATGAATAGATCACAAAAACATTTAGATTTAAGATTCATTCACAACTGAACTGGCATACTGAAGCAAACAATGTTTAACATGTTTATGTGAGTGGTTGCTAGGCCGTTGCTATGCAGTAGCTACGCCCTTCTGGTTTTTCCTAGGGTTTTTGAAGATGGCTGTTAAAACAAAGGAGCCTTATTTACTACATATATGTGAAGCGATATATTGCTCAATATTAGATTTTAATCTACATTTTGTGAGGCATACTATACATATAGTATATATATTTGATATATACACAATGCAAAAATATATGACACCATGTACTGTGGAAAACCACATTTGATTTTTACAGTTTTTTTTTCTCTAAAGAAGTTATATATAATTTTGATTTTATTGGAAAATATACACAAATATATTTTCAAATATAACTAAAGAATCAAATGCCTGTGTGATATTAATACATTTTCCCACAGGCCAAAACAAAAACAGACATTTCGATATGGAACACACATTTCAAAGTAGAATAACTGGCTGTAGCGTTGGTTTTCAGAGAAACAGGTTAATTTGACATGCTTCCTAAATATCTCCAAACATATTATGTATTGTATTTTAGGCTTTAGTAAAGTGAAAAACGTACATACAGCACCTTTAATTGTTAGCGGTGCCCTGTCGTTTTGCCCTGTTTTTTGTCCAAAAACTCATAAGTATGATCTCACATCAACAAGTCATAAAATGTAAAGTATCATTCATGGCCATATACAACACAGTTTTTAATACTTATAGTTTGTTGTAACCCTAAGCGTGCAAGTACCACTCACAATTAAGAAACTCGGTCTAAAAACAAAGGCAGCCCTCCGTCCTCCTCCAAAAACACAGGCCATTGACCTCACACAGAGTAACAGTTCTTTACAGTTGAGTAGCTCCACCCCCAGCTCTTAATGAGGGACGGAAACATATGATGAAGGAGATGGGGGTGGGAGGAAGACCGAAAGAGAGAAAGGCAATGGGACAGAAAGAGAGGGAGATGGAAAGTGGAAAGGAGTAAGAGAATCCACCTGTCTTTAAGGAATGGTAACATAAGCAATGCGATTTCTTTTGTCCCCGTCCTGCCATCAGCAGGGGTTATGTGTGCATGCCTGAGGGGATTCGACGATTAACAAAGTGCCTTTGTCATGCTGCGGGACCGAACTGTAAGAGTTAGTTAGGCAGGGTAAAGACGAAGCCTTTTGTATTCACAGTTCACAGCAAGGGGCTAAGGCTATCCACAATCCCTCACTGAGATTAAGGATACAAGGACCTCTGCACACAATAGTAACAGACCAAAATAACTTTGGCCTCCTTAAGCAGGGGTCTGATGGTCATCAAAGCAGTCAGTCATCGTGTATCTGCCACGAGATGGCCGCTGGGGACAGGATAAGCATGTTAATGATGGCAATGCATGCTCTTGGATTGGATTCAAAAACAATGAACTCCAGACAAATGCTGGATAAAGCCAGGTACTCATTCACCATCATAATCATCTTCTAGGAACTAGACGATGACAATAATATTGAATTGGTGGTCTAGATTCTCCCGGTACCTATGTAACAGGGCTAGGCTATGTGGCCCAATTATCACAATAACATTTTACACATCAGTCAGACTCAGTATCGATAATTATCACAATAAAATGTCACATCTTTCTTTCAAGTTTAAAGGTAGATTTTTGCTGCTGAGTGAAAGTTGTAGAAACCAGACAATTGTGGTTTTAAACTCTTTATTGTCAGAACATGACAAACACTCGCCAAACAGGAGAACATCTCACAAATCGAAGGGTAGAATATCCGTCGGCACAGTTTGCAGTGCAGGCTGCAATATTAATATTATGTGTTTTGTCTCTTAGAAATACACATTTGACAGTAGCTTGAGTTGACACTAGCTGTAGCTTGAGTTGAGATGCAGATGTCAATTTATGTTCATTAACAAAAACAGCAACATTTGTAAAAATGTAAACAGCCTCATAAGGTAAAAGTTAGGACTCTACTTTTATTCAAATTAACCATTGGTCATCCAGTGTCATACATTTAGATTGTGAATTTGTGATAAGCATGGGTAAAACTACACACACATATAGCTCCTCACTACCATGGTAAAATGGAACTATATGGTTTCTATGGTATTTGTTATGAAAAACAGTAGCCTAAATATATTTAGTATAAATACAAATGCTATAGCTTAAACATTATTTTTTTATTCCATTACTCCATTGACATAATACAATAAAATTCGATATGAATAGACCATGTTTCTGCCACAATATGGTGCAGTTCAGGGGCAGACTGGCAGTCTGGAGCATCGAGTGGACGCTGTACAATGTGGGCCTACAAGTTAGTGTTACTACAGTAAATCCATGGTAAATGATGGTGATTTGTAAATTGAAAAGCCTTCAAACGCAACTGTTTATGGCACGTTTCTTGTATTTGTCAGTGCTGTTCAGAATGTCAGCGCTGTTTTATCTGGTTTAAAATAGTTTAAATCACAGAGACATGAATCGTGTTCTTCAAGTGAGTTCAAGTGCTTCTCACTGGATTTCACAGTGCAATTTAGTGGTTTCGAGTAAACACATCTGCTTTAGTAGGCTGCCGTTTGAGCCAAGCGGACAAATTGTCAGTGTTTTGAATGATATGTAATTGTATCATGGAAAATGATATTGAGCAAATTATCTTCATCGTTTCATCACCCAGCCCTACTCCATAACACTTTATGGACAGTATTTTACTCTGACTATACATCAGTCTCTCCAGGGTATCAATCCTCTATGATTTTCTTATCGCTTCTGCCAACAATGCATTTTGGCTCCGATTTCCAACTCCCTTGAGAAATGAATTTCTTTAAACATGTCTCATTATTCAGTGTCTGCTCCTGCCAGTTTCTGTCAGTCCCCTGAGAGGATATACAGAAGAACTGACCGGCCACTGGCCACAATGCTTTAGCTCGGCTTAGCAGAGATCTGTGAAACACCTGCTCAGTGTCTAATACTGTAACCCTACTTCATCCATGACAAGTGTCACAGAACAATACAAGACTCTGAGAAAATAATAGGGGAAAGAGAAGCAAGAGAGGAAAGAGAGAGTGTGAGAGTTAATACTTAAATGATACACTAAGACTGTTAATTCAGCAGGGCATGACAGGAGTGTGCTACACAAAAACCAGAGCAGACCTATGGAGCATCTTGAGCTGTCACAACACATTAGCTCAGATCAGCGTGAGAGGGCAGAGACCATCGGCTCTACGATTACACTAGAGCAACCCAAGTCAACTTTAAAACTAAACTCTACAGACACGGAGCACATTTCTTGAGATGAAACCATTAAGCCACAACATCTCATGCAGTAAATATTTTAAAATGAAATGTATATTTTTAAAATAGATGTTAAATAATTGATTAAAACACGAAATTCAACAGACATGAGTACATACTTGTTGTACTCTGTGCAAAAGTTCTATTCAGCCTATCCTAATAGATTGCTAGGGTCCTATGGGTGGTTACTAGGTGGAAGGTTAAAAAGTCTCATCTCTAGATAAGTCTGCATGAAATTCACCAAAGTTTCTTTAGTTTCTTAAGAAAAGACAGATCAAGAAAAGTCTGAGAGATCTGTCGCTAAATCCGTTTCATTGTGACTTTATTAGATTTTATTGTATTATCATTCACTATGCAGAAAACCAGGCATAACTTATAGCGTTGAAGCTAATATGTATGGCTCAAGGTTACTCTTTTTTTCAAACACATTTTCTTTTATTATAGTCACGACCATGTCCATTTATATCTATACAGTATCGATCCTCCACTACATCTAAAAACTCCCTTAAAAGCCTTTTTTTGTCCTTCCTATCACCTGAATTATAAAGTATCTCCATCTTTTAAATCACACCTTCTCCTCCCTCTTCAGTCTGAAGCCCATTCACACTCATTCATTGTTCCCCTCTTCACCTCTCCGGTCTGTTTTCTTCCCTCCAGTGGTTTCATCAGATAATAATTGACTCAGTAAGGTGATGGGGACGCTGTATCTGGGTCAGTTCTGTCGCCTCCATCAGAATCAGGAAAGATCAGTCAGCTGTTTCCTATTGTCATGGGTTCCCATGGGCATCTGGCTCAGATCTCTTCTGTTTCTTATCATTCTACTGTATCTGAGAACCTGATATGACTCATTATAGACAATCAATACATGCTAACATATGTTTGAAGAGCCTATCTAGTCAACTAAACACTATGCATGATTAAAGACTGTTTGAAATGGGCTTAAACAGCTACACCATAAGTACATCTCCATCCATCAGCCTCTCACCTTTTGCACTTGACTTTTCCTGCACACTTCATACTTTAACCTTTAGAGCCGCTCATCGATCGCATATATCGGTCAATCACGAATGGCCAACCGTCCATATGTGTGATGCTATGAAAGATCAATAAATGGCCTTTTTCGTGATACTGAGTGAATGAAGCTAACCTTATTAAGGACAGGAAGAGAAGGGGCCCCAGGGGGTCAAGCCAAAGATATTCAGTCACATCTATAAAGGTCAAAGGTCACAAAGTCTTAACAGAACAATCTGTGCGCCGATTGGCTTGAACGCCTTAGACAAAAGCAGTCTCACTGAAGATGATGACAGCGGACGCGGCATGTTCTGACACAAGCAAACACAGCCGCTAAAAGCAACATGGCGTTTGCAAAGACTTTTAAAAGTTCCAAAAAAGTGCTGCCTAATCAGTTTGAACTTGCATTTCTCAGAATAACCTCTTTATGTTCCACATGAGAAAGAAAGTCATACAGGATTGGAACATCTTATGTGGATGAACTCTCTTTAAATAACCTTTTCAACATATATTCAGTGCTGTCAATTGTCATTTGACTGCTATTTAAACGTTTCCATTCATATCAACCTAAACTAGCTACTAAATTCTCAATAATGACACTAACCAACCTATTACAACATTTGAAACCATACAAACATTGCCATATACTCACAGGGAAAGCAAGATAAAGAGTTCCTCTGGCAACAGGACTGAGAGCGTGTAAGTGTGTTCCCCAGTGATCCTTTGCCCTCCGGTCTTAGCATTGGTTTAGGGGTCCACAGTGATTCGGGTCTCTGATGGACCTTAGAGGCCAGCAGTCTGCGTCTGATGCCGCACTCGCTCCTGGTGCTGGGAGACTGGGCTGGATCCAGGGCCGAAGACTGGAGCTGTGAGGGTGGAGTGTTGCCCATCTTGCAGGTGCAACGGTTGGCATCCCGCTCTTGGAGGCAGCAGTCCACTACATGCACGATAGAGAGGTGCTGAGCATATGTCAGCATGCTGAAGGATCCTCAGGCCCGAAGTTGTACTGGGGGCGGTCCTAGATTTGACCCCCTCCCTCTCACCCAACCCCTTCATCCGCCAACATCAGATCTGTCCCCTGCCCTGCTTTCAATCCTGGGAGGGGGAGGGAGTCAGTGGGCGGGGCCTGTTCTTCGCAGCACATGAGGGACACTCGGTCGATCTCAAGAAGACAAACCCCTCTCCTCCTCTCCACACTCTTTTCTTTTGGTCTGCTTCAATGAGGCTGCTTGAATTGAATTGATTTGCGCAAACAAAAGCCGCAATCTGCAGAGTGTCAGATTACACACAGGGTTGCATATCCAAAACAGTAGAGCAAAAAAAAAAAAAAGGAAAAAAAAAGACTCTTAGAATTTAGAAACTTTCACGTTAGCGGGTCATAATTAAAATTGTATCAAGGTAAATAAAAAAAAAAATAAAAAAAAATAATAATAATAATAAAAAAAATATATATATATATATATATATATATATATATATATATATATATATATATATATATATATATATATATAATTTTTGCAACCTTTTTATAGACCTGCTTAGAAAATATTAAGGGAACACTTTCCAATAAAGTCCCATTAGTTAATGCATTAACTAACAATGAGCAATACATACATTTTTGTAAAACATAATTAATAAAAATACAATTGTTCATTGCTAGTTCATGTTTGCTCTGATTATTCAATAATATTGATATAAAATATTTGTTTTTAATGATGTATTAGTACCGTGGTTAACCAGTAGTGTTAGCAAGTGGAACCTTACTGTAAAGTGTTACTCATTAAAATGATATATTAACAATAATATATACAATATAAAATAATGATAACAATATTCAAATTAAATATTAAAACGAGCAATAAAGCTCTCTACAATACGGGAAAGTTTCAAATGTTGGAGAACTGATGTTTAAAGCTATGTCGGTGGAGGAAAGAAAAAAATCACGAAAATCCCATGCTGTTAACAGAAATCTTCATGTGTTCAGACAGTTTTTGGGGATCTGATATTGGGTTGCGAGAGACCACAGTTGTGAAGTAATTGCTGATCTCTCCACCTCTCTGGACACAAATAGGGGCAAACTATCATCCTCATTGATGACGGCCCACCAGTGTTTTGGTCAGCGTGTTTGGCTCTTCTTGCTCATCTTGGGTTAATCTCTTAACCCAGATTATCAGACAGACACACACATTCACACAGATGCCCTCATGTTACAGGTAATTACGCCTAAATGCGAAAGAACAAGCACCTTTGCCAGCACAGAAACAGGTTGATGTCTATTGGCTTTGAGGTGAATGTCAAACAGAACTAGAGGTCCACTGAATTACATACCACATTTAGTTAGTTTCAATTGCCCATTAAACCACAAGATCCTTATAAAACAGCTACCAGAGCGATATTCTTTCTTAAAACAGAAGCAAAACGTATTTCAAAAGAAATAATTTCCTTTAAAAATGAAAAAAGAGCAATTTCCTTATTCAAGTTACATTCCCAGTAAGAGACTCCTGGTAAGAAAACTAGTAAGAAAACCTGGCCAAGAAAAACTTTAATCCTACTTCCTGTACTTTCAGATACAGAAGTGATTGAGTTAACTGCTATACAGTACTACCGAGTATTGTTTAATATGAGCATTTAATCACATGTGCTAATATAAATACAATCTGACAAAAGTGAATTGTGTTGGGTGCTGCTAAACTGCTGAGAGGGCAAATTGCATAGCTCCGGCAATCACATTTTAATGAACAGGGCTGTTTACAAAGAGAGAAACAGCGCCCTCTAGCTGTGGATGGGATAAGAAATGGCATTACATTTGGGCAAGAACAACCAGGTGAATCATTTAAGTATGAATATGCACAGTATTTTGCAATACTTAGCCTAATATCTGACGCAAAATGAAACTAACCTGCATAGCCTACCCTCATTCCTCTTTCCGTCACAACAAAAGCTTCAAAAGCTTGAGAATTCTAAAGAAAAAAACATCAGACGTTCACCAGGAACTACGTGATACTACAAAAGTATTTAACAGTCATGTGGCGTCTGAAGTAACATTGCACTTTTATATGCCAGTTATCAGAATGTTGTAAAATGACCAGCAAGGAATGTGGCAGAGAGTAAGCGTGAGAACTCCTCATGGGGGTCAAAGTAGGCGTCAACCTCTCGTATACCAGACGCACAGGTGTGTGAAGTATAACAGGATCGAGGAGATCCTGGAGGGTAGTAAACAGAATCAAGGTTAACAAGAAGTTGCCAAGAAAATAACACATTGCAACAAAGTGTTTATTTCGGCAACCTTTTTTAATGTTCTCATATAGGAAGATATAATTCATATTATTGAAAAATACAATAAAAAATATATAAAATAAGAATAATAAATAACAAAATATATTAAATATGAACTAAAATATTATGAAGAACTATTGTAACTAAAGTAAAAAAATTAAAAGATGAGTTTACAAAAGAACAAAAACTTCACTGACACTATAAATGTGAACAAAATTCTGAATGAAAACGGCAATTTTCCAAAGCCTGATTTATGAGATTACTATTGTATTTGATCAAAAAGAACTACCTGATTAGACAAGAAGCCTGATGTAGATGGAACAATTTATAAAAAAAGAAAAAAAAGAAAGATGCTAAAACTAGTCATTATCCAAAGATACAAAATACACAAAACACTACTAATATTTTTTTTAACAAATATTATAATTAAAACTAAATAAAAAAAGAAATCTCAAAATAAAACAAGAAACGTGTTAAATATTCTATATATAATAACCATTCTAAGTTCATGTGACTGTTTATGAAGTTGTTTTGCTTCACATGGCTGCTATAATTGTCTTCCATGTCTTAGCACTAGTTTATATATAGGCTAACTCTGAACTTAGGGGCTATGTAGGTCTTCCATGCATAGCTACAGGGTCTCACTTGTATCTAAACAATGTGCAACTCTCACACACGGCTGAAGTTCACCCGTTACAAAAACAGACTCTCTCTACACACACACACCATGACACATCATCAGTATGAGCTCTACATCTGGTTTAACTGGCCTAGATCTGAAATCTACATTTCCTAATAGATTGCTGTTCCTACATTTCGCCGTAAAATAGAAAGCCAAACATCTATTTAGTAAATCAATCTTGACCACTTCTTCAAACTCCAGTACATTGGCTTGGAGGCAGTATCTTGGGGTCAAATCAAAGCTTATGCAATAAATAAACCTGCGTTTTTCTCTAATAAGGCAGATTTTTTGCTTGATCTGCTCTTCCAGCTGAACATTCACTCATCGTTAAAAGTTTGGAGAAGTAGGGCAACATCTAGGCGGATGAGTGAAGAAATCTATTTATTGTTTGCATACCACAAAAACATGTATGCCAGAAAAAAAGAAAGAAAAACGTCAATATGAAATGGTTGTAAATAACTAAATTAATAATGATAATAATTTAAAAAAGTAAAAAATTTACAACGAGTTGCAGTCTGGTGTAGTAATAGGAGAAAAAAAAAAAAAAAAAAAAAAAAAAAAAAAAAAAAATATATATATATATATATATATATATATATATATATATATATATATATATATATATATATATTGAATTAAGTATATTTATACATGTATAATTTATATATGTAATAATTAAAAATATAATAATATAAAATATAAAAAAAATTAGATAAATGCTTAGTCCTTTTAATTGTTAATCGTCCTTTTAATAGTGAATAAATTAATACAATTAAAAAAGTTTAAAAAAAGAAAAAAAGAAACAAAAAGTAATAAACCAACATTAGAACATTCTAACTAATTATTTGATGCTGAAAAAGCTTAAAGCTGCAGTCTTTAACTTTTTTCGCTTTAGTGGGTTAAACAGAACTGCATGCATTTTGCGGAAGAACATTGTAGCCGGAGCTACTTCTCTCTGTTAATGTCTATGGCGAGTCACGCAGGGACTGTGCTCCTCCGCAGCGGTTCCTACCAGACCACTCTGAAATAGTCCCAATATAAACACTTATTTTAAGTATCCCACAATGATTCAGAGTAATGTTGTAAAAATTCATGTTGTACATTCTCATTATATAAATTTTGTAAATCTTGAACACAAAAAAGTTACGGATAGCAGCTTTAATTTAATTTAAACAACAATGCAAAAGGGGAGTTTGCCATAAAAATCCACTACTGCTTTAAAAAATATTTTTTCTTCAGTACTGAAAATATACAGAGAGAAAGAAAAGCACAAAGTGTGCCAGGGAACAAGAAAAAAGAGAAGTATCTGGCCAAAAACACTTTGGAGGTCCAATGCACATGGGCCTGCACTGACTATGCCACGACACATGTCTGCAGCAACTGTGCCTTCAACAGCTGAGTAGCACCACTCACACAATCTGAAGCATATTCATTCACACAGATTCATCCACACTATACTGCATATCAACATGAAAATATAAAGGGCAAAATTGTTACAGAAAAAGGAAAGGATGGGGGACAAACAAAGGAAACAGAAAGAGAGGAAATCCCAAAGCAAGAAGAGATTTTTCCAACCACAAATACCCTCCGTCCTCTTTAATATCAAGCGAAGATACTCCTACTGTCAGTCTTGTCTCAAACACACACACACACACACACACACACACACACACACACACACACACACACACACACACACACACACACACACACACACACACACACACACACACACACACACACCACGTGGACACATACAACAAAAGACAGCATACAGACATACAAATGTCCCACCTCCTAGGCAGGACATGTTCCTGGCTCTGTGTCCATTAGAGATTCCTGGAGACGTCAATCCCACGGCCGCGAGCGAGCCCATATCCAGATACACACGCAGGCCTGCTCACGGGGAGCATATGCAAACTCACTGACACTCCCTCTCTGTCATTCTCTCTCCAGCTCGCTCGGTCTCACACCACGAACACTCCCCTTTTCCCGTCATCTCTTCCTTGTTTATCTCCCTCCCTTGCCTTGTTCTCGTTCAATCTCTCTCTTTTCCCACTTTCGGAGACATGTATGAACACATATGGGCACATTTTTTTTCTAAAAAAAAAAAACGTAACTGTTGCGCCACATCTGAACATGTGCAAGCCCTGACGATAGTATCCGAAAAGCTGTCAAATGAGTACTATATGCAAATGTGCTGTTAAGAGTGAGGTATTGACACATCAACAAGTTGATTCGGATTCACAAGCTATGGATTCGGTTTGATTTAAAATCTAGAGTATAGTACATGTACGAGTATAGTACATGTCAATTATTCTTTAGGAAAATATTTCTCAAATAATGCTGTAAACATTACAATATCTGAAACCCTTTCATTTGGCAAATTATTTTTATATTAAAGGGTTACAATTAAAAGCAAAGTCCAGACTATTATATGAAGTTATTTATTTTTTAGATATAATAAACTAAATAACTAAAGTTGTATACACACATTAAAATTGCAATAAAATGACAAAATGTTTCTACTTCAATTTGAAATATAAACATTTGAATGATGACTGTCATGCATTTGCAATATAGTGCATATGTTTAACAAAATGCCCCTCAAGTTATTATTTTTTAGCTAACTAACAAGCTAAGGTCACTGAATTTTTTTTTTCCTGAGGTAAATGTTACATGACACGCTTGTTTACAAGCTTTTTTTATTGACAACTTTTCGCAGTTGAAACACTGATTAAGCGATTACATGAAACATGATACATTTCAGTAAAATATTCGGCAAGTTTCTTTCACCATCCCTTCAGAGCTTCAGTCATGTTTGTTTGGGTTATTAATAACTACTAAAGAGGACGAGATGATTGATCGGTTTATGTGCGCTTCTGACCGTAATCTGTCACACTACATTAAAGAATGCCAAAGTGACATTGGAATATGAATGATTTTTTTTCTTATCAGAAGCATGATTATAATCACTATTATTGGATGGGAGCTGAAATAATGGTTAGTGAAGCTTTATTCACGCATAGATTAACAGCACAGACTAAAAGATCAATCTTAGGGCTTTAGAATTGATATCAGATCATCAAAATGTGAAACACAGCTCTAGCTATAGGTATTCTACTTTTTAAGCATGTATCCAAAAGACTTTTTACCGTCCTTATGAAGTCATTAGAGAAAATTTGTCATCACACCTTCAGATACAACATTTCGCTTGTACAATAATGTCCCATTAAAAGCAAATACAAACACTCTAGAGGACATTTTCAGTTACACACACTCACACAAGCATGGCGTGCTTGTGTGAGTGTGAGTAACTGAAATCTGTGAGTGTTTTCGGACAGTCAGCAGTTCCAGGAGAGAGGCACGCTCAGGCTTACCCCCTTTTTGAACTGTGCTCTGATGGACCACAATCACTTAATCCCTCATAACACTGTGCTGCTGTGTTACCAAACCCAGCGGCCGCTTAACAGCTGTCCCGGCTAGCCATTTCAGCATCAACCCCCTTCACAGACAGTCCTGTTTGTTTGCGAGTGTGCCAAATACATGTGGTATTATGGAGATCTTTCAATTCTCTAAGCTATGTGCTTACATGCCTGCTGTATGTACTACAATCAGCTTAATTCGGCATTTATGGATGGATGCAGCTTAGACACTACTGTATAAGGTATCTATCACTATCATCATCATCAATAAGAAGAGCAGAGGGGCCAAAAGAAAATGACATCAGGCAGACTCAAAGCAAAGTGAGCACTGAAAAGATATCAATAATGGTTCATTGAAGAAAAAAACAAAACAAAACACTAACATGGTTTGGGACATAGACAACTGACGGGCTAAGAAAAGGGAGTCTTATTTGGATTTTAAAAAAAGGAAAAGAAAAAGAATGTTCTATTGCATTTATATTTCAATTTATATATAAGGTTTAGTTGAAGCTCCACTCCAACAAGAGAATTAACAGTACAAAGACTAACGGTGAAAGCTGCCAAAGCTAAATAGTGACGAACCCTGAGAGCGATATAAAACACATTATCTTGGTAGGTGACAAAAACAGAGTACTTTGGTGAGAGGAAAAATCAATGCTCACTAAAAGCCCAAAGAGTTCAAATAAGTCCTACAGGCATGAATGAAAAATGTTTGTATGTGTTTCTGTGGAATTGTAACAGGCCATGAATAAATATGTCATATGTCACTGTCATGATCTTTATGCGTGCATATCATATTTTGGTTTGTTATTCAAATACAGGCTCTATGAATAGCTTGTTTTGGTGTGTGCCAGTGATATACCCTATTGTAAAAGACTGGATCAAACTTATCAAAGCATTACCAAATGTAATATCGAGATCTATATTTGAGAACTTCAACACTGTAACAAAAGCATTACTTAAATAAGTTAGGTATTTAAGAGTATGACACATTTAAAGAGAAACCAGCAATAATGGAACGAGCTAACAAAATTTTTTTTAGAGTAGAAATGTACAATTATTACAAAAAATAATAGTATGACAAAACAGCAATTTTTATGAGCAATACCCTAAAGAGTCAACCCAACTCAGATATTTAGCTACCAAAATTATTCCTAAAAAAAATTCCTAATTACAACTTGAGGGGTGGTTCAAGTTTGCATGTCATTTTATGATAATTCCAATAGTATGCGAAAGGCAAAAGTGGGCTAAGGAAGGAGCACAATTATAAAGTAATTTGCTGTATATTTAGCTGACTCTTATTTATCTTCCTAAACAAAATATAACACGTTTCTATTATCTATTGCAGATAAAAACATTTGACAAATAGGTAAATGTTTAATACTGACACCTAGTGGCATGCCATCACACGAACATAAGTTTTTAGTTACTAATTACATTGCAGAAAAAGCTGCTCATTTGATTTTAATTATTATTATTATTATTAAGAATTACTGTCATTTAGTCTAAGATTCATGTTTATAAGAGACCGAGGTTCACTTACCTGAGTGTCACAAACAGGAGCCCACCACAAACAGCACATAAAGAACAGAGAGAGAAAAAGATCAATTTAAATGCTGTATTAGTTCAATGGAGTTATTGAAGCCATCTTGTATTAATAACAAGTAACATTCACCAGATCTAATTAATAATCTTAACTCGACAAGCATTAATAGTAGGGCTGTAACGATACACCAAACCCACGATTCGGTTCGTATCACGATTTTTGACCCACGGTACGATACAAACCTCGATATGGGGGGGACAAAACAGTTTTATTCTGTACAGTATTCTGTAGCCTATTTTGCCGTCAATACCATATATCTGTATGGTCAATAGGCTACTGCCGACGTTTTCTTTGCGGTACCAATAGGCAATATATATTTAACATGAAGTATAGGGGCTCCTGTACATCAATACCAACAGAAGCGCCGCGTCAGACACGCTTCTGGTGTGCAAAGAAAGAGAAAACGCCACACAGCTGCCCCGCGGATGACACGCAACAGAAACGCCACGCTCACACCAGGTTGCCAGCCGGTTGGGGAAGCTTCTTGAAACACTTACGGCAAATTGTGTGGGTCTTGTCAACTACACGATTGCCATCCTTGTTCTCCACCGGGTAGCTGAAATGTTGCCATACTGCTGACTTAAAAGTTGGACCTGGACAGGAAGGATAATTCTGGGAATTGGAAGGGGTGTGTCGCGATTCTGCCTTCTCACATCGCGATACAGGTTCGTGGACCTGCGTATTGCGATTTCGATTTCATATCGCATATCGTTACAGCCCTAATTAATAGACTCCTGTGATGATTCTTCAGGTTGATTCATTTCTATGGCGGTTATGTCAGCGTTTCCTCCATTGAAGAATCGTTGACGTATAAGGCAAAATAGATACGATTTTAAAAGATTTTTTGCTCAAAACGAACGTTAGAAGATAAAATAATTGCGTACCACAAAATAATGTCAAGAAACACATGAGCACCAAACAAACACACAACGTGACCAACGTAATCCGATTTACAAAAATAGTTGTATTCAACTTGAAGCGGGCTGTGCAGACCGATCGCTGTTTGACATTAAGCGGTTAGTTCACCCAAAAATGAAATTGATGTCCTTAATGACTCACCCTAATGTCGTTCCACACCCGTAAGACCTCCGTTCATCTTCAGAACACAGTTTAAGATATTTTATATTTAGTCCGACAGCTTATCTAAGTGTATGCACACTATACTGTCCATGTCCAGAAAGGGAATAAAAACATCATCAAAGTAGTCCATATGATTGAATCTCTTGACGCATCGAAAATACATTTTGTTCCAAAAATAACAAAAACTATGACTTTATTCAGCATTGTCTTCTCTTCCGCGTTTGTTTTCAATCCTCAAATAAAGATTCAAACGGCCATGAATCAGCATATTGATTCATGATTCGGATCGCGTGTCAAACTGCTGAAATCACGTGACATTGGCGATCCGAATCATGAATCAATACGCTGATTCATGACCGCTTGAATCTTTATATGAGGTTTGAAAACAAACACAGAAGAGTTACACTAATTCCCTCCTGGAAACTCATTTAAATGGAGAATCCTGACAGGTCGGGATTTGGATTTTTCCAAAAGTCTGAAACGCCACACTAAGGTGCATTGATCAATGTATCTTTTTGAATTGAACATATATACAAAAGCAAATATACATAGAATTAGAACAGTAGACAAAGAGGCAGCAAAAAGAACAAATAAACTAAACATACCAAACATGGAGCCAGGGGTAACATCAAATTTAAAATATATTACGTTCAAGAGAGCAAACGAGACAAAGAGAAGACAAATGACTTAAGGCCTTTTTTGTACATTATAAAAAGGCATAAATATTATACATTGTGCACAGCGTAACAAACTTTAAAGCTTTGACATTGTTGGAATAAGAGATAGTACCCAATAATATTTCAGGTCTTTACAAAAAATAATGCAAAGAGGTTAAACAAACAAATATGTGCACATGTATAAAAAACTTCTGACTGGTTGAGTGGTACTAGTACCCCTCTGCGGCGTCATATTTCTGTGCCTGTACCGCCAATGTCAATCACGAAATGCGAACCGATCTTACTGAGAGAATTATCTGAGAAATTATTACATAATATCTGTATTAACCATGCGTTTATATCATTATACAGACAGATTACAGATTACTGAGGCATTTCCACATGAATCTCCCAATATAGATCTCTTATAACTTAATTTAAAAACTCTCTTCTATTTTACTGTACAACAAAATTAAATACATATATTCTTTATATTAATAAAGTGAGTGAATATTTGGGTCAAAATGCATATTTACAATTCAAACAAAGTGCTAAATGCTTAATCCAGTGTGCATGAAATTCCCTTGGGAGACAGATGGATAAATAGATGCCAGTTTTGCACTGGTTTGTAAATCTTTTGAACCAATCCCACTCGACATCGACCATTTCAGCAAAATCAACAATTAATTCACAAGCAGCAAAAGCAGGGATTGTGTCCCAAGACTGTCAGACTGAGACATTTGTCTCCAGCAGACATGTGAGCCTGTCCCCGGGACAGTCAGGACAGCCACACAAACAATCAGTCAATTCATTGCCATAGTAACCGGCAAAAACATCCTGACACCGGGCAACCCGCACTCTGAAATTATGGGTCAACTACAAGGGCCTGACAGCCCAAAATTATAGGATGCATTTAAATAAAGCGCGCAGGAGGAACAGTTAGAGCAGTTTAATTAGGCTTGCATGTACCAGTGTAGGTGCCAAAAGAATAAATATAGGTTTTAAATTTAGAAGCTTGTACGCTTGTTAACATCAGGATTGTAATATAGACTTCAAATTTAGGGGCTTTTGGAGAAATTGTTTTCTGCTATGGAAAAGGAGTGTCTGCTGCCTCAGGCTGTGTATGTGTATGTGCACGCATATGTGCATGTCATTAGTTCAAAAATCATCAAATATCAAATCAAATCAATTTATTTATTTTTTTATTTTTAGGGAATATTGCAGCATTTATCCGTGCACCACATTATTTTTTTTAAATTCATGTGCCCTCGTAATCGTTATAGCTTCCCTCCTTGCAACAGCACCTCTTTTCTGATGACGTGTTTTCGGCACAAGGGTGGGACAATTGCTATAGACCTTATTCACAGCAGCGGCATCTTTGATTTTTAACAGGAATGAAAGCGAGGCTGTGAGGGATTGACATGCATCTCTTCAGTGGGTTGTACTGTTTTTTAATGTGTTTTTGAATTGTTCTGCTGATGATACACTGCAAAAATATCTTTCCAAGAAATTTCAGTGAACAAAAAGCCCCAGACAATATGAGCTGTGGAAAATGATAAATGATCTAGGAGCTTTATACAGCTTTTTACAGAGGATGCCTCTGATTCCCTCACAGCCTCGCTCTCATACCTGTCATGTCGCTGCTCTGGAAATAGCCTATAAATGAGCTATTTTTTTATTAATTCAAATGTAATGTTTTGCCGCAATTTTATTATTTTTTAAATTGAGAAATGTTTTGAATCAGAATATTAGCAAGCGTTGCATTTAGACATGTTGACAATACAGCAATGAATGATAACAGTCAAGAGAAGTAAATGATCAGTTCATGATAGTGCGCCGGATTAACCGCTCTCATGCGACACTATAAACACAACACGTCTAAGTGGCTGTTCACACAGAATAGATGTGATATAAAACTAAAATATCATACGCAAGTTAAACTTTCTTCTAACTTGAGACAAGCAGCAGACAAACACGTCTGTCAAACATAAAAACAAACAAAAGTAAGCACTACTATATGTTTGATATTTCATGTTTTCACAATGGTGACAGGCTGAAAGGTGCTGATTTTTTACATTTGCTGTTAATAATAACCTATTACTAGTGTTATTTATTGCTATTACATTTTGGCTAAGAAATATTTAGCATTTTTCTTCCTATATTTTGTGCATACTTTCTGCAAAGATATTTAAGAAATAAGACATTTGTTCTACATTTACACCATGATGATCACTTCAGGTGTTATGCACTTGGAATATGAATTTTTTTAACCAGATGGTTAATAAAGAGAATGTTACCTGAATCATATTTTAGTTACGTTTATAAGTTGACTAGTTCACAAATTGTGAATCAGTCAATCGTTCTGAAAAAAATTTGCACAGCCCTATAGGCAAACGAGAACATTCCAACAACGCAATCACGTCCCGATGGACAAAACAGATCCCGCAATATATTTTTACTTGTTCAAGAAGCCATTTCACACAGAGAGATACATCACAATAGGGAAGAAAAGACTATTGCAACTTACATTCCATGCCGACTTTAAATGTAATATACATGCATGTAGAAAAAGTGCACAATGACAATGATTCCAAAGTGTGCCCTGTCGATACCGATACCTTGTTCATATGCAAACAAGAATCAGCTTTTCTTTAATGCATTTTATTTTCATAAAAAATGAAACAAGCAAGTGAGCGAAGGCAGGTGTGTGTCCCAGAGAGCAAGAATGTTCAACTGATGTTATTGCCTGTGCCCCTTGCAACAAAATGGATCGGCTTATATTCGGAAAGACGTGAAGACTGACCGTCCGGTCACCGGTCCGGGACAATCATGGGGAAAGTCGGCTGGTCAGTCGTGCATCTCTAAAACAAATGTATAAGGTATACAATGTGCAATATATCGAAATTATAGAAATATCGCAAATGCACATATTGCAATTTACATTGCAACAGCATGCAATATCTGAATGTTTGTGAAAAGTGTACGTTTTAGGTTGACGCATATAGCAGAGAATAGACTGGGCACACGATTGTTACTTATGGGACTTGCTTGACCTTATAAAGAGTTATTAAATGCAATAATTTGCAGAAAACAATAACTTGCAGTCTCGCGCTGTCTGACACACACACACCGAAACGTGAACGATTTGTGACATAAATGTTTGCTAAAACACTGCTGGTGACTTTTAGAAGTTGTAGCGATGCTTTCTTTTCCCAGAAAGAATGTGAAACACAAATGGTTTCATAGTTTTAAAAAAAAAATATATATATAATTTAAATACATTTTACACACTAATAGCAATTAGAGATATTGCATATCGTATTTTTCGTTAATATCACACAGCCCTAGTATACAATGTGTATATTTTAAGATACACTGGTCATCATGTTTTAACTTAAACTTGTTTTAGTTTTATATTTATTTGGTACAGTGTGTATATATTAATTTGATTTTATAAAAATGACATGCATAATAAATATAAAATACTTTTTAAGGAAAATACAGTTTAAAATGCTTTTAATAGAGTACAACATCTCACACCGCTGAATCACATCTATGACGGCTTAACACATCATGCCAATTGCTGAAAAGGGAGTGTCGTTTGATCGATTAAATCTGATTTATGACTTTACAAAAAAGAATTCAGAACTCTGTACCAGAATGCACCAGGTATTTGTACACCCTCATTGATAAAGCATCACTATGCTCATACCGGAACGAAAATGAATAGGCAAATCTGTCCTGTGAAAAGTCCTGTCAAACAAAGCGTGGGAGTCAACAGAGTCAGCGGAGGAAAGACTAGTCACCCCTAGAGTAACTTAACTCTACCCTGATAGAATATCTCATTAGAACCAGCATAAAGTTACAGCTCCACTCCAAAACCACACACACTCAAACAGGTCAACCAATAAACAAAAAGTCTACCGGGATCCCAGGGTGGAGTTTCTGCTTTCAAGCAGGAGTGGCAGATTTTTCATTTGATTTGCAAAGCAAAGTGTGTGCCACTGGACATTTGGGCCAGCACAAAGAGACATACATGAGAGACTGATGTGGTCCTTTCCATTGGCTTTTGAAAATCAGTTTCAGCCTAGAACGATTAAAACCCGAAAGACTTAATTGACTTTTTTTTTTCTTCATACAACATACAAACAAATATTCACAATTCTCAGCTAAAAACACCGGAATCCAAGTAATTTTGCTCTACTTACCTCAACTTTCATGCAGATGTTACTTTCATTTTAAGGTAATTAAAAATAAATCAATAAAAGGCAATCAGTCCATTAATTGAAAGAGCATTATTTAGACATTCAGTATAAGGGGCGAACAGCTGCGCCTGACGGAGTGAATACAGCATGAACAAATTTTCCCCTTGTGTTTCTGCACACACAGTTGACATTGGCTCTTACGCCCATATCGCCACCAGTCGGTGACATCACCTATTTACGCAGGCGCATCTTAAGTCGCTACATCCGCTTTTCTAGCACTCTCTTCCCATTTCTGAACTCAAAACCCTCTGGTTAACTTTCTCCAGTCCAGCCCTACACCCCTCACTTAACCTGTCGATAAGAAAGACGTGTTAACGGCTCCAACAAAGACAAACCCGTAATAAAAAAGACAGTGACCTAATTTCTGCCTCCTTGTAAACTACTCTCTCACTTCCTGAAAGAACAATACATCCAAAGACAATAGAGGAATCTTTTAGCTGTTAAACCATTGCATGGAGCAATTTAAACACTAGTTTACTATATTCAACCGCTACATTATAATACACAGGAGGAGGAATCTATCTGAATTAAACTTTTAAGCTACAAGTATACTTTAAAGTTCTTATCTAAAAATGGAATTCATGTTTATTTGAATATATTTCCTATAAATCTATTTAATATTTTTAAATAAATGAACTTAAATAAATAAATGAACAATTTCTTTCCCAACATCTCATCTTAACATTCCCAGTCCTGCATAAGTATAAAACAATTGTAAGTAATTCCCAAAAAAAAAAAAAAAAAAAAAAAAAAACATGTTTAATGCATTTAAAACTTAAATATTTTATAATAATTATCCATGTAGTTATGACTTCATTAACTCTTTCCCCACCAGCGTTTAAAAAAAGTGATAGGGTTTTTGACCATTTTCACAAAAAATCTAAAAATATTGTTTCCAACCCCACATTTTGTGCCTTAGTCCACTGACTTTATTAAAGAGGAGACCTCAGGAGCCTTTCAGATCTCTGACCACAAAGTACAGACGCTCACAGGAACACCATGAAACCGTTTATCCTCACCTGTGTAGTGCTGGGGTTCATAAACCCAGTCATCTTCATCTTCATCCACTCCATTTGGAGTGTGGGAGTGTCTATGGAGGTTGTTCTGGCTGCGGAAGAGCTTACGGGTCTGCTGTGACAGCGAGGACACGCTCAGCCAGCTGAGAGCACGAGAGAGCGGGGCGCCCTTCTCTGGCTTGTCCCTCCTAAAAGACCCAGAACGCTTGTCCCTCATCATACCCTCTTATAAATAAGGTAATACGGTCAAGTTCGCTTAAAAGCTCAAGAGTTAAGCCACGACGAACTGTTTCTCACAAGTCTGGAATCAAAAGTATAACTACATCACACGGTATATACTCAAGGATCATGAAGTAATCGGGCTTTAATTCCATGACCCTCCTGCGGAATGAAAAATAAATGCTGTCCCAAACTTGAAGAAATTCAATGGTCCACATCCACAGGTGTCATTTGCAATCTGGATGACAACTTTCTGTCTTTTTTGTCCACTAGATAGAAAAACCCTCCACTGTGAGTCCTGGAAATCCCAACACGAGTACTGCAACCCACAAGCCGTAATTAACTCAAGCAGCAGGCTGGAAAATCGCTAGTCTTCCCCCGACTGAGGCTTGACATCCACCAAGAAGACTGGGTCCAGTTTAAAAGCCACAAGACATTGTTTTTTTTGGTCAAAACTTTTAAAATTCAAGGTGCGGCCTGAAGAAAATCAGGCTCAAGAAGGTTTACCATTTTAGGTTGAACAGCCCAGTGATCATCTTACACCCATGTGAAACTGCATCTAAAAACACCTGGAATAAAGACATCGCCGGCATAAAGTTCATAAAGAATGATGGATGAGCTCGTATGTCCTTTTCCTTTTTCATTAGCCGGTAACAGGATCAGGTGCTTCTGTAGCCGTGTACCAGGTTATCTCCCCGCCGCTGAGGACAGCCACCATCGGATACTCTTCCTGTCTTTCCGATGTCACAGCTCTCACTACGTGAGGGTGTTTGTCACTCACCTGGGACTTCAACACACATGGGCATACGATCACATTCACTGAAGTCAGTGTTGCATTGTGTCAGACCAGCCATTCCCCTGATCTCTGGGTGACAGTTGTCCAAAGAAACTACACACGTACACTGACTGCAGGATTGAAAGTTTAGGATTACAAACAACTAGAGAGCTGGTGAAATATGACCTTAAACCAGCCCCCAACCACTCCCCTGCTCCTCTCTGAACTCTCCCTCTGATCTTTGCCCCTCCCCTCCAGTTGCACGGCAACCACATAAGGGCGACTGGACTCTCCACTCCTCTTCCTCCTCGGGGTTTTCCTCCCTTCCTTTCTTACTATCCTCTAAGGCTGAAGCGTTCGAACTGCTGTGCAGAGAAAAATACTTTTCAAAACGTAACCACTAAGAATTTTTTTAATACATTTTTAATAAATTTTACGTTGAAATGTACATATATTCAACTGCTATATATATATATATATATATATATATATATATATATAATTATATGGAAAAAATAAATATCAAGAAAAACAAGCAGCTCTGAAAATTATATGTATAATTATATATATATATATATACATATATTTTTTTAATTTTTTTTATTATTATTATTATTATATAATTTAATAAAAATTATTTCTTCATAATATCACGCTTAGTATATTTCATATAATTTATTTTTCACATAAGTTTACACATGAAAATATACAGCTATCTTTGTGTTTTAATTATATCTTTTTTTTATATTCTCCCCTCACAAGACGATCATTATCTTTGGAGGGTCCTTCCCATTAAAAAGTTACAAAAACTACAAATACAAGTCTGCCACAGAAGTCGACTTGCCTTGCAGACTAAATACTTCTTGGCCAACACAACCAGTGGCTCTGCCTCTGACCCATACACAATATTAAAGACCAGCAGATCAGCCTGCTAGACCTGACTAAACCAGAATATCCAGCTAACCACACAAACTGTGAAGGAGGAAAACACCGGAATGAAGCAAAAGAGGTGTTTTGAGTAGGCAAACACAAGCATTAACAACAGCCTGCAGGCAGAAGAAAATGAGGGACTGAGAGATCTGCAGGTACTTAAATAATACCATGGAATTAGCATGGTGCATGTCTAAAAAAATGTGGTAATACCATGGTATTTTTCGTCAACTATTTTTGTATTTTCCGAAAGTCCAAAATCTGAATCTGTATGTGTGTGAGCATGCAAACCAGCTCTGTCAAAAATGTATCTAATCAAAGTCAAAAACTCAAATGACAGACTGACCAGTGTCCATCCAACTTCAAAACACTCCTGTCTACATGGTATGATCAATCAGGTTGTTTGGCTTTCACACTGGGAATAGCAAACCCATTCAGGCCGTAAATATACAGTGTGTGTAATTAATGATTAAACTTTCACCCCCGCAGCAGCCTGGGACACAGTGGTCCAATTGTTCTAGAAAACCTTGATACGTCCACACAGCCACATGTAAAAACAAACAGCTCCTCTCTCATAAAACACACAGATGATCCAACCTTTATCCTCAGCACTGCAATCAACGGTCCTCCACGCCGTTAATAATTCACAAGGGCCAAGCGCCCAACTGCTGAGATAAAACATACAGTAAATCTGGACCGTGAGCTTCTGCATTTACCAAAACAAGCCAATTCTGTTATTTACTACAAAAATAAAGCAAATAGCATCCTTCAAAGAGGTCAAATGCTGAATATATGTGACGTATGCAAACTCAATTTCACAATTCAATTTTTAAAACTACTGGCACAAATTTGTCCACAGAAATGAGCAAAACCTCAAAAGTTTGGGGTCAGTAAGAATTGTTTTGAAATAAGTATCTTATGTTCACCAAGCTGCATTTATTTAAACAAAAATACAGTAAAAAGTACAGTGAAATATTACTAAAATTTTAAATAATTGTTTTCTATTTTACTGTATTTTACAATGTAATTTATTCCAGTGAATAAACACTTTCAGTCTTCAGTGTCACAAGATCCTTCAGAAATCAAATATGATGATTTGGTGTGCAAGAAACATTTCTTCTTATTATATTATTGTTCGAAACAGTTGTGCTATTTAATATTTTGATATGAATAGGAAGTTCACCATTGATTTATACATAGAAATCTTCTGTAACATTATTGTTTTTATATTCATTTGAAAAAATGTAATTCTTTAATATCATGGGGACCCCTGCTCTGGGCTGTACGACTGGAGCAGGAGCTTGGTTCGCATTGCCGGCAGGAAGTCAGACTTGTTCCCGGTGCATGTTGGTCTCCAGCAAGGCTGCCCTTTGTCAACGGTTCTGTTCATAATTTTTATGGACAGAATTTCTAGGCGCAGATTGGGGCCGGACAGCGTACGGTTTGGGGACAACGCGATTTCATCTCTGCTTTTTGTGGATGATGTTGTCGTGTTGGCCTCTTCATACCAGGACCTTCAGTATGCACTGGGACAGTTTGCAGTCGAGTGTGAAGCGGCTGGGGTGAGAATCAGCACCTTCTGAAGTCCAAGGCCTGCCTGCTCCAGGTTGGGGGAGATCTTGCCTCAAGTGGAGGAGTTCAGGTATTTTGGGGTCTTGTTCACGAGTGAGGGAAGAATGGAACAGGAGACTGACAGACGGATCGGTGCAGCCTCTGCAGTAACGCGGTCGACGTACCGGTCTGTCGTGGTGAAGAAGGAGCTGTAAGGCGAAGCTCTCGATTTACCGGTCGATCTACGTTCCTACACTCACCTATGGTCATGAGTTGTGGGTCATGGCCGAAAGGACAAGATCCTGAAACAGGCGGCCGAAATGAGCTTTCTCTGCAGGGTGGCTACGCGCCCCCTTAGATATAGGGTGAGGAGCTTGGTCACACGGGAGGAGCTCAGAGCAGAACCGTTGCTCCACCACATCGAGAGGTGGATGGATGAAATCTTCTGTAACATTATAAATGTTTTATGGTCATTGCTATTATTTTAACTTTTTCTTCAATATCACGTATTACTGACTCTAAACTTTTGAACCGTAGTGTACACATAAAACTACAGCAGAGCAGCAGTCGATCCAATGGATTTTAAGCATGCTATTGTACAGCCTCTTTAGAAAAAAAACTAATTTGGATCCAAATGTTTTATCTAATTACAGGCCTATTTATAAACGGACATTTTTATCTAAAATTCTTTAAAAAGTTGCATTGAACCAACTGCAAATTTTGATTTTGGAACATTTTCCGTCAGGGTTTAAATTAAATCAAAGTACAGAAAGGGCCTTGTTAAAAGTTTTAAATGATATCTTGATTTTAATTAATTCTGGCAGCTCAGTGGTTTTAGTTTTACTAGATGCTTTCGATACCATTGATCACAATATCAATGATATTGAAGGCTATATAAGGATATTGTGAACACTGTCGCCAAGAAAAGACCCGTGACAAGACAAGTGGTTCAAGTACTTTCTTTTAAATAGGACATTTTCAGCATTATTTTAAAACGGCCCAACTGTCTAGATGATTTTGTTTTCATTATATATGCTGCCCCTAGGTTCTATATTTCATAAGCATGGAGTAGCTGTTCATTGTTAAGCAGGTGACACTACTCCGGTAAACATGACAGAAGTTGTTTTGAGTCACTATTGAGATGTTTACAAGTTAAATGTAAATGAACACTCGCAAATCAGACAGCCATGTCTCTACTAAAGCGGGCGTTTTTTTCTCCCCCCCCCCCCCCAATATTAATTTTCACCCTCGAAAAAGGTTTTTTTTCAAAAAAAAAATTCAAATATATATTCGAATGTAGAATATTCGTTGACAGCCCTAATTAGCAACAGGCTTCTGCTTTGAAGTTAAAATGATACTAATGTTATGCACTTTTAAGTTGTTGCAGGAACATAGCATGTGAACCTCTGACACATTTGTGGCATGTTGAAACGCCAGGTCAGAGAGGAAACCTGAGCAGAGTTCTAAAGGAAGACATGTCATGAATCTTCACACATGATCATTACTCCAAAGATAGGAGGAAGGGTTATATTTTTCTCCACCGGTTCAACACCTTCACATGCTCTGACCATCATCTTTAAAAGCAGGTAAAGCTTTCACATTATCAATTTTTTTTTACCTGTTTGACTTAGCGACCACAGATTATAATACAACAATATGGACTTGTCACCATTTTTTTTTATTGTCTTTTGTTAGAAAATTGTAATAATAAGACTACAAATCACTTAATTAAATGTCTAAAAACAAGTCTCGCTAAATTTTTCCACCACATTGCTTGGAGATCTTTGTTTACTAAACGAAGGGGTTTCCAAATTGGCAGGGCACTTGGGAATCGTTTTAATTAAGCTTTTAAACACAAGTGCTTACCAAGATGCCAAGAGAAGGATTTATTTCACTCTGTCCCCACATTTATATGATTTGGGTTTATTTGTCCTTGTGAGTATGAAGAGTGTCTGTACAACTATATAAAATCTGTGAGGGTATGTGTTTTTGTGGGCGTACTTGCTATTCAGTAAGCTTATGTGGGAGAATACTGCAAAATATTTGTTTAATTCAATGTGGCCTAACCACCGAATTGCAGAATTTGTAATTGTACTGGAAAAAAGCAGCACTGAAGCAAGCAGAGAAGGAGTAGAGAACAGGAAGAAAAGATAAGTTGAGCAATCAGTGCTCTCGTCACTTCATTCTCACAAAGAGATCACGAGTTGACCCATAACTAACAGAACCCTCTGGGTGACCTCTGAGCTTTGGCTCCCATGAAGCTGAGAGGCTGGCCATCACCTCCAGAACAAGGTCTCGCAAATACTTGTTGACCCACGGTGACCTCCTTAACACATTCTTCCATCTCTCTGGTATGCTGCACAGGAATGTGTTAAGGAATCTTATTCATCATGCTCTGTCTCTGCACGCATCAACTCTGGATCATACAATCAATACTCTTTACTACTGATCAACAAAGCCCCCCTCGATCAATAAATCTGTAAACAAGACACTAAATTGTAATCTAACAGCATATTTGAATGCCATGCATACCCATTCAGACCCCAGACAACTTAAAGATTTGTATTAGTATTTTTTACATTTCAGAATACTGTGAAAGTAAAATTATGAAATGTATGCAACAAAACAAATGTAAAAGGTTTTCAAATTTTATATATTTGTCTACAATGCTAAGCTCAAGCATATCAAAAGACCATACGACCATAAATTCAGTTGTGTCCGTACTTGTGACTTGTGTAATAAGTGTTTTCTATTAAATGTAATAAATGTAATAAGTCTTTTCTATTCTAGTTGTTTCAGGGTGAAATAATTCTGATTACCCATGAGACCTTGCAGCATATTGTGCCACTCATAAAAGCATAGCCTTTAAAAAATCAAAATAAATCAAAAAGCGAGTCCATAAAAATAAAAATAAAGTTTTTTAAATATCAGATTCTTTTGAACTTTTAATTCATCCAAGAATCCTGAAAAAAAGCATCCTGGTTCCCACAAAAATGTCCAGCACAACATTTTCCAAACACTGACAACATGAAATGTTTCTTGAACACCAAATCATTAGAATTAGAATAATATTTTAATATTTCACATTATAGCTGTATGTCAACTAAATGCAGCCTTGGTGAGCAATAGAGACTCAGTGTATGCGGCACACAAGTGTGGTCTGTCATTTTTCAATAAACTTTATTACCAAAGTTATAATTCATAGTGTAGTGCCACCATTAAGGTTTCTTCTCAGACTATAACATGCCATTTTGTCCATGAGGAAAATGGGTTTATAGAGCACCCACAATAACAGTGGCTGGCATGCAGGTACTCCACAGGATGTGTGTCTGTGAGCGTGTTTTTCCCAAACATGCCTGCGTGCATGTGTCGTGAAACCAAAAGCCATAAAATACCACCCAAAAAACTTTTTTTATTGTTTCTGAGTCACTCTGTCCTGAATCTGGTCAATGTGGAAACCAGTTGTATATTTAGACAAATGGTATTGTCATTAAAGGGACGGCTTGGTCATCATTTACACACCCTCACATCACTCCAAATTTGTATATATATATATTTGGATTTTTTTTTAAAGGAATTTTAGTAACCAACGTGTTTTGGTGACCACTAGCTTGCATTGCATGAACAAAAAATATTTTAAAAATGTTTTGGGGTAAACTATACTTTTAAGTCATTGGACAGAATTCTCTCTCCACGGCCCCAAATCTCTTTCACCTAGTTCATAACTAGGAGGAAGAATCGTCAGTGGGATGAAAGTCGTATCTCTCCTGAGAGGGTGTCAAACAAGCCCAGCGCCCCAAGAGGAAGTTTCCTGGAAACAGAGCTCAGTGTCGGCTGAGGACGTCTTCAATGCTTTGTTTAAATACTTCTACCAGGCAACAAAACAAGCAAGAAATAGAATGCTATGTTTTTTTTTATTGTCACTTTATTGAGATCATGAATGGTCTCGTCTCTCGTGGTATTCAAACCTGCAACAATATTTTTCGATTAGATGATTTGAGCTGAAACTCTGCTCATCTTAAGCATCTTGTTAATTTCAACATTTACTAATGCAAAAGTTGTATGTTAATATGATTTCATGGACTTGAGCAAACATGAACTTATAGATATATTTTCTATAAAGTAATTTTAAAAATGATTAAAGGGTTCACCAAAAAATTTAAATTAGCCCATGAATTACTCACCCTCAAGACATCCTAGGTGTACATGACATTTTTTCTTTCAGATGAATACAGTCAGAGTTATATTTAAAATGACCCTGGCTCTTCCAAGCTTGTGAATGAATGGCAGCCAAAAATTTGAAGCTCAAACATGTGTATCCATCTATTATAAAAGTACTCCACACGGCTCGATTCGGTTAATAAAGACCTTCTGTAGCAAATTGATGGGTTTTTGTAAGAAAAATATCCATATTAAACATAAAGTAAAATATCTAGCTTCCACCAGACAACCTTCCCAATTCAACTTACGGAAAAAGCGTAACTGGCGTGACGTCGTCGCATAAGCGTTTTAAACTGTGAGGCGTTACACTTTCTTTGTATCTTGAATACGAAAGGCATTCTGCTGGAAGCTAGATATTGTACTTTATAAAGTTTTACATAATGGATCATTTTCTTACACAAACCCATCGCTTCGCTTCAGAAGGCAAGGCAAGGCAAATTTATTTATATAGCACATTTCATACACAGTGGCAATTCAAAGTGCTTTACATAGAAAGGAATTAAAATAGGGATACAAATGCATAAGAAAAAGAATACAATGTAAAGAGAATTAAAAATAATAAAAAAAAACGAATACAAGCAGTATAATGGCAGTAAAAGGCCTTTATTAACCCCCGGAGCCGTGTGGATTACTTTTATAATAGATGGATGCACTTTTTTGAGCATCAAATTCTGGGCTGCCATTTACTGCCATTTTAATGCTTGTATTAGCAAGGTAGTTTATATATATATCAGTTATATATATATATATATCAGTTTATATTATACATATATTATTATATAATCAGAAAGAAATCTGAAAAAGAGTCTGAAAGAAGAATACACATAGGATGGCTTGAAGGTGAGTAAATCATGGGGTAACTTTCTTTTTTGGGTGAACTATCCATTTAATAAACGTGATAAGAAATGTACAGCTCACTGTTATGTAATGCATTCATAATGGGACCTTTATTGTAAAGTCTTACTAATCATTTTAATATGTCCATATAGGCATGAAACTCTGGATCCTGTATTTTTGGATATTTACCACTAGGGGGTGGCAACACGTTTTAAATGCTGCCTTTAGAATGTAGACACACGGCTAAAAGGAAACAACTCTTTCCTGTAAACTACAGACTAAGCTTAAAAAGATTCTGCCAGCTGCCAAATGGGAGAAAATATGCATGATCACATAGTAAAAAAGTAATGTTTTTCATGTGCATTGACAAAGGCATCCAACTTTAATATGGTTGTTAATGATAATTATTACATTAGGAATTCACTTAGCAAGTTAATTTAACATAGGTCAAAAACTGAAAATACCAATGAGCTCTTTCCAAAAGAATTCCATTAAAACCTATTACAAGCAGCCCAAACATGTTGAAGCTCAAAGTAAGGCAGGTGTTGACCCCTCACTCATGAACGGTGACCCCTGCATGCAGCTGACTCCAACCTGCACTCAGTGCTCTCCCCATGTGAGGTGGAGGATGTCAACGTTTCAGTGAATAGAAACAAAAGCCATCTAAAACCAGTCAGATGGCCTGATAGAGTCAGCTTTAAAACACGAGAGCCTTTATCAGGGAGCTTAAACTCTCTAATGACTAATGCATGCAGACAAACACAATACAGACCTTGTGTACACACACTCACGTTGGCTCACAGTGAAACAACCTAGGCGACATGCTAGCTAAAGCACAGGAACAGAGAAAAACTGACACAAATAAAGATATGGATCAAATTTTGGCATTTAAAGCTTCAGAGAAAAGGCACAAAAAATGAGAGAGCATTATGGGACACTTAAGTGGCATGTATATACTTTGGGGGAAATGGTTTTCAAAGAAATTAGCAAACCTCACTGCTTTGGGGTCAGTAAAATGTTGTAATGTGTATGAAAGACGTCTCAAGCTAAGGCTTAATTTTTTTGAACAAAAATCTCTTTCAATATATTTTAAAATGTAATCTATTCATGTGATGGCGACGCTGAATTTTCAGCATCATTACTCCAGTCTTGAGTGTCACATGATACTTCTAGAAATTGTTCCAATATGCTGATTCGTTGCATTCGAAGAAACAGTTCATTTTATTATCAATAGCTATGTTTCCAGTTGCAAACATAATTTTGTAATATCGCATTAAAGCAGAGAACAAAATGATCACTTCCTGGACAATTTGCTGCAATTGGCGAAGCCACTGTGGCTCTTTTATCCTACATCATAAAGGACTTGAGTCTCGGAGCACGCAGACGATATTATCTTGAATTCGGAAGATAGACTTTGGCTCAATCATTTCAGAATGATCAAGCCAACTTTTGATCTGCTGGTTAGTCCAGTTATCCAATTACATTCACAAAGTCACAAAGCTGAGGAAAAGTCACATGAGGGACTTATTTGGTAAAATTTTTTGGGTAAATGGGATAAGACTGTATCCGTTTATGCTCATTTTTAGAATGTATGTGCATCTTGGTGCTTCCATCCAGCACATAAAATACAGAACAGTTCTGCTGCTTAATTATTTTTATTTCAGCATTCTTTGACGAACAAAAAGTTTATACATTTGAAATTGTGGATTTTTTTGGTAACAAAGTAAAAGTCTTTACTGTCAAGTTTTAACAATTTAATCCATTTGGTGAATAAAAGTATTAATTTTTTTTTTTTTTTAAATGCACAAAAAGGTAAAGTAAGGGACTGGGTCAGTTTTATAGTACTTTATTTATTATGTCAATTTAAATTAAAACCTATGTACGTCTATGGCATGTCCTCATCTTGATGGCTATGTAAACGTGTGTTTTTGTGCATGTCTGATGGAGTGATGTGACGTGGGGGTGATGTCTAGATTCCATCTGTTCCTCAGGCCATCCTGTCGGCAATCCTTTCCCCTTCCTGTACGCGTGTGTCATGTCACAACAGAGTGCCTTTGCTTACGTTTCTCACTGGTGGGATTGACTGTTAAAGGGAGGGAGCTAGAGAATGACAGGAAGGAAAGGAAAAAGAGAAGCATCTACTGGCCAGAAGGGCTGCTCAGCTCCTTGTTCCTCCTCCTATCTTGCCATCCTGGAAAAAGAGGAAGCTGTAGGCTACTTGGAGAGTTTTCATATGTGATCCTCCACATTCTCAGCATGTTATGCCTATAAAGGTCAAAGAAACCCTAAAGAGCGTTCAAGATATCAGCTTCAAAGGTCTTACAACATAGGGCCTTTAAGTGCACGCCTGTATGATTTTTTTTCGTTCAGTTCCCAGCAACTGCTTATACGCTACTAATGTATTACAACATCAATCATACACAGTGGAGCTGGAGATATTACTCATTAGCAGAAGTCATCTGCTCCACCCTAAGCCACGATTTTAGTCACAGCGACAGCTGATGGTGTGTGTGTGTGTGTGTGTGTGTAGGTGTGTTTTAAATGGATGTGTGTGGTAACTATTGTTGCCATGTTCGCATACAAATTTTGAAAAGCATGCTGTTAAACAAGTTTTTAAATGAGAAGCCACCAGGTTTGTAACACTGCATGTTTTGTTGAATGCATATTGAATAGCACAAGTACAGCTCATGCTAAATTCATAAAAATTCACTGTAAAAAAATAAACATTTTAACCTTTTTGTGGTTACATCTAAATGAATTGGTTTTGTGCAAGTCATTATTATCATCTAACATGTTTGAAGTATTATGCAACATGGCTGAATCAATTTGACTACATAGCAACTAAAGTCATTTTAAAGGGTTAGATCAAATAGAACGAAATAAACATTATATACTTTCTACAGTGTTAGAAGACAAAAATACTTGTAATTGCATTAAACAATTTAGATTGGCTTCAACATATGCACCACTATACGATTCATTAAACCCACCATTCATTTTTTAGTTTTAGCAACAAAACAAAACAAACAAAAAAAATACCAGTAGACCAGTCATCACATTTTAATGTTCAGTCTCTCTCCTTCTCTTTCTCTCATCTCATGCTAACAAACATATTATAAATGTCACTCTTGTCTTGTTGTATAGGAATGCAGCCAGACATGCAAAATGAACGTGTTCATAACCATGACGTATGAATATGAGCTGTTTAGGTGTTTACGTACCGCCCTTGGCATTTTATTCTCTGAAGAGTGCAGGATCATCGCCCGTGAGCTCTCAGGACTGGAATGAGAACAGGACAGCAGATCTACTCCGCAAACACCCACAGTAATGACAACCGATCTAAACTGACACAATGCAACCTTCATTTAATCCAGTCCAACATAAAATGAACAAGAACCGGTCTGGTTCTCTGATCATATGGTAATTTACCAAATAGATGTGAATAGTAATACTTAAACAGAAAGATGCTTAATTAAAAAATAAAAAGCAAACAGTAAATTTTTGGGGTATTATAGAAGCTAACAAATATGCAAAAGTTTTTCTTCAAAAGAATAATAAAGAATGCAAATATATGGTACATTATATAAATATATTATATATTCAACATATATTCATATAATAATGTTTATTATCGTAGCCTAGTTTGAATTTAAAAATGTAGTTTCTACTCATTTTTATTTTTTCTGAATAGGTAAGATTTAAGACGTTCTTGGATAAAGAAAACTGTGTTGTATAAGTAGTCAAAATCTTTTTTCTTTTTTTTTTTGAGTGAGGACTTTTCCAACTTCTTTTAGTCAGCCACAAAATCTCTCATGTTTGTACGATGGCTAAAAAGAGAGTGAAAGCCAGGCTTATCTAATGCTGTTGGATTAGCATACTAAGAGACCTGATGTCCCTGGGGAGCCTCTCAGAAAACGGTCACAATCAGGAGGAGAATTAAACTGGCGAGGGCTCCACACGTCCCATTGATCTGTTGACAGCCAACCTGGCAACCCGCCACAAACCTCAACGGTTCTCCGGAGAGGAGAATCACCAGTGTGGAGCCTGAAAACACCATGAGGACTTGTGGGATGTGTCAGATTCACTCTGTTACTTACTGTTAAACGGTCCTTTGGTGGCATCAAATCTTTGAAAAGTATTTGAGACTTTAGTTTGAGTAAATCAGCAGCAAGTAAAAACTTGATCTGCTCTACTTGATCTGATCGATAAAAAGGACTTGTTGGTGTAAACGAATCAGGTTGATTCAGATATATTTATCATGCACACTACCGTTCAAAAGTTTGGGGTCAGTAAGATTTTTTTGTCATGTTTATGTTCATCTTGATTTCTGGCAACCCGTGTGCTTTCCTGGGCGAGACGCGCACAAGTAATTGGCCCGCGGAGAGTTTGGGCCCACGGCACGTGCACAGACCAATGGCCAAAGTCAGGATTTTCTTTAAATAATACATTACATTTCATACTGTATACCCCCATAACACTTGCAATTAACAATTTATGTCACATGGGATCAATATGTGATACTTTAAAAAAAAAAAAAAAAAAATACTTGAAGTTGGTTGCGATTCACTGCCATTGTATGGATGAGCGAAAGTGGGAATTTAAAAAAAAAAAAATTTATCTTCTTTTGTCGTCCATGAAAGAAAAGGCATACGTAATTTATAGGGTGACCCAACGTCCTGTTTTCCCAGGACATGTCCTGTCCTGGCCATTTTTTATAAAGTGATAAAAATGCCCTGGTTTTCATTATTTTTCATTGAGCCATTAAATTGACTGGCAACTAGGGCAATCTAGCAGTATCTCATTTCCAGGCCGAGTGTCCTGGTTTTCGGTAATCCAAATATGTTCACCCTCAGGAAGATATTTGGAAGAATGTTTGTAAACTAAGATCTTGGCCAGCCATTGACTACCATAGTGGCGGGGTGGGGGGATACTATGATAGTCAATGGTTACAATTTTTTCCCCAAATATCTTACTTTGTGTTCAGCAGAAGAAAGACATTCAAACAGGTTTGGAACAACTTGAGGATGAGTAAATGATGACAATTTTTATTTTTGGGTGAATTATCCTTTTAAAATGGTACAAATTTAAGTCAAATGATATACAAAGAGAAGAACAAAAAAGCCTATAGTGACCCAAAAGTCTCATTTCTTCAGCAATGAGACTGTGAAACCGAGGTGATTAATCAGAGGGAGAGGGAGAGAGAGAAAAAAAAAACATTGAGTGTGAGTAAGAGCCGCTGAGGTGTGAGGGACCCTGGCCTCCTGCTAATCTGCAGCAGTCTCCTTTCTGTTTAAAATAAACCAAGCTGAAGTGCAGGAGATCTTCACAACTCTCTCCCACCTTCCTTTGTCAGCCAACCATACGCTCGCACTCTCCGCGGGACCATTACTTGTCTGATTTAAGAGGAGGTGAGAGAAAGAGGGGTCAAGAGAGAGGCAGAGAGAAAGTCATCCTGTGTTATGCTGATCAGGCAGACGCATGGCGGAGAGCCGTCTGTTACCGTGACAATAGGGCGGCCGACACAGGGCTGGCGCTCTGCCCTCTGCAGCGGGAAGCGTGCAAAACTCACACAAGCACAGACACATCCAGCTGTCAGACAAAACCGACGCACGCCGATGAAGACAACAGCAGAACGTGAGTGACAGATTTTAATGAGGGATGCGGCCTCGACCCGAGTGAGAATGACCCATGTCAGACTGTGACCTGTCAAAAAGGGATTCATAAAAGGCCTCATGATAGACCAATTTACACTTTATTATTGCTTCAAAAATGGGCTATAAACTTCTGTCCATTTTAAAAACTCCTCATGCATGTCTGTTTGCATCAAACCATGCAGGGGGTAAACATTATCAGTTCTATATCATCGATTCTTTCTCCTTTTCATAGCACAATAAGCGTGAATTATTTTCTATTTTTTTCCCATGTCCTTCCTTCACTGACAATACAGTCTCTTTGTTTTACTTTGAAGAGGAGAAGAATATGCATGGCAGTTTCCATGAAAATGACATAAAATGCGGTCTGAAATGTTTTTTTTTTTTTTTTTTAAACAAATGGTCAGTGATTGGAGGCTGTTAACCTTTGTTAATCTTATGAGATTCAACTAAATATGCAGTTTTATTTTGTGCATTAATTTAAATGAGATTTGCCAGTCTTACAAACCTGTTATCAAAAGTATGTTGTTTATAATAGTAAAAAAAAAAAACCTGCTCTCTCATTTATTTACTTTATAGCTTTAAAGGGATACTTCACCGCTTTTTCATATTATGAAATATTATATGAAATATTCATATTATTTTTCATATTATATTTTTCAACTATGTTATTCCCTTAACTAAGACGAGTTGATACATACCTCTCTCGTCTCAGTGCGTGCACTTAATCGCTCTGACACACGGTGACATTCTGATAGCATTTAGCTTAGCCCCCTAAGCCCAGTTCATTCACCATGGTACAAAACAGAGATCAAGTTAGAAGCGACCAAACACCTCCACGTTTTCCCTATTTAAATACAGTTACACGAATAGCTGAACGACCAAGTATGGTTGGTGACGCAGAATAAAACGTGGCACTTTTTTTTTGTGGGTTAAAAAGTATAACTTTAATGTGTGGCGGAATAACACTTCTGAGAGTACTTCGACTTGGCGCAGTACAAGTCCCGGATAAAACAACCTCCCTCACATCTCCCTCTCCCCCCTATTGACAGAAATGAGACAGGGAGAGGGAGATTTTCAGGCGTGACTTTATACTGCGCCGAGTCGAAGTACTCTCAGAGGTGCTATTCCGCCATACATTATAGTTCCATTTTAACCCGCTAAGAAAAGCACAACCTTTTATTTTGTGTCACCATATTTGATTGTTCAACTATTCGTGTAACTGTATTTAAATAGGGGAAACGTGGAGGTGTTTGGTCGCTTCTAACTTGATCTCTGTTTGGTACCATAGTGAATGAACTGGGCTTAAGGGGGCTAAGCTAAATGCTATCAGAATGTCACCGCGCGTCAGAGCGATTAAATGCAAGCACTGAGACGAGAGAGGTATGTATCAACTCGTCTAATATAAAAAACACACTTTGTAAATACTGATAAATGTATATTTCCCAAAATATATATTTTTTCTTTAATATAATGTGTGTAAAAATTTGACAAAATGGAATGAGATTATTTACTTGTCTTTCTATTATGTTTTTAAAAGGGTCCAAATGATATCTAATGGTAACAATTTGTAGTTCATGACCATCAGCGTATCGATTCAGGATTCGGAAAGCCAGTGTCACGTGATTTCAGCAATTTGGCAGTTTGACATGCGATCCAAATCATGAATCGATACGCTGATTCATAACATTTTGAAACTTTGTTTTGAAATCAGCCCATTACTACATAAGTCTCTATTTAGTTTTTTGCACACAAAAACTATTCTCGTCGCTTCATAAAATTATTGTATACTCACTTTAGTGAGATGGGCTTTGTAACGACATCTTTAGTGCCTTTTATGGGTCTTAAAGGGTTAGTTCACTCAAAAATGAAATTGATGTCATTAATGACTCCCCCTAATGTCGTTCCTCACCCGTAAGACCATCTTCAGAACACAGTTTAGGATTTTATATTTTAGTCCCAGAGCATATGCAGTTTATGCACATTATACTGTCCATGTCGAGAAAGGTAATAAAAACATCATCAGATTAGTCCATATGTGACATCAGTTAGTTAATTAGAATCTCTTGAAGCATCGGAAAAACATTTTGGTCCAAAAATATCAAAAACTACGACTTCATTCAGCATTGTCTTCTCTTCCGTGTTCCTCCAAAAAGATTCAAACGGTCATGAATCAGTGAATCAATCAATGATTCGGATCGCCAATGTCATGTGATTTCAGCAGTTTGGGAGTTCGACACGCGATTCGAACTGCTGAAATCACGTGACATTGGCGATCCGAATAAACTTAATAAATTTACATAAATTTCATTTTTGGGTGAACTAACCCTTTAAGAAAGGAAATGACATTGGTGTCAATGAAGGCCTTTCTGAGCCATGGGACTTCAACAAAAATATCTTCATTTGTGTTACAAAGATGAATGGAGGTCTTACAGGTGTCGGACGACAAGAGGGTAAGTAATTAATGACAGAATTTTCATTTTTGGGTGAACTAACCCTTTAAAAACAATGCTGTATTTGTGGAAAGTGCCAGAGCTGAAACCAGTAAAGGCCAGATGATCACAGTTGTCAGAACTGATTTATATCAAAATACGAGACAGTAGCTGTAGGTATGTGTGCTGATCAAGAAATGTTCACCCTCATGCATCATGCATACAATCCGATTTTGAATAACTTCATTACTTGACTCAAAACAAAAAGGGAAGAAGATGCGGCGCAAAGCAAGATGATGAGAATAAAAAGACAAACTCTACAAGAGTATGTGTAGTGGAATGTTTTCTAGTCATTCGGCATATCTCCTTTCACAGACTGATAAGATACACAGAGAGACAGAGTCAACCAAATAGAGCAAGTGGAAAAAACAAGGAGACAGAAGTTATGACAGAAGGAGTAGGGTCACAAAGGGCTTTTAAAAGACAATACCTACTGAAAAAAACAAAAACAACAATTTAGCTTTTAATTATTTCCCACTGTCTTTTATGACTCCTAGAATTAATCAGGCTATATAGGGTTCCATACTTTATCTTTAAGATTATATGTAAACTATAGGTTAACACATTTTTTTTATGGGACAAGATTTTTATGGGCCTCCTCTCTCTCCGGGGCCCAGGACAACATTCCTAGTAGTGCCTCCCTAGCAATGGAATCTTGTTTTTTTATGATATATTCTTTTAGACATTCAAACACAGATAGCTTCAGGCAGACAGGTTCTAATCTGTCTACAGGTGTGAAGAGACCGTTGAGAAAGTTGCATGCCTCATAAACTCTCTCACAAAGCCCCGCTCACCATAGAGTTGTTTTGATTTTTCTCATTTCTGATTTTACTCTACTTTGTTAAACCTAAAAATTAAAAATCATGCATCTATCTCATGATTTAAAATATATATTATTTTTTTATGTTTGAACCACAAACTGATTCAAGAAGAAGTGGAAGAGCAATTTATAAAGGCTAGTCCACAAACCAATGTATCAGAATGGTAATGCGTTTTTATGCATTGCTCTCTATGTCGGACAACGTATAACGGTAATTGATATGATTAGCCTCTGGCTTTACTATATTATTAAACAGCTAGCGTTTTCCCCGTTTACATGCAAACCAGTAAACTGACAATGCAAGTGACATGACTTTATTAATAAACCGGGTTTTTCCATGTAGTGATGTCAAAAATAATAATGTCCGTATCTGACTCTGAGTTTTTCAAATATTACGTCAGTTGTGATGTTCAATAAAGCATGCACCGCGTCAACGGGAGATTTACGGCACATATTATCCCTCATGCAGTTACAGATGCAGTGTTAAGACTGAACCTCTTCTACTTCTGCTGTATAAGAGAACACATCTTTACAATTTTCTGGGTCTTAAAAGAGTCTGCGTTTGTGATATATGTCCTTATTTCATGTAAAACTCGCTCTGTCTGGATGCATTTAAATCTGCTCTAAGTTTGCGTTTTTGTCACCTATCGTGCATGCGCACTTCAATAAGCTGACAGAAAGCAGGTTAATGCGTTTACATGCCGCACGAAATCGAGGTAAGAGGCAAAAAAACTACCAGTCCCGACCGGTTTATGCTTACGCCGTTTATGACCTTACTCCGATAAAAGAAAACGGATTACCGCGTTTACATGACCATGTTCATTGTCGGCTTATTAGGCATTATCGGCGTAAGAACGTGCATGCAAACACACCCAATGTGTTGCTAATGTTACACAAACCATGTTCTGGTTTACCATCTCAGCATCAGACAGCTGCCTTCTGAAAACCAGCATACTTAGAAACGCTTTGAACAACTTAGAACATCAGTAGAGAAAGGCATATAGTGCTTTATAATAGAAATAATTATCATATAAATAATCAACCACTATATTGATAAATGTTCCTGATTTTTTTATGTCAATAGAAAAATATACTAGGATAACCTTGCTTCTCTTGAGACTCCTCTGCTTTGCAGCATAGTTAATGGTATGCTAAAGCCCGCCCACACATTGATGTGATTGGTTACGACATGCTTGTGACGTAGAGAACAGGGGCGATTTTTGGAGACTGTCTTTGGTTCATTACTAGCCTGACAAGCCAGACACACATCATGATGTTGGGTCTGGGAACACACGTTGGAGGCAGGAGAAACAGTTGTCTTTCAAAGACCCTCTGCACGCAAAAGGAAAGCGCTACAACCAACCAGAGCAACGAAGAAGGTGAAGAAGAGCTAGTTGCTAAACTTTTGCCGTATCTGGTCGGCAAAACTCAGAACACATCTTCCGTTTTTAAGAATGACTTCAGTGCAGCAGTCTTTGTTCTTTTCTCAAAGAAAAGCTTAACTCCAAGTCTTCCAGAGTCGTGGCCAAAGCCGATTCGAAAGACCGCCGTTCACCAGCTTCTTTGTGTACAAGTAGCATGCGGGACCATCTGAACCCTGCCCTCATTATGTTAAACCAGCCCACCGACTCTATACACGATGTGATTGGCCTGACCAGAGTTTGTTTTTTCAAGCTCGCAGGCCAACGGAGAGTTGTTAGACGACAAATTAGATTTGCTGCTGCTAGGGTGCATCTAGATTTCTAGGCTAGTTCACCGCAGATTTAAGGAGAAAATACTGAGCAATGGTGTTTACTTATGAATTTGCACGTGGTTTGTCTTATGGTTAAGCATATTAAAAACACAGCCGATATAAACAACATTAAAAACTTGATTTTCACCACAGGGGTTTTTAGAAGGAAGTGATATAAACCACCATTCAAAAGTTTGAAGTGAGTAAGAATGAATAATTTTACTCAGCAAGGATGCATTAAATTGATCAAAAGTGACAGTATAAACAATTGCTGTTGATTGCTGTTAATTTGAACTTTCTATTCATCAAAAATTCCTGGAAGATAAAATATCACACTTTATCTAAAATATTATAAAGCAGCACAACTGGTTTTCAATGTTGATAACAAGAACCACATCAGCATATTAGAATGATTTCTGAAGGATCATGTGACATTGAAACTAAAGAAATTGCTGCTGAAAATTCAGCTGTCATCACAAGAATAAATGAAATTTCAAAATATTAGGGGGATTTTTTTTTTTAATTGAATAATTTTAAATTAAACAATAATTGACCTTTTAATTAAATAAATGTAGCTTTGTTGGGCATAAGATACTTATTTCAAAAACATTAAAAACAATCTTACCAATCCCGGTAGGGTACATATATCATGTAAATGGTAAATGGACTGCATTTATATAGCGCTATGGCTATCCAAAGCGCTTTACATTTTTGCCTCACATTCACCCATTCACACACCGACGGCGCTGTCGGCCATGTAAGGCACCATCCAGCTCATCGGGAGCAGCTAGGGTTAGGTGTCTTGCTCATGGACACCTCGACACTTGGTCAGGTGGAACCGGGGATCGAACCACCAACCTTCAATTCCCATTGGACAGTAAAGAAAATAAGGAATGAGAAAGGTGGAGGAAAGCAGAGCACGAGCGAAACTATGGACAGACTGAGATGGATAGCTTTCTCTCTCCCCAGGCAAGAGCATGGAGTAATAATGTGAACAGTAATATATGAGTGTTAATAACCCACAAGACGAAACATAGATAGAATGAAACAAGCCTGAAGGTTCACACACACATCATATAATGACCTCATACCTGGATCATTTAACACTCAAACACATTTCCTCACACAGGTGGGCTGCTCTAATAAATAGATTGGCTGATTCAACCCCAGTAATAATGGCTAGAAAACTGCAAACTCATTTAAAGTCTCACACAAAGACATTCATCTCTCACACAAATAAACATCAATGCAGTGCACCATGTCCCATCACCAACAGTGTTTTCCCCACGACAGGCCCAACCCTGAGGACATTCTCCCATTCCAAAACCAATTTCTAGAACATTCCCATCCTTCTGCTCTGCCCCGCTCCCAGGTATAGCACCAGGGTGTAAATCATCCACTCATCATGCACAGTGTGCCCCGTGACGTCCAGAAATTAGAGCCATTACCTGTATTACACTTACACAGAGCTGTGGATCATGGATCATGTCATGTGACATGTTAGTAGAGCCACACTTTCATTACATCACTACATTTTGAAAAGTGAAGTTAAAAAGACTGGGAAATGCAACTGGGAAAGGTGAAGATGTGTAGTTTTTATCCTAATTTATATACTGTTCCAGTTTAAAAAGCATGCTCCAACAATAAGTTGGATAAGACCTTTGACCTCCATCTAAGACACCATGGAAGATTGATTACTTCCACTGACTATGAAAAACGTTTAAGCAGGACATGCAGAAGGGCTTGTGCATTTTTCAAAATAGCCAATAGTCTTTAAAAGTACGTCAAAGTCATGCACATGACGTGATATTGTCATTGTTAATTAAAAGGTTGTATTGGGGGGGGACATCATTCTCATCCTTGAAAGTATTTGACTGGACAAAATGAGTGAGCCATAAGCCATTAATATTTTTGTTCTTGTTCTAGGAAGACAAAGACTACATTTTAAATATGTATATCTGCTAAAAGTGAATTTTGTCAAGGTTCAGAATTACATTTATCAGTGATGCGCGGGTTGATCCAAAATTAGCGGGTGCCTGCGGTCACGCACGGTTACAGGTCATCCAAACATATTTGTAATGATATTCGCGTTGTGGTTGGTCGGGTGATTTGGAAATAAAGATGCCAATTAAACCTTTGTAATCTATATAGTACTAGACACAATTTACTATACATTGGCAAGGAGGATCCTCTGCATTCCAGCATCAAGTGCAACCAGTGAGCACACATTCAGCTCTGCAGGTCTTGTCATAGAGGCGAGAAGAAACGGTCCACGGACGGATGATTTAAAATTATTTCTACACAGCGTGAGGAAAGCTAAAAATAAGTAGGCTAATATTCTGTTTTGTACCACTATCTTATAGCCCTTTCCTGATGCAGGACAAAATGCACGATATCCCAACATGCTGACCTGAGCAATGCCATTGTACCATTTTAATAGGCTACTTTTAAACGCATGTAGCTCAGTAATGTCAGTTTTATGTATTTTCTGAGAGGGGGCGAGATTTTTGTTGGGAAAGTCGAGGGAGAGACGCACACTTTGTTTAGACTGGATTAACACATGCAGCATTTTAATTGTTAAGAAAATGAAACAAAATAAATCAATTAATTGACGCTATTATGAGCATTTGCTACTTTTAAAAAATGCGGGTCCGGAAGCGGGTCGGGTACAATATTTTATTTTTCTTTGCGGGCGGGTTAGTTGAAAACGTTGGTCGGGTGCGGGTCGTTTATACGATGACCCACACATCTCTGACACTTATAGATGGCCTCAAAGCTAACAAACATTGACTTACAGGGTACTATCATACACCCGGCCCAATGCAACGGCAGGCAAGATTGCAAGTTTTTTTCGTGCTAGTTTCAGCCCGACGCGGTTATCATTTTCTAGTCCAGCGCTATGTTGTTTAAATAGCAAATGCGCACGCGCCCATATGTTCGCCCATGGGTGTCCTAGTTTAAAAAACAAGTGTGTTCAGGTGCATTGTTGGTGCGTTGCTATTATGAGGCAACTGAAAACAACTGCACCATTGACCAACAAAAACCTGGTCTAAAGTCGCAGCACACAAACTTTCGTTTTTTCCGTCATTAAACTAGCAAGTGGATTCGTTGGGACTTTTTTATTTTATTTAAATAAAATGAAAACTAAAAGATTTTCACAATCATGAGCCAATATTTTTTTTCACAATAGAACATAGATAAAATATAAAATGTTTGAATGTAGAAGTTTTACACTTATCCACTAATTGTGTAGCCTAGAAATCTAGACGCCCATTAGCGGCTGCAAATCTAATCTGCCACTAGTGTTGTCTAGCAACTCTCAATACACTTCTGAGATGTAAAAGCCAAACTCTTGTCGGGCCAATCACATCGTTTATAGAGTCGGTGGGCGGGGATTAACATAATGATGGCAGAGTTGCTCTTGTGTGCTACTAGTAAACACAGAAGCTGGCGAACGGCAGTCTTTCGAATCAGCTTTGACCGCGACTCTGGAAGACTTGGAGTTAAGCCTTTCTCTGAGAAAAGAACAAAGAACGTCACTAAAGTCATTCTTAAGAAGGGAAGATGTGTTCAGAGTTTTGCAGACCGGATACGGCGAAAGTTTAATCTGTCAACTAACTCTGCTTCACCTTCGTTGCTCTGGATGGTGGTAGCACTATCCTATCGCGTCCAGAGGGAGTTTGAAAGACAACCGTTTATCTCCCCCCATATAAAACATCTAATTAATTGATATCAGGTCTGTGACATGATTAGCTATAAAAAGGATGTCTTAGAGAGGCAGAATCTCTCAGAAGTAAAGATGGGCAGAGGCTGTGAAATCTGTGAAAGAGTGTGTAAAAAGATTGTGGAATACTTTAAAAACAATGTTCCTTTGCAAATCTCATCATGTACAGTGCATAACATCATCAAACGATTCAGAGAACCTGGAGAAATCGCTGTCTGTAAGGGACAAGGTTGAAGACCTTTATTGGATGCCTGTGGTCTTCGGGCCCTCACATGAAACTGTATCGCCCTGATTGTGTCAATGACATTACTAAATGGGCCCAGGAATACTTCCAGAAACCCCTATCGGTAAACACAATCCGCCGTGCCATCTGCAGATGCCAACTAAAGCTCTTTCGTGCAAAAAGGAAGCCATGTGAACATGGACCAGAAGCGCTGTCATGTCCTGTGGGTCAAGGATCATTTAAAATGGACTATTTCAAAGTGGGAAAGTGTTCTGTCGTCAGACGAGTCCAAATTTCACATTCTTGTAGGAAATCACAGACACCGTGTCCTCCGGCTAAAGAAGAGGGAGACCTTCCAGATAATGGTATGGGGGTGCATAAGTGCATACGGTATGGGCAGCTTGCATGTTTTGGAAGGCACTATGAATGCTAAAAGGTATATAAAGGTTTTAGAGCAACATGTGCTCCCCTCTAGATGACATCTATTTCAGGGAAGGCCTTGTGTAGTTCAACAGGACAATGCAAAACCACATACTGCAGCTATTACAACAGCAGGGCTTCATCATAAAACAGTCCGGGTGCTGAATTGGCCTGATCTTTCACCTATAGAGAACATTTCGTGCATAACTAAACAACAAATACATCAAAGAGGACCACAAATTCTTCATTCGCTGGATACCTTATTTCAGGCACGAATGGTACCAAATTCCAACACCAACACTCCATAAACTCATAGCCTTGATGCCCAGACGTCTCCAAACTGTTTTTGAAAAGAATAGGAGATGCTACACATGCCCCCGTCCCAACTTTTATGGGACCTGTAGCAGGCATCAATGGAAATGAGCTCAATTAGGGTATAAAACTTTAACATTTCTCAGTTTAAACCGGTGTTATATTATCTATGTTCTATTGTGAATAAAATATTGGCTCATGTGATTTGAAAGTCTTTTAGTTTTTATTTTATATATATAAAAAAAAAAAAAAAACCTTCCCGACATTTCCGGAATCTGGGTTGTAAAATAAGGCTCATAGTCATAAAAGTCAACTTAAAAATAAGTTTAATTATTTCATGGGATCTTAAGAATGGAAGGTGTTGTATTCTGTTCAGATATACAATATAATGAATAAAGACTGTAAGACTTACCTGCATCAGGGGAAATGCACACAGGAACGGTCAGGAGCAGCAGCGTTGAGGGAGAGAAGGGAGACAAAAGAGACTCATTAGCAAAGTAAAAGAAATTAAGAACAAAACCTGATTTATCAATTAATTCTACACTTCCAAGTCTTCTTTGTTGTTATATGAACGCACATTGTTCTCTCACACTAATTAGTGAGCACCTTTTTAAAACCATTTACAACTATTATGCTCTATTGTATAGCTATTGTTCTCTCATTAAATGCCATGTGTCTACATAACATGCTATTAACATGTGAATCGAGTGAACCAATCGTAAATGGTCACCAGAGACAGATCATGGTTTACATCACTAGGTAATTACCATGCATCTCTTTTGTCCACTTATGATCTTGTCAGAGAAAGGGTCTCTTAATTTGTGGCTATATACATGTCAGTGTTGTAAAAACAGTATATTCTATTGATTTTGTACTCCACCATATTTGTCTTCATTTTAGGGCTTTACTGGGTAAATACATATTCTGATAAATTATTCAGCATATCATATAATTTTTGTGGTAGCTTTACAAATGACAGCAGACAGAAGCCAGAATCAAATTCTTAATGCAAACTAAATAATTAAAACAATTAAAAGCAAATGTAATAAATCATTCATTTTAAATAATACATCAAAACACACAAACAAACAAATAAAAGTTGCATCAGTTCGTTTCAAAATTCATCTTGTGGCAATTGTGCACCCATTAAGAAGGAATTAAATTCAAGCAAATCTAACACTTTTTTGGAGACACAGCTGGACACGCAAACCTGATAATGAACACTGCCAAAATGCTTGTGTGTGTGTGTGAAGAATACATAGGGAATGCAGTTGGAGGAGGGGTATCTATCTATCCTGTGCGTTTGTGTTTTTAAGGATGAGTAAAACCTCTAGATGCAGTTGATTCATCACACAAAAGACACTTCATACCCCTCAGCTGCCTGGCAATTCTGCCTAACTCTTGTTAAAAGGCCTAGTATAGTTCAGGAATACAAACTTCACTAACATATCTCTCCATCTGCCTCTCTAACACACGCAAAACAAGACACCTGGTCATTGATTGTTAGTGATAGTCAAATCATTTGTATGTGATCTATATTGCATTAGATAGTATTTCCTCCAAAGAGAACAGTAGCACCTAATCTATTTCACAAAATTGCACAATGAAGAGTCAGCTGTCAATCAAAAGTCAGGGGAGGAGTCATGGACAAAGAAGAGAGTCAGTGAGATCCATAAACCCCCTTTAGCAGGACAGCATATATTGTATAATATTATTTAATATTCATATTAACAGATTGTAGTATATTACAATGGCTTTACAGAGTAATTAATAATGAAGTATTAAAAAAAAAAATTACCTAGCAAACATAAATGAAATCTCAACAATATAAAATTGCACTTTATACAGAAATATTGAAATATGTAGACATTTTAAAAGGATAACAACAATATATAGTTTTTAATTTATTTATCTTTAAAAAAGTAAAACACTCTTAAATAAATAATAAAAAAGATAATCACACATAGTACTTACTTAAGTATGGCCCATAATAAACAAAATAAACTCCCTCACTGACAGTACCTGAGTAGGGGCTTCTCCTCTTCCTGTAACCCCAGAAACTGATCCCTTTGACAGGCATGACCGTGTCCGTTTATCCTGTCTGAGCTCCACAAACACTCCCACTTCCCCACTCACCACACACACCTCCTTTTACACTTCCACACCACAGCACACGTGCTCTAAACGCAAACACACCCCAACGCTAAGGGCCCGCCTTGCACTGGGAGAGGATTGGGGGGGTGTGGGGGTTCACAGAAGCCTGACCGCAATGACCCCTGCCAGGCAGGTTGCCAGGGAGATACCGCACCATCTGAAGAGGCTTGCAGTTGCTAGGCGAGCAACATTTAAACATCCTACAACGGCTGAAGGGGGTGATGGAGCTCATAATGTAATTTGCCTCAAACAAACCAACAAAAGAAAATCTAGTGGTTTGGAGAGGTTTGTTCAAGATGCATGGGGACACTTGGCTTTAAAAAAAACACTGGATCTTGCCATTTAGTAAAGATTTTCAGCTAATTGCAGGGATAGAGGAATTAGTCAGGATATAAGAATGGTTCTGTGCCATCAATTAAGGTTTCTTGGTCACATCAGCTCAGACACTTGATCACATTCTTAAAAAAAAAAAAAGTTCCAAAAGTAGGTTTTGCCACGATGCCATGGAAGAACCATTTTGAGTTCCCCAAAGAACTTTTGAGTGAACAGTTAAAAAAAAAAGGAACTCTTGTTTTTTATTACTATGAAGAGAATGTTAATAATCTGAATAACCTTCTTCCATTATAAAGAAACTTTTGTGCAATGCAGGTATTATATGGATGTTAAAGGTTCTTTACGGAAGATATAATGCCAATAATGAACCTCATGGGCTTTCACCCTTTACTTTTAAGAAATATCTTTCTATAAACAGAAACTACGGTTAGTTAAGGTAGTAGGTACATGAATCCCTGACAGTGTAAGAGCAGTCACCTGAACCCACAACCAGCCCCATATGAAATCTGTGTGCTGCATGGAAAGCTATGGAGATTTTCAAAGGATTGGAATGATTGTCTTTTAAATAGTCCTACACTTCGTCCATCACTTGCATGCGTGTTTATTAAATGGATCATTTCATTATATTTTGCGCTACCCATAAAAAAATAAAAAAACACAACATTTTGGTAATGTTTAAATCATTTCACAGAATTCCAGATTTTCCTTAATATTGAACATATTGCCCTGCCCCCTCCTCAGACTCGACACTCGTGGGTTGCCAGCTTGAGGACGTGCAACAGGAGTGAGCTCAATTGACAATGAAAGCAGAAAAGACTTAAAAACTGTAATTTGATGAGTTTATTGATCCACATTTTAATATGCTCTCATTTATATATTTTTAGATGGATACCAAGGCTTTTTAGGTTGGGTAGAACCTCCACTCTCTGACCAAGTTTGTTTGCTGGCTTCCATGGTTGCTGCTATACCCTGTGTTTTCCACCAACTGGCAACCTGGGGTGTTGAAATACTATTGGGTAACCTGGCAGCGTATGGTATCGCAAAGACCAAAACTAAAAGAGACATTCCCACGCGAAACGAGTTGCATTTCTATTTGTCATGCCCTTGAGAAACAACAACACATGAAAGATTAATATTGAGTGCAGAACATGTTTAAAGCAGAGACACGATTTGGGGAATCTAAAAGTGTTGCCACATGCTGGATGGCACCAACTCACACATACTCCTGAGTGCCTGTGGTCTCATTATGGCCAAAGGCAGCATGGGAAGACTCCACATCTCATCCCATCACTGGCCGCAAAGCAGCAAGGGATTCCACTGTGAGATCATTTGTTTATGGGTTTACTACTGATGACTGATGGGAAACTGATGCACAATGAGAAAAAGGTTACACACATACTTAACAAATATGTATCTTAAAAAATAAAAGTCGCTCTATGAAGTTGATACAAGTCAAATTTGTGAATAGGGCTGTGATGGTCAATTTGACAACCGACCCAGGCTATGCAAACACACATTTTCTTGTATGTGAATGCTGTTTTACATTAATGCAATTGTACGAGTGAAGCACAAAGCTTTGTTTACAAAATAAATAATAGGTTAGCAAAAAAAGATATTTATCAGTCATGAAAATTATTATTTTCTGCCTACAATTTCAATATCAATACGTGTACAATTTACATTTTAATATCGGTGGATTCCTACATGCATAAAGACAGGCAATCGGATTAGAGCTTTGAGCACAATATGCACCAGTCTGTGGTCAAAACATCTACGCAACAAAAACTTTTCAGAGCGTTCCGACTGCAAAGCTGAATCTAACTTTTATTAAACATAAAAAAATATCATTTTCATTTAATTATGTGTGTGGGAGATGGCACACCTAACAGATTCTTTACTCCTCTAAACGAATGTCAAGTAGAACAGGCACCTGCTATCATTTCAGAAATAGTAAACCGATGCCTCAAAACGATAAGAAGCAGGAAATGGGAACAATGATTGAATGAACTACAGTTTATAGGTCAAGTGTCATTTACATGCCATAGATGGGACGGGGGCCAAACAACTGTTCCTCGAACTACAGAGAACACAAACTACACATTTAGCCTTGGCACCAGTGGTGACATGAGACTCTCAGACGCTGATATGTGTGTGCGATCTCGAGAGGATCAGTAACATGTCTGACCCTACGACTGCTGCTCTTGGTCTTTACACAAAGGAATTCAGTGTAGATATTGGGGGGGGGGGGGGGGGGACTTGGGGGGGACGGACGAATAAAAGAAGCACAGAGAAGTGCAGACAGTGGGTGTACCTCACCCCAATTTAAACCAATCAGCACCAAATTCAAACTTCTTTCTCCACATTTCAAAGCAGTGTAATTTCAAGCGTTTCGGAGAGTTTAGGGTGTGGGCTTGAAAGATGTAAATATAGACCCACTCCAATTCCAGCGCTATGCTGCTTTGGCATGGCCAGCCCACTTCAGTCCTGGGTCAGCCCTGAGCGGAAAGAAAATAGCGTGGAAGTGTCTCAGATTAGCTTATTGCTCCCTGAATACCCATCATACTTAATGCCACAGAATGAGGAGCTTTTTATAGAAGGAATACAGAAAGGAAGTGCGTGTACAAAATGAGTCCAAAACCAGTTCTGGGACAGAGGTGAGAGATCAGTAGCATTAAATATGATGGGAGCCAGGAGAGTAGGTGACGTGTGCTGGGTCCCTGTCCTTCAGGACCATGTGACAGTTTTAAAGACAGGTAATTGGCTGATTATCTCTAATGCTCTTTGATATTTGAATGTCGCTCATTTTAACATAACATAACAACGATAACATAAAACAGCTATCCTCAAAAATCAGTTACAAAAGGTATTTCTCTTTTCACACTTTAAATGTCTCATATTTCACTGAACAAAACTATGACCAAACCCGTGAAAACATAGCTGTAATTATATAAATAATTTACAAAAAATAAATATTACAACTGCCAATGATATACATATATATATATACAGTTCAAAAAGCTTATGCGACGTCTGACATCATAAATTGCGGCAGTTAGGCTTTAGTTAGGTTGAAAACGTTGAATACAGTTAGGTTTAATACGGAATGAATCACGCCCTTGTAAAACATATACCGGGTAACTACATTGCAAATAATGAAATGCTGCATTTTGTTATGTCAGAAATTGAATACATGGCTACTTTTAAATGGACATCAATGGTGAAAGAAACAAACAGATTATAATTCTGATGTCCATGACAATTTGACGCATATGAAAAAAGTTGTGATGGACAGATGTTCTGTTTAATAGGCTGTCAAGTCTTGAAGTCTAATTTTCAAACATGATGTTTTTCATTTTTGTTCGCTGGACATTTTAGAATTATTATTATCACCACAACCCATTTAAATGGCTGTATATCTATCCCTCATATCCTCGTTTTCATTCATGTCAATTTACATACGAGACGTTTAAGATCGTTTGTCTTAATTTCTTTAAATTTGCATTTTGAAATAAAGTCTTACATTTAAAAGGGAAAGTTTACCCAAAAAAAGAACTTTTCATCATTTACTCAACCGCACATGGTTCCAAACCTGTAGTTTCTTTCTTCAGTGGAACACGATGATTTTTAAGAATGTTGGTAACCAAACAGTTTTGGTGACCATTTCTCAAAAGATCTTATTTTATTTACCAAAGGAGAGAGAAAGTCAGCCAAACAATGTTTAAAGTAATTTAAACATGCAGAAATCCTGCTTTATACAAACACCTTAACTTTGTAACATTTTTGCGGGAGTGTGAGAGAGAGTGCGTGTGTGTGTGTCAAAGAGGGGGAGTTCATTGTAAGCACTTACTAACAACATAACAACATGTCTTAATTGGCCTGAGAGAGAGTGAGGAGGTGTGGGTGTTCTTTGTGCGAGTGTGTGTGGTGTTAACTAAAACAGCTGCTTTTCTCTGTACTGCAGAGAAAAGCAGCTGTTTTAGTTAACACTACACACACACACACACACAGGCCCATTTTCCCTTTTTAAAGTCACCATGAAATCAATTCTAGTTTTTTTTTAATGGAATATTTCAGTGTTAATTATAAATGGGCATCATTATTTGTGTAATCTGGTTCCAAAAAAGTTGGGAGAATGTACAAATTGTGAGTAAAACAGAATGCAATGATCTGGAAGTATCTATATTTTATTCATAATTAAACATCTGATGAAATATCAAATGTTTAAACTGAGAAAATGTACATTTTTAAGGCATACATAAGTTGATTTAAAATTTCATAGCATCAACACATCTCAAAAAAGTTAGGACAAGGCCATGTTTACCACTGTGTGGCATCCCCTCTTCTTTTTATAACAGTCTGCAAACATCTGGCGACTGAGGAGACAAGTTGCTATAGTTTAGGAATGGAAATGTTGTCCCACTCTTGTCTAATACAGGCTTCTATTTGCTCAACTGTTCTGTGTTGCCTCTTCCTCTTTATGATGTGCCAAATGTTTTCTATGGGTCAAAGATTTGGACTGCAGGCTGGCCATTTCAGTACCCAGATCCTTCTTCTACGCAGCCATGATGTTGCAATTGATGCAGTATGTGGTCTGGCATTGTCATGTTGTAAAATGAAATGTCTTTCCTAAAAGAGGCTGGTTGGGAGCATATGTTATTCTAGAACTTAGGTATACCTTTCAGCATTGATGGTGCCTTTCCAGATGTTTAAGTTGCCCATGCCAGACGCACTCATGGAACCACATACCTTCATGCTGCGTTCACACCGCACGCGAATGACGTGATTCGCGCAAGTGATTTAGATGTTAAGTCAATGCAGAGACGCGAATAGGCATTCTGCGGCGTGATTCGCGTGAATGACGCTACAAGGATCACGTCAATTGAGCGTTTTGAACGCATTTCACGCAAATCGCAGAAACACGATTAAGTTGAAAAATCTGAACTTTGGCAGATATTCGCACCACGTTAACCAATGAGGAGCCTGCTTACTACTGTCACGTGGTAAAGTGACAGATAGGAAACCCCGAGGCCAGAGTAATTTAAAAATACTACTGTTATTGTGTCACAAAATTAAGTTTTAATAGTTTTTCAGGCGAGAATGTAGTTGTTTAAAGCTCAAATCTGTGGTTTATTTATTATAGAGCTCCTATTTGAAAATTTGATCTGGTGTTTTCGGAGGTGTGAGACCCAGGCGATCAGCGGAGCTCAGCGCTCATCAACCCCGGTGAGAGCAGCCTTAACTCGGCTAGTCCTTCTGCCGACTGCCGCTGCCTGGCAGAAGCCCCTCCCATGACGCGAATTCACGTCTTTTGTGTAGTGAATGTCACACGCGAATGAAGTGAATTTCTCGCACAGATGAAGCGAACGGATTAAAAATGTTCACGCGTCCAAATTTGCGCAAATAGCGTAATTTACTTGCGTCATTCGTGTGCGGTGTGACACAGCATTAGAGATGCAAATTCGAATTTTTTGATAGGAATTTTGGGTTTTCATGAGCTGTATGCCAAAATCATCAGTATTAAAACAATAAAAGACCTGAAATATTTCAGTTGGTGTGCAATGAATCTAAAATATATGAAAGTTTAATTTTTATCATTACATTATGGAAAATAATGAACTATCACAATATGCTATTTTTTTGAGAAGGACCTGTATTATATATATAGTCTAGCTGTATAAGTATAGCTGCCTGTAGATGAACCCAGAAGAACTTCCCAAAGGCCTGTAAGTGGTACATTAGCACTTTCCTCTCTTCCTTTTTTCTTTCCCACCCTCCATCCGCCCCCCCTCTTTCTCAGAAGCATATGGTGGCACACCCAGTCTGTCTTTCATGTGGTGCCAGAGTGGGTCCTTAGTCCCAACCCACGACCCCTCCCACTGAAGACGCCTCCATATAGAGACAGCGATTTAGGCATGCTGGTGGGGACAGGTCTGAGTGTATCTGACCCAGAGTGATTCCACATGTGCCGCCATAGTTCTGTAGCAGGGAGGAGGATACGGTCTCAGACCCACCTGGAAACCATCAGAACTGGCAGCTGCAGTGACACAATGACTTAACCAATTGGCGATTGGCTTATTTATGTAGAAAGCAGGATTTATTCTCATACATTTTCTCCCATTTATATTAAAGGGATAATTCACACAAAAATGAAAGTTACCCCATGATTTACTTACCTTCAAGCCATCCTAGGTGTATATTCTACTTTCAGACGAATACAATCAATCTATATAAAAAAATGTCCTGGCTCTGCCAAACTTTTTTGATGGCAGTGAATGGCAGCCCAAAAGTTGAAGCCCAAAAAAGTGCATCCATCCATTATAAAAGTAATCCACACGGCTCCAGGGGGTTAATAAAGTGAATTGATGGGTTTGTGTAAGAAAAATATTCACATTTAAAACTTAAAAGTTAAAAATATCTAGCTTCCAGCGGACCACCTTCCATATTCAACTTACAGAGAAAGTGTAATGCCTCTCGCAGTTGAAAACGTTTGTGCTACATCTGATGTCACGCCAGTTACGCTTTATTCATAAGTTCTGGTTAAGGTCTGGTGGAAATATGAGTGAATAGGGCTGTAACGATATGCGATATAAAATCGAAATCGCAATACGCAGGTCCACGAACCTGTATCGCGATGTGAGAAGGCAGAATCGCGACACACCCCTTCCAACTCCCAGAATTATCCTTCCTGTCCAGGTCCAACTTTTAAGTCAGTAGTATGGCAACATTTCAGCTACAGTGGAGAACAAGGATGGCAATCATGTAGTTGACAGGACCCACACAATTTGCTGTAAGTGTTTCAAGAAGCTTCCCCAACCGGCTGGCAACGTGGTGTGAGCGTGGCGTTTCTGTTGCGTGTCATCTGCGGGGCGGCTGCGTCGCGTTTTCTCTTTCTTTGCACACCAGAAGCGTGTCTGACGCGGCGCTTCTGTTGGTATTGATGTACAGGAGGCCCTATACTTCATCTTAAATATATATTGCCTATTGGTAACGCAAAGAAAACATCGGCAGTAGCCTATTGACCATACAGATATATGGTATTGACGGCAAAATAGGCTACAGAATACTGTACAGAATAAAACTGTTTTGTCCCCCCCATATCAAGGTTTGTATCGTACCGTGGGTCAAAAATCGTGACACGAACCGAATCGTGGGTTTGGTGTATTGTTACAGCCCTATGAGTGAACCATCATACCCTTTTTCCCAGACCTAGACTTTTACACCTAGGATGACATGAGGGTGAGTAAATCATGGGGTAATTTTAATTTTTGGGTGAACTATCCCTTTAATGCCATAGCTCTGCAGAAGATATTGAAGATATATATTATATATGTATAACATGTAAGATTTAATATTTTATGATATAATAATTTTAAGATAGTGAAAAGTGAATTAAAACATGTTAATCATTTTTAAAGATCCACGGATACGACAAACAAACTTGATTAAACACAAAGTACAGATGAAGCATAACTTGCAGAAAAAGAAAAAAAGCTTGGAATATACACAAAAAAAGTCAAATAAGATGTTGGAAAAATACATGAAAAGGGATAAAGAAAATGTAAGTAAATTAAAAAAAGTATCAGGGCGGGCAAGAGAAAGATATACGGCTTTTCCTTCTCCAGAATGACATTTAAATCGGACACTATAAAGGCTATCAAATAACATCCCTGTCAGAGGAGGACAAAGACTTCAGAAGCTACAGACCAGGAGTCCCAACAGACCAATGATCCCTCAGAAACCGCAGCCCTTCATGGGCTGATTAACCCCACTCATCCCCCTACTCTCCAGCTTCAGACACTACTTTGATTATAGACAAGAGAGTGAGAGAGGGGCTGAAGCAGGCTAACTGGGGCCAGCCTACAGGCGAGCCTCAGAATGGCTTGGGTGAGGTTTATTTGATGTTTATCCACTATAAAGTCGAGTGTGAATAAAAGATGAACAGACAAAGAGACACAGAGGGAGGAAGAGGAGAGATGGAGACGGGGGCTGGGTTTTCAGAAGAGAAAAAGATTAAAAATATATTTTATTGACTAGGGATGGGCCGATTACCGGTTCCACTATAAACCACGATAAAATCTACTGAGGGTTATTGTTTAAATTTTAATTACCATTAAAACCATGTTTGATTATCGCGATTTTGAAAAAAAAAGTGGTAAATCCTGTCCAGCCAGCATCAGATCATGCAACGTTGTTTTTTGAACGAGAGGAAATGGCGGAAGGCAGTGACAGCGCTCGGGGAATTTTTTTAGCCTTCTAAAAGGACCAAATCTGAGGTGTGGTGACATTTTGGCTTTAACAAAAGTCCTGAGGAAAACTTAGGGAGGATGATCACCCTGTCTGCAAAAAGAAGTCGTTCCAATAGGGGGAACACTTCAAATCTGCAGTCACCTTCATGACCACCCCCCACTGTTGTATAGCAAACGCAAGAGAAGTTAACTTTGACTTTATCTTTGACCAAAACTACATGTGGGAAATATTTGGACACAAAAGTTGAAATACTTTATGTTTTGAGTTGAAATATTTTCTCACTCGAAATTAACGTGAAGCTTCCGCAAAGAAAAGTTTGCTGCAAGTGGCTTTAAGCCAAAGACGAACAAACGAGTTCAGACAAGACTATTAAGCGAGACATTTAAGGGATAATAATGTTCATTGTACACTTATTATGCAAATGTCAAATTCCCATAAATAATTACGGAGACGTATTGAATTGAGATGAATATTTTAAATCTTATTGGTTTATAAATCCATTTTGTACAGCGAGACAAGAGAGCGCGTCCGTTGTGACACATGGATGTGTGCTGTTATAATGCGTTGCTATTGACATCGGTCATTATAAGGAAGGAAATGCCACAGAAAATATCTTGCTAAAAAAGTGCACAGAGCAGCTTGTTTTTTTTTTGTTGTTGGCTGATTTTCAAATATAAAACCTGTTGAAATGTTTTCAGTCTGTGCATCAGTTCTTTTTGAACACTTTAATCTCTTTTTAACAAAACCGTGTTAATATTGATAATCGTGGTAATTTTGGTCACTATGACTGTGATATGAAAATTTCCTACCGTCCAATCCCTATTATCGACTAATAGAGATCTGTATTGTGCTGGAGACTAGAGTAATTATCTAAAAGTTGCAGTGCTATTAAAGTGATCATTCGCACACACACAAAATTGCATCATTTATTCACCCTTGTGTCATTTCCAAACCTATGATTTTCTTTTTCTGTGGAACACAAACAAAGACACTTTGAGAAATATCTCGGTGTTTTCCCCCCTTACAATGGAAATCAATGGGCTACAGAATTGTTTGGACCCCAATTATATGAGTACTGTGTTAACTTGGTAAGTTTGTTAAATATCTTCCACAACAATGAAACATATTTCCGTACACACTTCACAGACAACATATGCCTAGGTATTTTCTAAAGTTCCAAAAGCCAAATTCCACACATAGATGCACATGTTCAGGAGGAATCCTAAAACGATTAAGCAGGTGAAAGACGAGACAAGTCCCAATTCAAAGCAAAACAGCCCCACCCAGAGAACCTGAACTCCTGCTCAGGGCAGCGACAGCAAACAGAGATCCAATACTTTTCCCAACGTTTGAAACACTCCCTGGTGTTTGCATGTGGATTAAATTGTCATGATTCATTGGAGGGTGCTCGATACACCCTCAACTGCTGTTCTCAGGTCTGCTGGATTATTGGAGGATACAAGAAAAGCATATCTAATGTTTCCTGGGTGAAGTGTCCAGATTTCCTGCATCTACTGTTTCTTAATAATACTCTAGACATGACAGACATTACACTTTGTGTGGTAAGATTATGAACTATTCTCTAGACTGTGATTCAGATACTAAGCTTAACCTTGACTGAATGTAATGGTGACACTGCTGTTTGTACTGGGTTTGAGCTTTTTCCTAAATAAAGCTAACACTTTCGGAAGTGGAATAACAATGACTGTCAACACACCCCCAATTAAAGGCAATGCATATACAATGCGATCAAACAGGGATAGGTGATACAACTAAAATATTTTTTGTTGATATTTGAAATTTATTTATATTTATAAAAAAATATATATCTCTAAATCTCTACTTTTATGTTGTAAATAAGACTATATCTGTATTGTAAACCCCTCCATATTGCTGCTGTTGTTGTTGTCTTTGGCATGAATATGCCTACTAACACAACTTTATTGTCAATGCAGCCAATGTATTTCTGGAAAACGAAAGCGTGCCAATGGACACACAAATCAGATCTGATACGGAGATTGGACAAAGGTCAATCGTTTAGATCAGATTCCAATCGGATACACAAATAATCAGATTTGGACTGACAGTGTGAGCATAGCCTTTAAAACCGCGACTGCTGAATAAAAAAAGATACAGCAAACACTGACCGACTAATTTAATGTTGAGCAGCAAGTTTATTGGCTGCAGTGCAGACGCAAAAGGAACCAATCAGCGTGCGGTGTAGTTAATGAAGTAAATGTCAGCAGGTTTTTTTACAGAGTGTAAAAAATGGACCACATTTATACATTGCAATGTGCACATAAATTAATCATAAATATTGTAAATAGTCTATACAATATATTCCCCAGCAATAATATGTTTAGCACTAACTCAGGATGTTTATGGTGTGGTACATAGATTATAACATAAGCCCCTTTCACACAGAGATTCAGGAAAATACACGGATAATGTGTCCCAGGATTTGGGATCGTAAAAAAAAAAAAAGTTAATTCATCTGTGCATGTGTTCACTTTGACCGGCACCATTTTTTTCTAGCGGAAACTCTGGTTCACACATCCCATAAAGATCTAATAAAGACACGTGACATCAGGATGTGACGTGTATGTCTCGCGATGTCTGAAGTTTGCTTATGAACTGCGATTTCTCTCTCTTCCTTCTGCTTTTTTCTGATTTGATCATGAATTAGCGCATCGCGTACCATTCTACCAAACTGCCGAACATTCTCAGGTTCAGTGTCATCACTACAACACACACCCCTCCTTACGTATTTGTCCTGCTGTTGCTGACACAGGCCGCGTTCCAGGGCTGATCCCGGCAATGTTACTAGGTCCCCGTCCTGGGATCGTTTGTGTTCACACAGAATGCACTCTAGCAATTCAATGGTCATTTTCTGGGATCAATGCTCTGTGTGAAAGGGGCTATAGAAATTTGAGCTATAGCTGTATCCTGATGAAGGTCACAGGGCGTTCTGGGACAAATACACATACTCCAGGTCCTTCTATGTGAAAAAAGGCTCTGAACAAATGCCTTAGTAGATTTTATGCCCGGTAATAATCATCATCAGTCCCATGACCTGGTGTGGCCGTACAGTAGCTCTGTTGAGCATCTGACCAGATCCTTCCACTTGTCTCGGTCATGTGCTAGTGCATGTGTCTCTGAATCTCTAATAGTCAATTCTGCAATGTTGTCTGAGCCCACTTCTTTCTCTGTCTGTCTCGTCATTTTTCTTCCACATGGGATGGAGGATTGTTGCGGACAGGTTTTTGGCACTAACAACATTTCCATACCATTCCAGCTTTTCCTTCTTTACATTTTATGGCTGGTAAATGCAAACCTACTCTTCACACACAAATCCACTACACAGATCTGTGGAGGACTCAAACAATCCTGCACACGCCAAAGAGAGAAAAGCTTTATTCCAGGTTCATCTGGCCTTCACACGAGACCGCAGATGTGACCCACGCACCACAACAAGCCTATATAGAGACCTAGAGCCCTGTGAGCCATTCAAAACCCCACAGAACGTCTGTAAACTTCTGCTCCTACCAATCATAAAGTCAGATTTGGTTTGTTTATTCATATAGTCACAAGGGTACAAAATAAAAAGTCAGCCAACTAATAAAATCTGCTAACAGTTCTTTCTAAAAATGATTTAATAATAATATAAAGTATGTACTATATGTAACGAATAATGCCGTGTTTTCAGTTCATGCCTTTGGAAGCTTAACTTTCATAGCAATTGATTTGAAAAGTTGAAACACTCACTTTGCTCCGCACAGCTCCGTTTACATGAATGCCCGCAGCTGCCCGAGCCGAGCGCTGTGAGTGTGATCCCACCCCCATGGACCGGTTGAAAACATGCAGAAATAGCGCCCTCAACTGGGAAGCACGATCATTCGAATATACTCCTGAGTTTTAAATGACACAAAGCCATATGCTAAATCGCTGAAGTAACCCTTTAGTTACTTTACACGTAATTTGGGGGCCAGACGGTGATCAAACCTTAATATGATCAGCCAACACATCACATTTCTCTGACCTGAGGACAGAGAAACTAACCACAAAGGAAAGCGACACAATGCTTTGTGTCCTGGTTATGTTTCACAAAGTATCAGTACTCATCCGCAGAGGAAGTGAGTTTGCGAGGGATTTTCCATGATTGTGAGTGTTAGAGGCCTGTCTCTCTGCAGGATGAGATGTGCTACAGAAAAAGCAGTGTTTTATGAGGACGGATGAGGTCTGTCTGTTCTCTCTACTGAAGTACTGAGAGGAGTGTATCAGTGCATTCCTCTACTGTATAGTAATCCATCTCAAACAGCAGCAAACATCATCTTTTTAGTCAGTGTGGGGAACGAACAAACCCCTCTATGTTTGGCGAGTCAGATGAAGACGGATCAGTTTGAGATTTGCCCTGCAGCTGAACATAAATTTATGAATGCTGTTCACATCAAATGCAGAACTGAGCTATTGGTCAAATCACATTACAAGAACAGTGTGGTCCTTACACTGCTATGGTAGTTACAAAAGGTACAATCTATAAGACATCATGTCGAACAGTGAGGTCATTCAAATTACATTGTTATGATAGTTTGATTATAAAGTATAAGAGTTGCATAAATTAAGAATATTGTAATAAACATTTTTGCTCATATAAGCCACCTCTACTGCTTAAGTCATTTTTGTTTGCTGTTGAAAAGAAATTACATATTTGTAATTTATATCCCTGAATTCCTGCCCTCCCCTTCTTGACAATGCACACACAGCTGCTGCGCTGCAAACACACTGCCCTACAGGCGAAACAGACCTAACACACACGCACGGTCTTCACACAAAGACAAACAGGAGAGAGAGTATAACAGAGAAAACATACTTTTGTATTTTTAGCTCTTTCTCATCCCACAGGACTAAACCATGTCTGGAAGAAAAGTGCAAGCTCTCCAGCAATGGTCAGTGCAAATATGCTGAACAGGCATAAATCTAAAACACATTTGACCACACACGCACACTTTTCAACACAACGCATGTTTGTTCAGGGGGGGTCGAGGTATGTTCCTGTAGCTGAGAGTGTGTGAAAAGGTGTTTTAATATAATTTTATTGCCTGTGTGGTGAAGCTTTTCCACACCGCCAGTTCTTCCTGAATAACATCCTCCTGTTAGGTGGGAGAGCAACTCGTGTGCGTGTGTATTCAGTGTATGTTTTAAAAAAGAAAGAGCGAGGAAAAGTAAACATAGAACGGAAACTACACAACTTTTTTTGTATTGTTTGGTGGTGTTCATCTTCTGTTGTTTTAAATAAGAAATTGATCTTCTCTTAAAGTGAGCATATGTGTGTGCGGCTGTGACTATTGTGTTGTTTCACAGTGGGACTCAAAGACAGAGGAAAAATGAATAACCTTTAACACACTGTAACAAACGCATTAACACACACTCAACAAAAAAAGCCAACACACTCCATGAAGCTTCCTCAATTTGCTTCCAGACAACTTGTTCAAGTGTCAATAGCATATTGTCACTTTTAGAAAATGTCACCCAAAAACTCTATGGAACACAAAACATGAAATGTAGACACTCTGTTCATAAAAAAGTGAATGAATATTGAAGCCATCAAGCTTAAAATGACACAAAAAAAAAAAAACATAGAAGTGGTCTATATGACTATTACAAAGTCTTCCGAAGTATTATAATATGAAAATAAAAAATGTTGTCATTAATTACTCACCCCCATGTCGTTCCACACCCCGTAAGACCTACGTTCATCTTTGGAACACAAATGAAGATATTTTTGTTGAAATCTGATGGCTCAGAAAGGCCTCCGTTGGCCGCAATAACATTTCCTCTCTCAAGACCCATAAAAGGCACTTAAGACGTCATTAAAAAAGCCCATCTCACTACAGTTGTCGTACAATAATTTTATTACGCAACGAGAATAATTGCGCGCAAAAAAATAAACAAAAAACAAAACAAAACGCTGTTTCCTGAAGCTTCGGAACTTAATCAATTAGCATATCGATTCATGAGTCGGATCGCTATCAATCGGCCAAACTGCTGAAATCACGTGACTCTGGCGTGATCCGAACCGCTGATGCCATACACTGATTTATAATAACGGTTCGAAGCTTCACGAAGCAGTGTTTTGAAATTGGCCATCACTATACAAGTCATTATTTAGTTGTTCGTTTTTTTTTTTTTGCGCACAAAAACTATTCTCGTCACTTCATAAACTTATTGTAGAGCCACTGTAGTGAGATGGACTTTGTAACGACGTCTTTAGTGCCTTTTATGGGTCTTGAGAGAGGAAATGACATTGGTGTCAATGAAGGCCTTTCTGAACCATTGGATTTCAACAATTTTTTTTATTTATTTATTTATTTTTAAGAGGTTTTACGGATGTTAAACAACATGAGGGTGAGTAATTAATGACAGAATTTTAATTTTTGGGTGAACTAACCCTTTAAGTTGTTACCACTTTGGTGTGTACATGAGAGTTCCTGAGCAAAGTAGCTGTGAATCATTCAAAAGAATCAATTGATCATTCTTTATAAATGAATTGTTCTTTTGATCCAGATCCTTTCAACAAAAATCTTTTCAATTTACTTCACAAAAATGGGCTGGAAGATTTGCCCATGAATAAAACTCATCCGGTTCTTGAGTTCAATTAACTGACTGGATCATCCAGTTATCTAACAAAAATGATCTTTTATGTTCTGCAGAAGAAAGAAAGTCATACGGGTTTGGAACGACATGAGTGTGAGCACTTGACAGAATTTTCGAATCTTTTTAAATACAATTGACACAACTTCTCACATGGGAAAAATCATTTCAGATATGAATTTTAATTGTTGAACTGCTCCCTGGAAAACTGGTTTCTTTGCACAGTAGCAAAGCGTTGCTGTTGTAAGAGCATTTCACGGTGAATAAAACGTCCTGGGGTCTGTGTGGCATTTCCTTTGTAGAGCGCGGTCACAGTGGGACGTGAGGCCCTGGCTCGGCTACACGCCACACACACAGACATATGAACACACACACACACCCTCAAACTATGTAATCCAAGTCATGTGAAGAGTGAAGGAGAAAATGAAGACTAATAAGAGAGTTCAGAGGGGACACGAGAGAAAGAGCGTGAGGGGGAGACTTGAGAAGTGACAAGAAATCAGAGGAGTGAGTGAGGAAAAGAGAGAGGGGTTCGAGAGAGAGATTGAGTGACAGATGGGGCTGGAAAATCCATGTTTATTTTTATTGAGCGGCGACAGCGTTCCACGAGCTGTAACTCCAGCTCACAGACACAATGAGCTTTATGTTTTCTGCGAGACAAGCCCAGCTCACCTGCTAAAGAGCATCACCTGCCCACGCAAAATGAGACTGAGATCGGCTCGGTTTCAAACCCCAGTGCCGCTTCTGCATTCCATCCAGTGCACCTTCCTTTCATTCCTCCCTAAAATCCCAAACTTAACATCCAAATCAGCAAAATAAGTTATGTAATATTGTAAAATGCAGTCTACTGTTGCTAAACTCCAGGACGTCTTTGATATTAAACAGTGTTATTAAAAGCACACTAAGCCCCAAAATTACAGAATTTTACATTATTAAGAACACATTACAATATTAACAGCCATAAACATTTTAAGACCTTTTTTGAGCACCAATTCTGCATATTAGAATGATTTCAGAAGGATCATGTGACAGTGAAGACTGGAATAATGATGCTGAAAATTCATCACAGGAGTAAATTACATTTAAAATATTACAAGTTTTTTTAATTGTAATAATATTTCACAATATTGTAGTTTTTACTGTATTTTTTATTAAACAACTGCAGCCTTGGTGAGCATAAAAGAGAATATCTGTCAAAAATCTCTTTACCGATGTAGAACTAATTAATATGTTCATATGATACTATGATGCTTAGCAAGAAAACAAACAAACAAACAAACAAACAAATAAATAAATAAATAAATAGCACCTCATGTTGCCGACACCTGCTTTTCAGGAAATAACTATAAATAAATGTACTGCCTTATTCAAGTCTCCAGTGCACTATGTGCATACTCTGAGTAATGTTTGTGTTTATGTGGTGCCTGGGTGTACCGCGCCATGCCCAACATAATTTCTCATATGGCCACTTTGAGGTTCGTGTCCAAACAACATTCGCAGAGGTGGAAATACTACAGAGCACTGAACCAACACAAACACCACCCATAGAAAACCAAAGCACTTCCAATCCTGAACTTATTCCTTTAGCTAACGGCCCATGGGAGAGGCTCTCCAATCTGGGAGGAACGCTAATGATCAGTCCTTTCAAACGGGCTGTACTTCTGAGAAGAGCACCTTTGACCTCAAACAAAAGGGAGGGTGTTTTTTTACCCTAATCCAAAAGCAGCCTGACAGGCCTCATTCTGACATGATTAAGACTGATGTGGAAAGCTTCTGTCACAGCAGAAGAAGAACTGACTAATAAAGGAGTCTCCAAGAAGAGGATCAAGATATGGAGGCTGTTTTTGGTCATGAACACATGGGCAAGATAAATGCCACCTGGACAACATTGTCTATTATACTTGCTATAAAACAATCAGGTTTTTTTTCTGTGTTACACTGATTCATGTAGATCACTGCTTTTACTGCTTTTCTTATCTGATTTCTGGAAGCTGGTTGTAATGTTTCTGGATGAACTACATTTCATTCTATGTCTTACTCTTGGCCTGTAATGAGTAACTTCAAGCAGATTAACGTCCAGACATCTGAAAGGCTGATCATGACGGTAAACACAATTTCACCGGGTACAACATTCCAGTCAATGAATCAGATTTGAGGGACAAGTTTACAGTTTTTTATTATTTTTATTATGTTTTTTACAGTCAGTTATTAAAAAGTTGATATAAAAAATGTAAAATTTAAATGTTTGTGCAACTCAGTTTTATCTATTTGACCATTGAGTGTGATTATTAATTGATTATTTATTTCCGTTTTTCCAGCCAGGTGCCTCCTGAATTTTCAGTTTCGGCCCACGATTCTCATTTCGGTGCATCGCTAGTTATGAGCTTATGACTACAATTTCAGACAAGAATGTTGTTCCAGGATCAACAAAATATGTTGATCCAGGAACATGTCTCGGCAAAATCGTGGTGACCAATAATGACTGTCTGATCAGCAGAAAGTCAGGGTTCACACAGCTTTTGAACAGTAAATTCCCGTGACCTTTCTAGTCAGTTCTAATTAGACAAGAACAATAAAAAAGCATTTTAGGGAAATTTAAAAAAAGACCATTAGAAGGAGCAGATTTCTAACCTTTCACAAACGCTTGGTTGGTTTTAGTGCAATGTCTCCTTTAGGACTTCTCAGTATTATGATTGATTAATAAGAAAATAATTCTATGATGACAAATTCATTGGAAAAAAGTTCATAAAAACACACAACATAAATTAGAGGTAAGGTTATGCAACTTAAATATTTGTTATACAAAATCGTATTGCCATAGTTAAGAAGTTGTTTACACAATATTCAATATTAATTTCCTAACATCTTGTTCTTAAAGTACGTCACAGGATGACTCAGCAGAATACCTAAAGCCAGCCACTCATGAAGCCATGCAAACACTCTCCAAATGCCTCATCATTGGAGTTACATCATGAAATCACACTCACAAAAAAGTGAGATCTTTCCATGTTTACTTTTCCTGGGCCCCTATATTATTGAATGTGTGGGCACACGCCGACATGTGTGTGCGCACAAACACATGGGTTGTTTGATCCGTTGTATTATGCAGTGAGATGGCTCTGAAAAGCACAATGGCTATTGGATTAGGCCTGAGAACAAGGACAACACAGCTTTCATCGCTATCATCGTCATCATGAGCGTGTTACGGGACACATTGGCCCCTCTGCCTTGCCCCAGAGCTTCTTTGATGGAAAAACAAACTTGAGCCTACAGACAGAGCCTGGGCTCGTGGGCTGGTGAAAGCACAAAGTAAACACACGTAGTTCCAGATCCAATCTGGAGTGGCCAAGGAAAAAAAACTGGACAACCAAAACTGCTTGAACCATGAAGAAATAGTCGTATTCACAAAGTTACAATCAAATGTAGTTGAGATGAAAAGCATATGGCTTTCCATAGTGCTCATAAATCCCCGTAACCAAGGACTTTAACTACAAAACGGCATATTTTTCAAAGTCCACAAGAGCAGAAGGTCCTCATAGCACTGTAATGCCACCAGTAATCCAGCTGGCTTTAGGATAGGAAATCAACTCTATAAACATGGCATACAATACATTACCGGCCTAATAAAGGCTTCATAAGAGGACATGTGGTCAGTCGAGGCCAGATGAGATGGATCAGGTCACACTCGGGTAGGAGAGGCTGGTGAGATCTGAGAGCGCTAGATCAAGAGGAACATCAAGGACTCAAAAACAAAATATTGAATGGACGCACACATATGGACCAGCCAATATATGAAAGGCAAGGACATCAAGAAAGCTCCCAACTGCAGAACAATTGTTTGAATAAAGGGCGTTGAAAAGCAGAGACCGAAAGCAAACTGTCCAATGGATTCTGTGTTTCAATCGCACACAAGGATGAAAACCAAAGACATTTCTGAGATGTTGGATGACAGTACTTAGATACTTCGATGTCATTTGTTGCGTTGTGTGGATCCGGACAGACCATTGACTAGCTTCTCTACCAGGGGTCATCAACCGCCTGGCAGAATCAAAGATTAAAGACTGACAGTTCATCAAAACTTCTTACATAACCACATCTCTCATCTGCCTTACTCAACTTACAGGATTCTGTTTTTCGCGTAGCTCCACTCCTCCAAGTGCGTGTGATTTCAAATCTTCCTTCTGTCTTTAATCCATCTTATTTAACCTCCAGATGTCCAGAGGGGTGAACCGGACTGCATTTAACTAAGGGAAAACATAGTATTTCCAAAGACACCAAGACAACACAACAGTAGCCTAAGCCTACACAACTTAATTCAGAACAAAACAATTACAGGCAGGGTCATGCAACTCTGATTAAAAAATATACAGATTTCAAAATCTTTGCATTAGCTGAACACGCACAAAAAAAAAATCATTAATCACAGCCATATCACAATTTCCTCCTTATCTTCAAAGACTGACTGAACTTTCAGGTCATTTTGGACCATGAATTATGTGAAATCAGCATCTTCAGCCTTTCATACATACAGTAAATTTGGACAATGGGCACCAAATGTGTAAAAGAACATGCAAAGACATCTCAAATTCAAAACACCCATTTGGAATTCTGGATAGTCAATTAATGTGAGTGCTCTGGTTGCACCTTACCTTGCCCTGTGGACATGCTTTAAAAGCGGTGCCTGAACAGAGATACATTTTTGGAGAGTTGGGTGGAGATGAACTAATAAAGCAATGTGGAAGGATCTGCTTTATGTCTGTTTGCACACAGTGGCTTTGTGCTCTAAGATGCTGTGTCAGAGAGGCATCAAACAAAAAAACTAGATGTTTCAATAGAGCTGTAAATACTATATCATAACACAGAGTAATGCACTTTCCTAAGACCACTCAAACACATGTGAGAGGGTTTCACGCTGGGAAAAAAATGTCCCATTTACAAGCAGAAAAAGAAATTCTACTTTCACATGTTCAGGCCTGATGTTATCTGGCTTTAATCCTCATGGCTTTTGCGAGCTTAAAATCCCAGCACTTATACGGGTAGATTTCCTATTCCAAAGGGATGAGCAAATGAAGAAATGCAACTAAAACATTTTAAATGCACATGAGGCTTTGCAGTTTCAAGCTCAATTTCTGTCTACTGTACTTTGCTTTCCGTTTCCTAAATCATCAGAACAAAAAAAAGAAATAGATGAACTGATATTAACCTTCTTTGAATTCTTCGAAATAATTATCTTTATGATGTGACCATAATCAACTGCCCGGTATTCAAATTCAATACCATTTAGTCTAAAAAACTTAAAAGCACTGCTACAATGCTGCAAGTAAATTTAAACATCACAGCATTATAATATACAGTATGAATATGCATATAAATGGATATTCATTTTACAATTTAGCAGTTGTTACATTTTTAATGTTTAACTTCAAGTAAGCATTAGATGACAGCAAAGTAGAGCTGAGCGTATCGATTTATGTTTCGGATCGCGTGTCAAACTCCTGAAATCGTATGACTTTGGTGGACGTATCCGGTCGGCAAAACTTCGAACACATCTTCCCTTCTTAAGAATGACTTCAGTGCCGTTCTTTGTTCTTTTCTCAGAGAAAAGCTTAACTCCAAGTCTTCCAGAGTCACGGTCAAAGCTGATTTGAAAGGCCGCCGTTCACCAGCTTCTTTGTTTACTAAGCACGCGCATGCGCAACTCGACCATCATTATATTAAGCCACGCCCACCGACTCTATACACAATGTGATTGGCCCGACAAGAGTATGGCGTTTACAGCTCAGAAGTGTATTGAGACTTGCTAGACGACACTCGCTAGGGTGCGTCTAGATTTCTAGGCTCCTAGAGAAGTGTAAGGAATTCAAAAACGTGAAGTCTGTCATGTTCTGACAAAAAAGAAAAGAAAAAAAGAGAGTAGTTTAAAACCACAATTAACAGTCTTGTTTCTACATCTTTCACTTGGGAGCAAAAACAAGCCTTTAAATTTGTAACGCCCAGCCCTACGACAAAGGTAATCTAAAAGTAAAAATAGTGGAAAGCAGCAGGGCAGTTAAATATCCAATGCTTATTACAGCTACCCTGTACTAATAGGACCAAATATTATTGCACCAATAAGATATTTTTTTTTTTTTTTTGCCAATATGATAACAATTTTAACAAACAATTATTGGCAGATTCCAATACTGATACTGATATTTGTCATTTGCTCACTTATTTCAACTGTAAAAAAAACTGTTTTGATCGTGTTTTAAGTTAAAAAAAAAAAAAAAACATATACACTGAGGAATACTAGCTAATGTATTTAATTATTTTACCCAGAGAAAAAAGTTGGATTTCACAACAGACGTTTTACAACTCTTTTTCGGTTTATTATATCAGACCTTTTCACCTCATATATGAATGAATGAATGAATAAATGAGGCCTTTATAGCACTTTCATATGTACTACTGTACACCCAAAGCGCTTTACACTCATGTCAGGGATCTCTCCTCAACCACCACCAGTGTGCAGCCTCCACTTGAATGATGCGACGGCAGCCACAGTACAATGGCGCCAGTACGCTCACCACACACCAGCGATAGGTGGGGAGGTGAGAGGGTGATAGAGCCAATTCAGTGGATGGGGATTATTAGGAGGCCATGATTGGTAAGGGCCAATTGAGGGAATTTGGCCAGGACCACGGGGTACTTACACCCCTACTCTTTTTACGAGAAGTGTCATGGGATTTTTAATTACCACTGAGAGTCAGGACCTCGGTTTAACGTCTCATCCAAAGGACGGTGCTCTTTGACAGTATAGTGTCCCCATCACTATACTGTATATACGTGGGTGTTAAGACCCACTCAGACCACAGGGTGAGCACCTCCTGCTGGCCTCACTAACACCTCTACCAGCAGCTACCTGGTTTTCCCAGTTGGTCTCCCATCCAGGTACTGACCAGGCTCAGCCCTGCTTAGCTTCAGGGGGAAACCAGTCTTGGGCTACAGGGTGATCAACCTGGTCATATATGCCATATATGCTGGTCATATAAGCCGATGGTTTACAATTGATCAAAAACCGGCCGATAAATATTGACAATGATATACATCTGGGCATTCTCTACCCAATATGATACTGATATTTCATGCATTGAGGGTTTAAAATAGTCATGACAACAGTCAAAACTTCACAAATATTTTGCTCAAAACCATACAAATATTGTTGAAAAATAGAGCCAGTAAAACTTCACGCTTTGCCGGCATTAGTTTGGAGGAAAAATCTAAGAGATCATGCAGATCAGAGAGACTGAAGTATCACGGGAACATGTATAATGCGGTATAATGGGAATCAGTACAATTGGTGGTCGGCTGAACAAACAGGCTTCTGGGAATAGTTTGGCTCAACGGCTGAGGTGCATCTGAGGTTGTATTAAGTGAGTTTCTATGAATGTAGGCTGTAGATGCACTGATTTTGTGTGTGCAGAATCAGCCGTTAGTGCATATATCAGGGGCTGAGGTCTAGTGGTCAGGGAATGAAAGAGTTATTCTGCTCTTTTCCCATGCCGAGTGCTCCGGAGGTTAAAGGTGCTTATTTTCCCTGGGTCTGGCTTTGGATTTGGGTTGGACTTGGACCCAGAAATCCCATCTGAGTCCATGCATACAAAACACACCAAACAAAGAGAGCAAATTAAAGAAAGCAAAGTAGAAAAAAAAAGATATTCATGACCATGAGAAAAACAAGGAATTATTAACCCTAAGCCGTAATGATCTTGGCTAACAAAAATGCTCAGAGAAAATGATCTTTAGCTGTTTATATGCGCACACACTGACAACAGTCGGACAACAGCGATAACAACTACGGCTAAGTGAGTCCTAATTAGACCTCTGAGGTTTACAGAGTAAACACACAATCAGAGAACACAGCAATCACTTGATCTGGAAGCACACTGGTGTAATCATTTACTCACTGATATACTGTAAATAGTGAACTGAAGCTCTATTGTTTGTGTGATCAACTCCACCCTTTTAGACCATCATATGTAAAACAAGTCAAGCAGGGGACCTAGAAAAAGCCTGAGTGGAGCAGAGGGAACAGACACACACATACTAAAAATATTCAGGGAAGACTGACAGAGAAATTCCACAGCTCAGAAGGAGATGCTTGTTTGAAAACCATCAGTGTTCTAGTAATCAAACAATGTGTTAGTAATCTAACAGAAGTGCATCCCCCAAAGGTTGTAAACCGTATTGTGAGCCAGATTATTATTGAGTTGGCCTGGTGTGGTTATGTGGTTAAGACATTTCGGTCTGGTAACCAAAAGATTGGAAAAGGATGCAAGGGGCTTTTGTCAATATTTTTGGCCATATCACCCAGCCCTACAGCAGCCTAATAAACCTTAGGGCTCTATAAAATCCCAAATTCCGTTTTATTTTTCCCCAAATTCCGTTTTTACGTTTGAATTTTTGCAAATTCCGTTTTTTACGTTTTAATTTTTGCAAATGAACATAAAACAAAAAATAGAAATGACCTTAAATTTATTGAGGTAACAAACATCACATTTACTTTTTACGACAAATACTGCATGATGCAACATAACACTGCACTTCAAATATTAATGGTTATGAGCTTTAAACTTTCCAGTAGAATGCATTATATTAGTTTATATAAGTTAAAATGAAAGTGCTTCATTAGCTTTTTCTTTCAAGTAAAAAAATTAATAAAGAACTTAAAAAAATCATATTTTAATCATATTTTTTCAAGATAAATCATATTTTACATACAGTACTATTAAGTTAAACATTTAAAGCTGAAAATTAACATGAAAAAATAAAATTTCAACATAAAATCATGTAGTGAATTGTTCTGAGGGTTTAACAATCACCATTATGATCCAGAGCTGTGAAAAATAAAAAATAAAATACACGAAAACACAGTACTGCGAGAAGTTTTTTTCCCAACTTCAAAGGCCCCTTTAAATGATTAAAACGAGAGGCTTATCTTAGCTTTAAGGTTACTTTTCATAAGGTTACTTATCATGTAAACTACCCATATACAGCATGTTATATGCATACGTGTTTGGAAGAGAGGGGAACACGGTCGAATTTGCAGCAGATATGCTGCCTAATGTGCCTATCATAAATCATAATAAAAGCACGAGAAGGATATGGGTCGAGCAGACCACCGGAAAATCTGACAGAATGGACAATATTTGTCTGTATTTAATACACACTTTATTTGTAATGTATTTAAGCGCGACCATACGGAAAGCTTCTGCCCTGCCTGTGCGTGCAGTGTGAAACCGGCGTTAGCGTCGAGTTTCTTAACTTTTTCGCTGACGAAAGCAGAGCCGTAGAAACCAACTTCGCCATACTTTCATTGTTTTGAAAAGCGAGCTGAAATGACGGGAGGGGTTGTGTCGCCAAGATTTCTCTTGGCAAAAGAATTCTGCATTTAAGAGATCCCCCGGTCTTCATTTTCAATTTTAATTGATTATTTGTTCTTATTTTATTACCAACTGTTTACTTGTCTTTAAAGGGGGGGTGAAATGCTGTTTCATGCATACTGAGCTTTTTACACTGTTAAAGACTTGGATTCCCATCCTAAACATAGACAAAGTTTCAAAAACTAATGTTGGGCGTTTGATGGAGTATTTCTGTGTTAAAAATACTCCTTCCAGTTTCTCAAAAGTTTCGGAGAGTTTTTTTCGAGTATGGGCTTGACGTCGATAGAGCGGAAGGTCCTTGTATGGGCCGTACGGGCTCTTCTCCCGGTAGGGTGCGCGCGCGTGACTAAAGCGAGAAAGGAAATGCACACCCATAAACACTCTCTCAGCTGCAGATCCACTCGTCCATGAACACTTATGTTGTTATAGTCCGTGCCGCGCTTCACTTTATTCCTATGGGTGACATCAAGCGACTTCAACACTTCAGCACAGCATTCCGGGAAGGCAGGGCTGCATTTGAACCGATTTGAACGCAGAAATGACGGGAAGCTTCACAACATCGCTTGACTCGCTTCAGTCTTTGATGATGTTTTTATTAGCTTTCAAGTCATGGACAGTATAGTGTGCATAGACTGCATATGCTCTGGGACTAAAATATTAAATACCTTAAACTGTATGTATTCCGAAGATGAACGGAGGTCTTATGGGTGAGGAATGACATTAAGGTGAGTCATTAATGACATAAATGTTAACTCAATTCTAAGCAGTGTTCTTGTGAGTAATTCTCAGAGGCTTGATAAATACGGGCCCAGGTGTTTCCTCTTTAAGACCAACAGTAGCTGACCGTGACGCAACACCTTCAACCTATACAGAAACACATAATGTGACCTTTAACCACATAAACACACACACACGCACACACACAAAATGTCCTTAACTTAAAATGTGAATTACTCAAATATAAAGATTACAACAATGCTGTTCCAGGCCTTTATCATCCTAGAGCATATAGCACCCCCTATTATTGCCATTATACATGCTACCTTTGGGATCAATATGAGTACATTTTGTGTGTGGCATCACTGCTATGCGGATGACATTCAACCAACTCTACACATCTATAAAAACACAAACTTAATTCTGCATTTAAGAGATTGGAAGCCTGTATCCACCAACTCAAATTGTGGCTCACTAAATTATCCAATTTGAGCCCAAAAGAGCATTCTGATGAGAAAAATATCAATCTTGGCCCCCACACACCATACCTTACCTCCGACGTTAAAGATTTGGGATTCAGTTAGATTTTACAATCACCGGTTAGCCAGGTAAGTCAAAACATTTTTAAGCAGCGATAGTTTTTGAAACTTTTATTCACGCTTCTATTTCAACATGATTAGATAACTGTAATAATTCATTGTATGTCAGGTTCACTCTTTCTCCAGCTCTCGAATCCTAATGGTCCAAAACGCAGCTGCCCGTCTGCTCGCGGGAAGCTGCAAATGTGATCATATCACAGCAATTTTACACTCTCTGCACTGGCTGCCAGTGCAATACCGAATTGATTTTAAAATTCTATAAGTTGTTTACAAAGTTCTCAACAATCTAGCCCCCCAAAAAACCTTTACAATATAATTGTTACTCACAACCTATCCAGATCACTTAGAAATCATCCTGTCTGTCCCACAATCTCGCCTGCAACGATCTCGCCCCTCTTCTACATGTACAGCACTTCGGCCAGCCTAGGTTGCTTTTAAAATGCTTTACAAATAAATAAATTAAATTGAATAACAGTGTCCTGGTATGGTTAACCATTGACAAACAGTAGTAATGAGCCAAACTTCTTCCTGCCTTAAACCATTATCAGGATAAGCAAGATATTAAGGCACAAGGAACATAAAATGAATCAATTCTGGTTAACCAAATCTGCTATTATAAACATTCTAAGGTGCAAAATATGTAAACAAGCCTTTCTAATGCTATCTTTCTCTTTCCTATACCAGGAGTGTACATGACCACCAGGTGTATGATCACATTATTCCATATTTTAAAAATAAAACCCCTCATCTTTCCGCAGAAAACATGCAACCCAACATGGTCGCGGTGACCGTCTGCAATTTCCGATCCTCACACACAACTTCTCAAACTCGCAAGAAGTATGACACTTAAACATTTTTTATTACACTACATTTACTCATTTTATTCAATAAAACACACTTATTTTGACCCAAAAAGAGGATGGGACTAGCCTGACGTGGTCATACTCAATTCTAGTCAGAATATGAGTCTGAAACGGCTCCATTGGGCTGTGATCATGAGGCGTGTTTCAACCGAACCAGGAAAGATTGGACAGACCTACAACCAATCAGAGCAACGAAGCGACACATTGTCAAATGTCAACAGACAGAGCTCAACTGCACAGTTTTGCCAAGTCTGTGTTTTCTTCCGCCGGTTGTTTTCTATGTCTGCAGGTTGAAGCGACTATTATGTGATACATAGACCCATGAGTGCGAATTTTAGCTGGCCACCTTGCCAAAATAACATACCTTTTACCCCCTAAACACCATTTTTTTCCGGAGAACCCCCCCGAGAAGCTATTGTTTAGGGCTAGTAGCTGGCGGATTTTGTGGTAAAAACTTGGCAACCCTGTCTGCACACGCGCTGGAATAAACTATCTTAGCCAGCGTTGTAAATAAATAAAATAATTTATTGATACACAGAGTACTTACCCAACATGATCATCATTTTTGAGAGAAATTGTGAAGGTAAATGCAGATACAAACAAGCTTTCCGTTTAGTATTCGAGTAAATATAATCCAAGCCCCTTTGATGACGTGCTGTTTATCATCTGTCCGTTATCGTCTAAAGCCCGCCCTGATGATCTCATTGGTCTGAACAGTTTCTGTTCGGAGATAATTACTCCTCTATGGAGCAAGGCCAGACCAAACTGCCCGACGTAAAAAATTTGTGAACGGGGCTAGGTTCGCCTGGCATCCAGGCTAGGATGGGACTATGTGACAGACTGCTATCAATTCCAACCGGATCTCATTAGAATTTGTAAGTATTACTAGTTTGTTATATTATATAAATGTTTGCATTCTGATATGTAGAGAGCAGGAAGTAGAACAGCGATATCAAAACCCCGCATGTACCGCCCACACTCCCGCAATATCACACTCCTGTTTACTGCAGAACGACTTATGATGTCGTGTGAAATAGTTACGGCAATTTAGAAATTAAAGTTGAAGCTCCAATCTCCTCCTGATAATCCCGAAAAAAGTCGGTAGGTGCCTCAGTGACAACTGCGCTCAAAGAAGCTGTCACTCATTATGTCACACCCCTGTTTTATGGCATCAAATAACTAACTAAAACTAAACTTATTTAAAAAACGTCATGATAGATCCTTAAAATGGCAGAAACCATCTTTGGAAAAAATTAGTTTGAAGTGTAATGATTGTTTCTCCATTACATTACATGGAGAGGGCGGAATTTATGAGCTATATTGGGACCAATCACCTGGGGGAAATCGAGAAGTTTTGGCTACACTTTTCAGGACTTGTGCGGCACGCTTCGTTCTGACTTGTGTGAAAACACATTTTATAGGTAAAACATCACCCTTAAGGTCGTTTCCTACTCTAACCCTAAGGGGTTGTGAGCAGATCTTACAAAAATGTAAGAATGAGATTGTATGGGAATTGCTTATGAATGCATACAATCATAAAATACTTATGAATTGCCATGCGACCGTCTTGTCAATTCCAGTACTGAGCATCACAGTGAGTCATGCATCCTGTCTGTCTGACTGAAATGACATGCTATTGTTGAACTGATCATTATTAGCAATCCTCTGAAGGCCAGGACATCCACATAAGAGCTCTCCCTGTGGAAACCTTTATTCACCTTCACAGATGACTCATGTCATTAGCAGTATCAGTTAACAACCCTCTTTTAGAAGGCAGTAGATGGTGACATACCAGTTTACAGTGCATGTTACAATCCAATCTAAAGACTGCTCAGTATAAGAGTATGTTTAAGAGTATATGTTTGTATCAGTGTGTAAGCATAAAGCAGTGCAAAGTGTAAGCGGAGTGGGGAGCGTCAGCGCTTTCTCTCGCTCCATGGAGCGCACTGAGTGGGGTTTCTCTTACCAGCGAGCAGGCTTTTTAGAAGGGGAAGTTGTGTGAAACATGCTCCGTTCCAGTCTTGGGCGGTAATACGGTAAAATGGTATACCGCGGGATCGAAAAATAGCAACGGTATCAGTTTCAATACCGTCAAACCGTCAAAAAAAAAAACAGATCAACTTACATATTGCTGATTTACAATTAATTATTAAATATTTAATAAGTTGAACTAATTAAACTATTTACATATTAAATACTATTTATTTATTAAATGCCTAAATATGTGTATGCGTTGTTGTGACAGCGTGGATGAGAGAGAGAGAGAGAGAGAGAGAGAGAGAGGGGGGAAAAGACGGCGAGTCGGGCACTGAGTTATTCGGTCTCGAAAAAGAACACAACTTCTGCAGTTTGGAAGTATTTTGGGTTTTGACGGTAAATACAGACGAGGCAATTTGCAAATTGTGCAACAAAAAGATGACCGCGAGAGATGGAAATACCTTGAACCTAAGGGCGCATATCCGAAACCACCATCCTCACTGCTGCGTGGATGAAAAACCGAGCGCACCCTCGGACTATGCTGTAATATTGCCGAAGCCTTTTGTCACACAGCTGGCAATGTAAGCAATAAGCATGAACTCCACAAAAATCAAGTGGACATGGGACTCACAAAAAAAAATGTCAATTGTCTGACAATTGTCTCATAACGGTAAGCATAAAACGTGCAGAGAGTTTCTCAGGGGCAGGGGCTCAAATGTAAAAAATAAAATAAAAATATAGGCCTATATATATATATATATATATATATATATATATATATATATATATATATATATATATATATATATATATATAAGCCAAGCCAACAGTTTGTTGACGCTGTCTGAGCCTTACATCATAATATTTTAATTATTCACGGTAATACCGTATACCGAGGTAAAATAGGGAGGAGGTTTGACGGTATCAAAATTTGGATACCGCCCAAGCCTAAGTCTGATGGCTTCGTTTGAAGCTATTTTCATCAGCAGACAAGAAATATACAATCTATTCTAACTGGCTAAATTAAATAAATATATAGTCAGTCACCATAAGTTCTTGTTAAGTTTCATACAAAAAATGGCCAGTTTGCTCATACTGCACATTTGCATGCATTTACACTAGAGATCAAAAGTTTGCAGTCAGTAAATGTTTTTGAAAGAAGTCTCTTATGCTCCCCAAGGCTAAAATACAAAAATAATTTTAAAACAGTAATATTGTGAAATATTATTACAATTTAAATAAACTGTTCTCTACTTTAATATATTTTAAAATGTAATTTATTCCTTTGATGGCAAAGCTGAATTTTCAGCAGCCATTATTCCAATCCTCTTCATTGTTCCAGTCCTCTTCATTATTCCAGTCCTTGCAAACACAGGCACCCTTAAAGGAGTAGTTCACTTTAAAATTAAAATTAGCCCATGATTTACCCTCAAGCCATCATAGGTGTATATGACATTCTTCTTTCAGGCGAATACAATCGTTATATTTATAAATATCCTGACGCTCCAAAGCTTTATAAATGCAAGTGATGGGGTCCATTAAGTTTGAAGCTCAAAAGAGCACATCCATCCATCATAAATGTACTCCACACAGCTCCAGGGGTTAAAAAAAGACCTTCTGAAGCGAATCGATCGAGTTTTGTAAGAAAATATCTAATGTTTAAAAACTTAGTAAAGTAAAATTGCAACCGACAGACGGCCTTCTGTAGGCTATTCAACTTACACAGAAAATGTTATGCCTCTCACAGTTCAAAAGGCTTATGCTATGTTCTAGTAATGTGTTGTGCCAGATACACTTTTTCTGTAAGTTTAATACGGAAGACGGTCTATCGGTCAGCTAGATATTTTACTTTAACGTTTTAAATATGTATATTTTTCTAACAAAATCCCATCAATTTGCTTCAGAAGGACTTTATTAACCCCCCGGAGCCGTGTGGAGTATGTTTATGATGGATGGATGTGCTTTTTTTAAGCTTCAAATTTAATGGACCCCGTCACTGCCATGATACATCTTTGATGCTTCAGGATATTTATTATTATAACTCTGGTTGTATTCGTCTGAAAGAAAAATGTCATATACACCTAGGATGGCTTGAGGGTTAGTAAACCATGAGGTAATTTTCATTTTAAAGTGAACTACTCCTTTATGAAGGTGGGGTGTCTTTAGGGGGTTTGCTGCTGTTGGGGTGTCGGTGGGCGCAGATGGTACGTTAAAGGAGATCTATCACATTTGACAGGACTTCGGCCCTTAAGGGAAACTGCATTCTCTTCACCTCAAATCATTACACCAAACGCCATGTGCTTGTCTCATAACATTCACACTCGCCTTTTATCTCGCAGACCAAATCCGTAGTTCATTTCGAGTTTCAACTGACATTTGCCATTCAATGGGTGACACCATTTAGATGAGTTTCCTTCAAAATCACGTACCAGACTAAAACTTTCATAAATAAGTCATTAGCAAGCATACTTTGGGTCATTTCTTAAGAAAGCCTAAAAGATTTACTGTATATGAAATGGATCAAGTTGTATGTTTATTAACTGATGTTCTGCTACATGTTTGTTACTGACTTGTTCATAAATGTCTTCCCAACCATTAAAGTTGGCAACAGATACATGAGTGAGTCTAGAAACTTACGTATTTGAATCGTTTTGGGATCAAACTTGCGCGCGGTGAGCTGCAATCTCTCCAAACGCACTTGAATCCTCGATGTCCTTTGCGAGATCACCACAGCCTGAGTCTCAATTCCCAGGAAAATGTCACTGGCATGACGCGATAGATCGGACAGTTGATGCAGGATGCTGGTAAGCGAATGACAACACACTTCTTCCAAAGAAGAAAACAAAACAGGTTTGCGAACTCTTCGACCGTCCGGAGTCACGAAGCTTCTCTCTAAGACATCACTCCCTCTCAACCTGCTCACCAGCTGAGGCTCAACGGTTCTTTCGGGGAACGGCATTTTAAACCCTGTTTAAATTTGAGATGAACATCGGGGTGAGGCGACCTAAAATCCAAACGCTGAGTCCCAGAAGTTGCCGCGAGAAGAAGGTTTGTTCACAAAAGGTCCCGCCATAATTTTTTGAAAGATGCAGAAGCAGTCCGGGACGTTGCCGCTGGTGTTCGGGAGCAACGGGGAACATGCTTTTTGAAAGCAGAGTCGAGACGAAAAGTGAATAGAAAGTATATGGAAAACAAGGAATAGGCTTCCCTACCACCTGTAGCAACTGGAACTGGATCGGCGAATCCACAAGCGCTGTGAGGGAGTGGTTACCTGCCTCCAGCGTCCGCTGCGTGGAAAACCCGGGATGGAGACTCCGGTTATCACGGACTTCGAGGCTCTTTATTGCATTTTCAGACATTTTTCTTGAATGTGCCTTAACCGGTTACATTCCTTAAACAAAGTAAACACTTGATATACATGGCATTTTAAGTCATGCTGATTAATGCTTGTTTTTATTAGTGTTCATATTTTAAATACAATATTGCTTTATTTTAACTGATGTTCTGAGGATGTCAAAAACAAATGGTTGGGTTCTACAAAGTACATTAAACTGATTTAATTCTACATATTACATTAAAAAAAAAAAAAAAATTTAAATTTTTTTCAAAAAAATCTAGGTTACACTTTGTTTCAAAGGTACAGTGTAATTAGGCCTATAGCCTACCATTTATGCATTTGAATAGCCTAATGCATTTACTGAGTAATAATAATTAGGCAGCCTGTACTATATGGTTAGTGAGTGTAAGACTAGTGTTTGGTTTAGGGTTAGTTGCATGTACTTATGCATAATTCATAGCCTAGTTATTAATAGTAACTATAAATTATGCATAAGTAAGTAGATGTAAAGTGTAACGGACACTGTTAAACAAATTGTTACCTAAAATACTTTTAAATGTCGAGATGAACAGATTTATAAATTCTCCTCATGTGAATTAAGTTATAATTCATAGTGTTTAAAGAAAATAATATTTTTGGTATGACTTTAAAGATGACTTGAAGAAAATTAAATACAACAATAAAATAAGTTGTAATAAATACAATAAAATATAAAGCATGCATAAATATCAAGATGTAAACATGACTTATTTCCTTTACCATGCCGTTATTTATGTTATTTAGAGTATTTCAGCGGTAGATTTTAATCGTAGCCTACTTTCATTTACAGTTGTTCTGGAAACTTCTGAAATCAAAAAATTAATTACTTTAATAAATTCAAACTTCTGGGTTCTGTTAATAAAAAAGTGAAAACATAGCTTTGTTAATCTTACAGTGTAATGAACACAGTATTATTTCATTCTTTTTTATTTATTTATTTTATTTTAGAAAAGGTTACTATATCCTATAAGTCTATAAAAAGTCAATAAAAATAAAATAAACTAGCCTATGGATTACCTGTCTATATTTCTTGTGAAAAGAGCAAAAGTTTTTCATATCTACACTATAGCGCCATCTTGAGGTTGCAAGTGTAGTATGCTGCTTAACCCCCCACTTGGATCAGATAATGTTTTGTTATGTTCTGCTGCAGTAAGGAAGTGGACTATTGTTTGTTGTGTCAATGGAACCAGCTGAGGCAGCAGTTTTGGATGGGGCAATACTAATTTTCCTGTTAACACTGAACCTGCTGAAACTTCCTTTTGCATAGGGAAATCATGACCTACTACGGCTGACAGAACAGTGATAAGTCACTGCGTGCTCCAAAGTACCATTGTAATAATCTCATTGTTTGGAAATTCAGATTCATTAATGAACATAATGAAATGGCAGTTTTTTTCTAAATTCTAAATAATGTTTAATATTTATCATAAAAATCCACCAGTCTAACTCCATCTACTGACTACAAAAAATAAAAAAATGAATGGGCTCCAAAAATGAATCGAAAAATTGTGTGATGCAGTTGACATGATACAATAAAGAAGCATATTAAGTGCAGCATACATTTTATATGGGGGGGGGGGGGGGGGGGGGATATTAGGCAGCAAGTAAACATTTTGTCCTCAAAGTTGATATGTTAGAAGCAGGATAAATGTACAATCATAAGGATTTGAGTGAGTTTGTCAAGGGTCAAATTGTGATGGCTAGACGACTGGGTCAGAGGATCTCCAAAACTGCAGCTCTTGAGGGGTGTTCCCGGTCTGCAGAGGTCAGTATTTATCAAAAGTACTTCAAGGAAGGAACATTGGTGAACTGGTGACAGGGTCATGGGCAGCCATTGATGCACGTGTGGAGAGAAAGGCTGGTCTGTGTGATCTCATCAAACAGACAAGCTAATATAGCTCAAATTGCTCAAAAAGTTGGATTCACTATGGGAAAAGGCAAAGTGTGATGCTTCGTGCAGTGTTCTGCTGGGAAACCTTGGGCCCTGCCATTATCCATGTGGATGTTACTTTGACACGTACCCCCTACCTATGCATTGTTGCAGACCATGTACACCCTTTCATGGAAACTTCCCTAGAGGCTGTGGTCTCTTTCAGCAGGATAATGCACCCTGCCACGAAGCAAAAACGGTTCAGGAATGATTTGAGGAGCACAAGTTTGAGGTGTTGACTTGGCCTCCAAATTCCCCAGATTCAATCCAATCAGGCATCTGTGGGATGTGCTGAACAAACAAGACCGATCCATGGTAGCACCCACCTCGTAACTTACAGGACTTCAATGATCTGCTGCTAACATGGTGCCAGATACCACAGCACACCGTTAGGGGTCTAGTGGAGTCCATCCCGCGACGGGTCAAGGTTGTTTTGGCAGCAAACGTGAGACCAACATTATATTAGGAAGGTGGTCATAATTGTATGCATGATCGGTGATCGGTGAAGAGGTAAACAGTAACAAAGTACATTTGCTTGAGTACACTTTTTGAGTATCTGTACTTAACTTGAGTATTATTTTTTCTGGAATCTTATGATTTTAACATGATGGCACAGCGTACAGTCATACAACAATGCAAGCAATAAAATAATGCATTAACATAAAAAAATTACATTTACTTGTTATACTTAAAGGGGTGATGAATTGAGAAATCAACTATGCCTTGAGCTTATGACAAATAAAAGGTCATGATGGTAATATAAGAATATCCTCATAATAAGTTTCAGAGCTGAAAACTTCCTTGTTAGCCAAAGAAAAGCTTTTATAAACACCAGGCCCAGAAAACTATTTTGTGCTTCTTTCTTCCCTCATAGTGCTGTGAAACACACCTCACAGTAATCCAGTAGCCCCACCCACCGACTCATGGAGGTGGTGCAAGATATTGCGCTATTCCTGGTTGTGGAAGAACACAGTCGCTGCATAAGCTTCCTTCGGATCCTAATATTAGGAATGTGTGGTTGAACTTTTTTTAGTGAATTTCCAGCTCACGTGGGGAAAACATATTCACTTCATTTCACTACAGGATCGTTTTTAAACAAATTTCCAGTCGCTGCTGGATTTGAATCTGACAGGAATGGTGCAACACACTTATGTGAGTAAAACGTGTTTTTATATGTAATATTATTGCATTGTTATAGATCATTTTGCTTATGTGTGCTTGCCAAACAGAAACATACCTTTAGCACGCTGGACTCAGACACTTATGGGTCAGGGCTCTCAAAGCCATCTCATAATATTCTGTTCTTGATCTGTACCCTTCTCTCTCACTTGACATTTGAAGGGCGGCGCGCACGCGGTTGGCGCTTATATCGACCAATTGTGTGGGCTATGTGTAATATAAAAATAATAGTCCAATCACGGGTTGATGAGAAATAAATCATTGTGTTTGTTTGATAAAGACACGAACCCTGTTGTCGAGAGAACCCTTCCTCCCTCATGTGAACTGAACTGGAGCTGAAGCTCATTAAATATGCAAATCTTATCCAATTCTAGCCGTGAGCGTTTACTTCCAAGTCTCCAGTGCCCATCAGTGGTCAGGAGACTCAAAACCAGTGTAGAAAATAGTCTGTTACATATTAGTTATGATGTTTCTGAATGTAAAAACCACCATGCAAATGTCATAAGTTGACCTCAGACAACAGTATAAAAATATTCAAAAAGCCAGTTCATGACACCTTTAAGTACTTTTAAAAGCAAGTACTTCTGTACTTTTACAACATTCACTTGTAACGGAGTAATATTTAACCAGTATGGAGACCTACTTTGTCCATCTCTGGATCTGTGTATTTATAAAGCACATGGTGTGTATGATGTTAACTGCTTTTAGAAGTGAGGGGAATTTATTTTTCAAAATTAATTAAAATAGCACATTTGTGTTTAAACATTCAAGCAATAGGTTATATAACAGGTGTGGGACAATTTCTCAAGAATCAGTGAATGGCCATTTAGCAACACACATCATCTGAGTATGTAAAATAAGCACATGAACAGACAGGCACCAGAAAATAATCAGTCGGTACATACAGAGGAACACAAGTTTAATCAAAGATACGCTTCAGGACACTCTTCCTCGAATGCATACAGATCAGACACTAGTAGAACCAATACAAAAACACTTCTTCATGCCTTTACGGTCAGAAAATCCCTGGAGTTTCCACTTTAAATATGAAGAGAATTTTCAGATCAATTACCCTATTGCTCGTTGTTTTTTCCCCCAAAAACTGTACTTTGAATACCATGCCCAAATGTTACATTTCACTATACAAAGGCCTGAAGTCAGCATTACAAAAAGTGAAAAAGAAAAATACATGGAAAGAATAAAACACAGGAACTTTTTAACCATTCGACTGTACATGTGACATGAATTTAGTCTTTGGACAGCTTTAGCATGACGTTCTCTGAACACTGAATCATCACAGCTCTTAACACTCAAACACACCTGCTTTACCATGTGAACACAGTGTAACAGCATCTGTGTCTGTGTTTATGAACGATGTTTGATCACAGTTGGATAGCAGTGACCTGCATTACACAGGCATCTTTGACATACAATCATAAACGCAACTTTTTTTTACTTGGTGCCGAATCCAGAGTGGCTAGACCAGATATTTTTGAAGCAGAAAAAAAGAGAAACTCTCAGCAACTTCACTGTAATAATCTTCAATACACTGAACAGTCCAATAAATAACAGAAAATGTTATTCAGCAACTGAAATTCTGCTTTTTGATAGTTAGTCTCATCAGCTATACAAACACTTCATTAGTAATATAAAGGACAATGAGAGATGCTTGTTATTTCTGTCATAGAGAACCAAGTGTGACAAGTAGAAATTTAAATCAATATACATTAAGTTTTAAGTTCTGACATGGCTGTCTGTAACTACATGCATAAAACAACAAAAATGACCAAACTGAAAGGCAAGAATATCTCAAACTACTAGCTGTGCCACGTTAAAAGTCAATACTGATAAATATCGCATTGATGATAAAGGAAAAAAAAACAACAACACAAATCTGGGGCTCTGTGGAAGCAGAGAAGCAAATGATGATGAGATGAGATAAAATGCTATGAGACTTACAGACACATACATGACCCTACTCTACCACAGAGATTAATAAATATTAAATGTTTTAGACACAATCCATCCCGGTTTAGAAAATGCTTCAAATTCTCTTTTCATAAAGGCCTCCAGATCCACCTTTGCATCATTAGAAAAGTCCCGTTCGCTCGTTTTGTCTCACACTCGCTGATGCGCTTCGGTCCTGTGTGCTGATAGGGGAAGAAACATAAATGCACGCCACAGTGTTGACCTATATAAGAAAGTTCTCCAAGAGAAAGGCGTGTTAGTGTTTGTTCCGTTGTTTATTATCTAAACATGACGTTTGTAGGCCATTTAATTAGGATACACACATTTATCCTGCACCGCTTTGGATGAAATTAGAAGATGGAGGCTGAAATTAGTCACACTGGGTATAGAGTACAGTGACATCAAGCACAAAATCCTAGAATATATCTTTTAGAGTGCAAAACAGAGGGGCCATGTACATGGCCCATTCCTCCTGGACTCAAACAGCATGACAGACACACTCATTAAGTTTGCATACACATCGAAACACACACTCAATTTTAAATCTCTTTGTCCCTCACCCAGTAGTAGACATCCCGTAAATTTCCTTATTTTGATCCTTATTTCTTTCCAACTTTATCTCCTAACAAGCTCGCACACATTCCTGTCCCACAGTCTTGACTCCAGGCTTATCTGGTGTAATATACTCTGTAGTAGACGGTTTTAGACCTCCAGAGCGAGTAGGAGTTGTCGAACTTGAGCAAGTATATCCCACGGCCGGGATACTGGTGACTCCCAGCGTACACCTCCTCATGACAGTCCCGCCGGTACACCGGCACTATCTCATCCACCTGGGGTTTCCCAGCTTCCTTCTTGGCTTTCTCCTCCTCAGACTGCACTTCACCTGAGCGAAAGAGAGCAGGACGTTAAGCTACAATTCATATTTACTTTAGAAAATAAACAGAATCACAGAACAAAGATTCTGGGACTTTATTTCAATAGTACTTCCACAGTTTACAAAGTTTTGCCTAAATAAAATAGCCCCTGCTCCTGTAATTGTGAAAGTGAAAATTCCCCTTTTCGATCGTATCGCAGTGCTCCCGGAACGCGTTTCTAATTTCAACCTGGAATACCACCTGGGGAGTGCTCAAAGTTTCTATGACAACCAATGTTGACCAATTCTTCTCGTTACAAAATCTACATGAAATATATGCGAAAAATGTTGTAGTAATCGGTCCACAAAAAAGTAGGAAATTATGCAAATGTGAAAATGGAGTATAACTGGAGCATGTTGCATAATGGATATTCATTTTGAGATTTGCTAAAGATACATGATTTAAGTAGGGCTGGACAATATGACCTAAAATTTAAATCTTGATTAATTGAACACTTTTACGATCGGTTTTACGATTCCATTACAATAAATGAATGATTATTTATCTATTAAGAAATAAGAAAGAATTATTAAGAATGAATTAATTACAGTACCAGTAGGCCTATTGAATGCATTAATGAGCAAGCGATAGAGTGTGTGAATTAGTCATACCGTCTCTCTATTAATTGTGAAGCTGTAGGTTGTAGTTACTTCCAAAGTAGAAAAATCAGTGCTATAACTGTTGAGTTTCTAAGCGACTTCAGTGATAAATCACAGGACTGCATTGACAATGAGAGTTTGTCTGTGCGTGTGAGCTTCACGCAATACTGTCTTGTATGAGTGTTTGTGTGCAACAATGTATCTGTCTAAAAATTGCTTGAATTTTCAAACTGGAAAGCCTTAACTAGGGCTGTCAATCAATTAAAATATTTAAAAATCGCATGATTGTCATGAGTTAACTCTGATTAATTGCAACTTAATCTGCCATTTTTATAAGTTCTAAATGTACATTAAATTAATATTTTTCATGTTTTTAATACTCTAATCAACATGGGTATATGGACAAATATGCACGCTTTATGCAAATGTACGTTTATTATTAGTGAAACCATACCCAAAAGAGTATGAAGACTAGACATGTATCATGTCATATACACGCATCTAAAGGATTATTAGGAACACCGGTTCAATTTCTCATTAAAGAAATTATCTAATCAACCAATCACATGGCAGTTGCTTCAATGCATTTAGGGGTGTGGTCCTGGTCAGGACAATCTCCTGAACTCCAAACTGAATGTCAGAATGGAAAAAAAGGTGATTTAAGCAATTTTGAACTTGGCATGGTTGTTGGTGCCAGACGGGCCAGTCTGAGTATTTTACAATCTGCTCAGTTACTGGGATTCACACACAACCATTTCTAGGGTTTACAAAGAATGGTGTGAAAAGGGAAAAACATCCAGTATGCGGCAGTCCTGTGGGCAAAAAGGCCTTTTTGATGCTAGAGGTCAGAGGAGAATGGGCCGACTGATTCAAACTGATAGAAGAGCAACTTTGACTGAAAAAAACACGTTACAACAGAAGTATGCAGCAAAGTATTTGTGAAGCCACAACACACACAACCTTGAGGCGGATGAGCTACAACAGCAGAAGACCCCACCGGGTACCACTCATCTCCACTACAAATAGGAAAAAGAGGCTACAATTTGCACAAGCTCACCAAAATTGGACAGTTGAAGACTGGAAGACTGCCTTGTCTGATGAGTCTCGTTTTCTGTTGAGACATTCAGATGGTAGAGTCAGAATTTGGCGTAAACAGAATGAGAACATGGATCTATCATGCCTTGTTACCAACGTGTAGGCTGGTGGTGGTGGTGTAATGGTGTGGGGAATGTTTTCTTGGCACACTTTAGGCCCCTTAGTGCCAATTGGGCATTGTTTAAATGCCACGGCCTACCTGACCATTGTTTCTGACCATGTCAATCCCTTTATGACCACCATGTACCCATTCTCTGATGGCTACTTCCAGCAGGATAATGCACCATGTCACAAAGCTTGAATCATTTCAAATTGGTTTCTTAAACATGACAATGAGTTCACGGTACTAAAATGGCCCCCACAGTCCCCAGATGTAAACCCTATAGAGCATCTTTGGGATGTGGTGGAAAGGGAGCTTCATGCCCTGGATGTGCACCCCACAAATCTCCATCAACTGCAAGATGCTATCCTATCAATATGGGCCAAGAATGCTTTCAGCACCTTGTTGAATCAATGTCACATAGAATTAAGGCAGTTCTGAAGGCGAAAGGGGGTCAAACATAGTATTAGTATGGTGGTGTTCCTAATAATCCTTTAGGTGAGTATGTTTTCAAAGAACTTGTTCATGTCTCTTAAGCCTAATCTTAAAAATTCAGAATAAGCAGTGATTTCCTAAATAAATAAATAAAGTGAGTTTTTACACTGGCAGTTTAGTTCAGAACAGGGCACTGAAAAATTGGTAATGTGAAAGCTGTTGTGCGGACCTGTGAGCACACCAGGTTACCAAACCCGAGACAGAATCCTTCAGTTGCACGCAAACTGCGCCGCGATTCACGTGAACAGTGTAAGAAACACAGACTCGGGTGCACTGTTATTCAGAAAAGTAACCTGCGCAATCGTTTTAGCCGATTGTAATGTATAGTTCAATAAAAAACGTAAGTGGTGATGGTGTTAATGATTTACCTCGGATATGAGCAAGAGCGAGCTTGTAGTGTATTCGCACCTCGCTCATGCAATCTCCTGAGTCCCTTTACAAGCATGCAACAAAAGCCCTCTCATCCAATATATTGACCTGCGTTCTGTTTTCTATCATAGCCTGAGGATGTTTGTGATTATGTAAGATGCACAAAGATGCACCATGGTTCAACAGAATGAAGTTGACTAGCGCTGTGGGAGAAACAGAAAACCATCGCGCTTGGACTTGGACTACAGCAAACGTGCTCAGTGTAAAAACGCCCTTTTCTTTTATTTCGACCTGGAGTCTAATAAAAGTTGAACAGAAAAAAAAAATGGTAGCTTATGTAGGCTATATAATGTCACTTGTTTCCTTAATGTCTACTCTCGATTTCTCCAACTATCGGCTAGGCCACGGATCAAACAGAAAATGCGTGTATAATGCCATTAAAATTAATTTGCGTTAACGCGGTCATTTTGACAGCCCTACTTAAAATGCACACAATTGACAAAATTTTGTGAAGACCAAGTGAAAGTAATCTGGCTTCAGGGCTCACACGCTTTAAGAGACATGATGCTGCTCGGCTCTCTGTGTCACAGAAAACAGCTTGCGAGCACTGAATTGTTTTCCATATTGTGTAAAATTGCTTGAATGCAAGCCTTTAAACACATACAGTACAATTGAGAAATTTCACAAGGACACAAGCGAAAGTGCTCTAGCTTTAGGCCTTGCGTGCTGTCTATATGTCTGTGCATGTAGCAGCACTAAGCTAAAGGCAATTATCTTACCTGTACAATAAATTGTGTAAAACATGCAATTGCCCTAGCAATTCTGAGCATCCAGATTGTTTAAACAAAGATAACAGCTCCTGAATCTTTCAGAGTGACTGCAAACTGCCGTCGATGTGACTGGACAGGATGGAGTTACGTGACTACAAACACGGCAGTATGTTTTGAAGGGGAAATTATTAACAGGATTTTTTTTTGAATAATGAAATAACTGACATAGGAAAATTACGTCAGTTAAAGGTTCTGGATTGCAATTTTGATTAGTTTTCGATGATTATTAATCGTCCAGCCCCACATTTAAGACATTATTATTATTGTTTAAAAAAAATACTTCCAAGTGATCATTAGATGGGTTAATATAGGTAATCCAAATGTAAAAATAAAATAAATGAGCACAATTAACTATCAGCCAGTATGGTTTTGACATTTCTTGTATACATTCCTCACCTTCTTCGTCCTCATCTTCGTCACTAGACTCGCTAACGTGCACGCTCACCGATGCATTAGTAGAGTCAGTCCATTCAAAGAAGACTCCAAAGCCAACGTCATAATAGTCAGTGGCAAACTCCCAGAAGAGATAGGAGCCCTCCTCGTGGGTGGGGACCCGGACGGTAACCACTTCCCCCCGGCCCACAGTTATCACAGAGTCCACATCCTGACGGATCTTCTCTTTAAAGTCTTTTATCTGTGGCCGGGTCCACATGGAGGGGGCTGCTATTACAGGGGGAGAGTCTGAGAACCAGGAATATGGGATATGGGTAAATAATGGATGGATTTATTCCTATTTTAAAGTAGGGCTGGGTTTTGACACACACACCATGATTTAATTTCAATTGACAAGCTTGTGATTTGATTCAATTTCAATCTCTATTCAGTTAAATATTGATTCATTTGGATATATCAGATACACTTATGATAAATACTAAAGGAATTTATTGTAAATTTCATAATAAAATGACCAATTTGAAAGCATATCAGAATATCAGAAGTAACAGAGCACAAAGCTATTGTGATTTCAGCGGGTCGGAGGTGCCTTACAAATAATGTTTAGAAGATTTGCTCATGCATCAACTGAAAACAGCATGGACTTACAGATCAAGAATAGTTCATAAAAATGAGAATCAGGAAATACATTTGTCAACCCAGCCCTATTTTAAATTGAAATGCACTAAATGAAACACTACAGAATGAAAAAAGTGAATGTCAGACAAGTTCACAAGTTCCTCACAGTTAATCCATAATCAAACATATTCACAAGGAAAACTGGATATTCAGCAAGAAAATAATGTTAGGCAAGACTTATGAAAAAATCTTAAAACATAATAATGCATTGATGAATTGTTCACACTATTTATAGGAAGGTAAATTCAATTTGATATTTAGTTGCCATTAACAGCACTTAAAGTTGTAGAAATAACCAGGAAATCAATGAAACAACTCACCGGTGGGTCCATTCTCAGTGACCTCGTCTGCAGGCTCCAGGTCCGGCTCTCGCTCTAAGCTGTCAGCAGTGGACTCTGCCTGTCCGTTCAGCGTGGGAACCTCCTCTCCAGCAGAAGGCGCTGACACCTCACTGGCTTCTAATGTAGACAGCACTATAGCGTCCTCCTGCTGCTTCTGCAAGGCAGCCTTAAGAAAACATTGGTATGTGACAACAGAAAACCAAAATAAATTGCAACAGTGAGTCAAAGTCTAATACATGACAATAAAACCAGTTTAACTTGCAGTGACAGTTGTGTACATTAAGCAATCTACCTTGATAACTGTACACCTGCTAAACAAATGCTACCACTGCAATTTTGTTCTTTATAACAGTTGTTCTTAGCTGGGTTGCAGGTCTGTTCCAAATGTGAATAAAACGCATCTAATTACAGAGTAGAGCACAGCAAACAAGCAAACTTTTAAAACTTTTCATACTGAATGAACATCAGCACATACACATTATCATTCAAAAGTTTGGGATCAGTAAGAAGTCTCATGCTCACCAAGGCTGCGCAAAAAAACAACAAAAAAACAACAGCAAAACAGTTATAGTGTAAAAAAGGATTACAATTTAAAACAACTTTTTTGTATTTGAATATTTAGGCCTTGTCCACAATAACACGTTTTAGTTTGAAAGCGCATCTCTTTCTCTCAGTTTTCGCCTTCCGTCCACACGGAGATAGCATTTTTCCTTTGAAAACTGAGCTTTTTGAAAACGCTTTGCCTAGAGGATAAGCTTGAAAACACTGTTTTCACATTGTAGTGTGGACTGTAAAAACAATAATGCACGTTTAGTCATGTGACGCATATTGAACCGAAAGATATGCATGTTTATTTTGCTATTGTGCTTGTTATGTGCTGTTCACTTTTACACTGTGGCTACTAATATGTTACTTTGTACACTCTTCATATCACAGTCCGGCAAAGATGACAGAAAATGTACTCACAATTGCTGTCCTGCTGCAAAACATGAGCATTTGTGTTTTTAGACCAATCATAATGTTGACCCAGTGCAACCTGAACAAAAATTTTGTTTAATAAAATGATCCTGCTAGAAGAATAAGTATGAGAATGTATACAGGCTGTCCCGCCTGTATTATCTCAGTGAGCTTTAATGAGTTAACGCATGTGCAGTAAGGTGAATTTAGTGTTCTCTGACGTTTCAGTGTGGAAGAGAAACTTTTGGAAAATGCTTGAAAACGCTAGTGTGGACGAAGAGTGTTTTGAAACGAAAACACCATTTTTAAATGTACTTTATTCCTTTGGCAAAACAGATTTTTGGCAGCCATTGCTCCAGTCTTCAGTGTCACAAGATCCTTCAGAAATCTTCCTAATATGCCGATTTGGTGTTCAAGAAACATTTCATATTATTAGACATTTGTGCTACCTAATATTTTTGTGATTTTTTTTCTTTTCTTTTCAGGATTTGTTGAACAGAAAGTTCAAAAGAACAGCATTTGTTTGGAGGGCCCGTTTACACTAGTGTGTTTTCGTTTTAAAACGCATAACTTTTCGATACGGTTACATCTGCGATCTACACTACTAGAAAACTGATACATATGAAAATACTGCAAACCACGTTTTAGTTTGAAAACTCCGGGGTTGCGTTTCAGTGTAAATGGACACTTTTGAAAACGATGGCTGCCCACATTTCAACACCTTAACAGGACAGTATAAGATTGGGGCTGCGTTTCCCAAGTTGATCGTTGGTGGCTATTGTAACAATGCTTTTGGATAACGCAGCCATGAGCCATCTCTCAATGGCTCTGTAACATACCAGCCTAAACATCAGTGTAAACAATAACGGACACAGAACTGCATGCTTGGCTGACTTTGAGGTCCTTTTTAGCAGCCTCTGTATTATATGACTTGTATTACAACTTGTGTTATATAATTATATTACACTTGTACGTGCATGCCCAGTGTGCATAAACGGTCATGTGACACGCATTTTAGGTCTTAGACAAGAGATCATTTTTGAAAGGCAATGGATTTCAATTTAATATAGCCTTGCTGAATAAAATAATTTTAATCATATTGACCCCAAACATTTGAACAGTAGTGTAGATTTTCTAAATGTTATCATGGGTCACAAAAGCAGCATCGAAAGGGTGGGATCATGGGCCCTCACCTGCTGCTGAGCGAGCTGCACCTGATACAGCTGCTGCATGTACTGCTGATAGTGCTGCTCCTGCAGCTGCCGGATGAGGATGAGCTGCTGTTCTGAACTGTCGGGGTACTGCTGCGCTGCATACTGCTGGAACTGCACCGCTGTCTGCGCATTGAGCGCAGCCATGATCTGCTGCCTAACACACCAGAGAGAGTGAGAAAAAAGGTGCACAATAAAGCATGTGGCACTATACTAGGGTTGCATAGCATAGTACTAAAATACAACAAGTTTTTATATAGGGCGATAAAACTATTTATTTTAAATCATTTAAATGTCAGTTGAAATCACGACCCATTACTTCAGGTGGTTAAAAGATTATTCTAGGTAGTGCTAAAGATTAATTCTGAATTATTAAGTGTTGACAGCCCTAGTTTAATTTTATCGGTCATTCAGGACCATTTATTTGTTGCCTAAGGGTTTAGATTTAATATCAAAGAGACATATCAACACCACAACTGGGCTCTACTCTAAAGGCTGGAATAAACTACATGACTTTTTAAATCAGAAGATATTTTAAAACACTAGGCATCATACACTTGCCGACTTCGTAAATAGCAGACATGTACGCAAGTCTTTGAGGTCCAAGTCAAGTCAAGTGTCAAATCTTTGAGGGTCAAGTCAAGTGTCAAGTCTTTGAGGTCTAAGTCAAGTCAAGTGTCAAGTCTTTGAGGTCCAAGTTGTGTCAAGTCTTTGAGGTTAAGTCAAGTGTCATTTCTATGAGGGTCAAGTCAAGTGTCAATTCTTTGATGTCCAAGTCAAGTCAAGTTTCAAGTCTTTGATGTACAAGTCAAGTCTCAAGTCTTTGAGGTCAAAGTCAAGTGTCAAGTCTTTGAGGTCCAAGTCAAGTGAAGTCTCAAGTCTTTGAGGTCCAAGTCAAGTGAAGTCTCAAGTCTTTGAGGGTCAAGTCAAGTGTCAAGTCTTTGAGGTCCAAGTCAAGTCAAGTGTCAAGTCTTTGAGGTCCAAGTCAAGTGTCAAGTCTTTGAGGTCCAAGTCAAGTGTCAAGTCTTTGAGGTCCAAGTCAAGTCAATTCTCAGTCTTTAAGGTCCAAGCCAAGTCAAGTCTCCGAGGTCTAAGTCAAGTCTTTGAGGTCCAAGCCAAGTGTCAAGTCTTTGAGGTCCAAGTCAAGTGTCAAGTCTTTGAGGTCCAAGTCAAGTTACGGTCACAGTGTCTCAAGTCAAGTGTCAAGTCTTTGAGGTCCAAGTCAAGTGTCAAGTCTTTGAGGTCCAAGTCAAGTTACGGTCACAGTGTCTCAAGTCAAGTCTTTGTTCTATATCTAGCAATATAGTTTTTCAGCTAGTTGTTATAATTACCAGTGTACTATCAAAACAAATGACTTTTACTTTAAAATTGCATAAAGCACACAAAAAACTACTTAAATTACTGTCCAATTACTGTTATTACTGTCCAAATTTGTACAAAATTATACCATTTAGAAACACCACAAGGTGAAAAAAGTGCAGTGTATTTCTATTTGAGTTGCCGTAGTTTGCTGTAGATCTCAATTAATTCTGGAAAATGTAGTCTTCCAGTGAGCATTGGAAGTAACAACCTGTGTATAGACGAGTGTTACAAATGACACAAAGAAGAAAATTTCCATCTGCGAGTCTCATTTGGGGAAATGAGTCGTACAGGGTCATAAATTTCATATGAAAGTTTTTTTTGCAATCCAGATGCAAATTAACTTGGTAAATCTGGATTATATGCATATATGTTAGCAAATATATTTTGGGGGAAAACATGAAAAGGACGTGTACTTAAAAATGTACCGCAAGCAAGCCTCAAATTCGATGACAAAGAAAACGCAGCTTCATAAGGTAAGGCTTGACTATATTGTTACTATTTGTTGCCAATTTATTTAACAGCAGTTTTCTAATGGGTGATGAATTTGCATGCCTTCAGATGCGTCACACGCTCACTGGCTTGGTGTTTTAGAAATCTTTTGTGATATTTGCAGCTGCAGCCCATATTTTGAAATGAATAGTACAAAGGTGGCATTTTGTGCTGCCATGTGGGGAAGTAAATAGAGAACGTAATCTGGAAAGCCGTGCCAAAAGTCTCAGTCTTCAAGTCTTAGTCAAGTCTCAGGTCAGTTGTTCGCGAGGCCAAGTCGAGTCTTTTATTTTTTTTGCAACTTAAGTGCGACTCGAGTCCAATCTAGGCAAAAGCCGTGTAGTGTAGTCTCTCAAAAGACGTTTTCAAATGATGGCATTCTGGAATAATTCAACTGGTGTGACTCACTTCTGCTGCTCTACACGTAGTCGTTCCTCCTCAATCTGTCTTCTTTCCTCCTCTTCTCTCCTCAGCCTCTCCTCTTCCTCACGTCTGCGCCTCTCCTCCTCCTGCCGCAGTCTCTCGCGTTCTTCTTCCTCTCTGCGCCGCTGCTCCTCTTCCTCTTGCCTTCTCAGCAAAAACATAACAATATACACAATGTGAGACATCCATGAGGTTACAGAGTGTCCAGGTTTTAAACATGTTGTTTAGGGTGATCAATTGTTTATTGGAGCCCAATTCCTTTTTGTTGATGCGGTAGATCTCTCTGAGAGAAGTCTATATTTCAAGAGACCCACCCAGTTAAAGGGTAAACCAGTAAATAAGTCTAAATTAAAAGTGTGACAGCAAAAAGATGAAATAGAGAAAGAAAATCAATCATATTTATCTGCAAGCCTGACCTCTTTCTCTCTTGCTCCTCCTTTTCAATCTTGTGTGAGGCGACGAAAGGTGCGAATAAATTGCAACATTTATTCAACAGCTTTACAAACTCAAGCATGGCCTCGTCCTTCTCCATGTTGCCCAAAGATGCCCATTCTCTTCTGAAAAATGTATATTAAAAAAAAAGTTTACACAACTGTATAGCATCCATAATATCAGTATAATTTTTAATTAATACATGCATGCACACACACACACACACAATCAACTTACCTGCGATCATTTCCCAACACATCGAAGAAGCCCACCTCTGGGGAAGCATCTGGGTTGTAAGGGCCCTGCAAAACCTGCTTGTGGAGGGCTACCAGACGAAGTTTATCCTCATAGGTCGGGTGGAAGGCTTTCCCATCTTTCTCTGAGGAAAAAACAAAAACTTACAAATATGTGGCTTTAAAACTGCAACTGGTTCCCGTTACATTAGAACAGGGATTTCCAAAGTTTTTCGGCAGCTGAACACCTTAGATGGAAAATATTTACTTGATGTACCCCATGAGATGTAAAGTTAATAGTTTAACCATTTAACAACACATTTGCATGTTTACTGTTCTCGGATGTCGGTTAATGGTCACATGACTTGCAGGTAAACATAAAATATCTTTTTTATATTTAGTTTATACGGAATTACTCTAAAATGTAAAAAAAAAAAAAAAATGGATTAATTACTAGCTTTACATAAACTCCCAAATCATCCCCAGTTTACAATGTTGCCTAAATGAATGCACATTTCTTAGTCAATACTATAAAGTTTAATGTCACAAATCACAATCATGAAAATATGATTCTGATTCATCTCTAAATTGTGTGCATCTCTGATTTTTGTGCATGCTTTGAAAGTCAAGAGCAAGATACATTAGTGGCATTAGTCCTCAGCTGGAAACTGAAACATCTCGATTGGGACATCGGTTATGCGTTAATGTGTATAATTAGAAGAGCTGCAGCACTTAGACTATAGAGCTGATGATGGACACACAAGCATACTTTATTCATCAAGAGCCCACAGACAAGAAATGAGTGGAGACCTGCGAAAAAGGACTAAATATCTTAATGGACAAAAACTAAAAGGGCTGCACCAACACACCTCACTTTCAAAGAGAACAAGCAAGTTCAGCACTAATGGTTCACTGGACTATTTTGAATATTTATGCAATCTTTTATAGTCTATCTAAGACATCAGCCAGGCACATGACACAGTGGAGCTGTCACCGGTTAGGAGAGTTCCTCCAGAAGACCTCAACCCTTAAACATTGCAGTAGAAGTTAACTACAAGACCGGTATAAGCAGAACTTTTTGTTTAAACCAAACAAGAATGAAAAGGACACTAATAATAAAACCACGACTTTAATACATCTAAACAACAGTGGGAAATGAGTCTGTAGCATAGAGATGACCTAACGCATGTTTGTCTTCAATCAATGCCCATATAAGTGTATTTAGTGACATAAAATACCTTTAAAGAACCTGAGTGCCAGCCCGTAGAGCTCGACTAAATCAAAGCCCCATTTCTTCTCGATCGTAGCGCTGCTGGCAGGTTCGCCCTCCTCCCCATCGACACTCAGAGGGTTGTCATCGCTCTGCTCCTCCGGTCGGGCGGCGGGCGTCTCGGCCTGCTCCTGCTCGCCCTCGGAATCCGGACTAAGAGTCAAACCGTCGATAGAAACTTCGAGCCGGCTTGAATTTGCACTGTTGAGGTCGCCGCTCTGAACCTCTGTCGCCATCGTGCAGAATGTCAGCTGAAGCAGCCACGTACCTACTTCCGCCCTGCTACGCCGGAACTTCCGGCAGCATGACGTAGAAATGTTTGACTACAAGAGCTTCAAGACCGTAACAAATTATTCTGCATTTATTAATATTAAAAAAGCTTTGCATCATAAGCGTTTTTATTTCATTTTATGAATGGTTTTAACAATAGTGTGTTTTGCATAAAGGCAAAGGCAAAAAAAAAAAAAGATGAAACCGTACCTAGGAAAAGAGAAAACATACACAAAAGTGTTTATTTGATTTTATGTGTCAGAAATCAAGAAAAGGGAGGGAAATAAATAGCGACCGGCGAATATGAAAGTGTAATATGAACCAAAAAAATGTACTCGTAAGTTAACCTTACACTTGGGACAGCAAGAAAAAAAGCAAATGGCCTAAACGAGAAAACACAGACCCTGTCCCAAATGGCACAATTCATGTGCACTTGCGGTCTTGTGGACTTTTCTTATGCGCATGTCCACAGGTCCAAGACATAAGACTGTATTTGATATAATATAATATATATTATATTATAAACTAAACTAAAACTGTTAAACTGTTGAATTCAAATGTATGTTCTAATTCCTTCTATGGCCACAGGTGTAACTAATGATTTATGAAAGAATGTGTCACTCTCTGTGCATTAAGTCTATGAAATTTCCTCACTACTAAATAGTCTATGGTCAACTGTTAGTGGTATTATAACAAAGTCAGAAGCAACAGCACTTCAACCACAAAGTGGTAGGCCACGTAAAATCACAGAGCAGGGTCAGTGCACGCTGAGGCGCATAGCCCTTACGAAAGAAAAATATATTTACCAGTATATTACTTGAAATATATTATAATATATTGTAAGTACATGGAATAATATATTGATGGTATTATACAATATATTATATATTCCTGTAATATATTGCAAAATATACAAATGATTGCCGCTTTCATAGAATATATTGCAAATTGGAGAATATAAATATGAAATCCCATATATGTGAATATATTGCCTAATGTATTACATGATATTTTCCAATATACTACACTATATTTTTGTTTCGTAAGGGAGTGCTCAAAAGTCGTCATTCTGCAGTCGATAGTATACAGACCTCCAAACTTTATGCAGCCTTCAGATTATCTTAAGAACAGTGCACAGAGCTTCATGGAATGGGTTTCATAAAGACATGGATGAGTGAGTTTGATGTGGAGGAACTTGACTGACCTGCACAGAGTCCTGACCTCAACCCGACAGAACACATTTGAGATGAATTAGAACAGAGACTGTGAGCCAGGCCTTCTGGTCCAACATCAGTGCCTGACCTCACGAGTGTGTTTCTATAAGAATGGTCAGAAATTCCCATAAACACACCCCTAAACCTTGTGGAAAGCCTTCCCATGAATAGTTGAAGCTGTTAGCTGCAAAGGGTGGGCCAATTTATTAAACCCTACGGATTAAGAATGGGATGTTATTAAAGTTCATCTGCATGTTAAGGCAGGCATCCCAAAACGTTTGACAAAATAGTGTGTGTGTGTGTATAATATTATTATTTTAAAATAACAGCTTCTTTGAAATGTTTGGCTATAGGCTAGTGTCTGAGCGGCAATTATAAAATAACAATTGGTCATTCACTTGCTGTGGTTTTATTCAACATCAGTAGGGGGCAACAGTCGATGCTTTTACTCAGCACTCAAATGAAGTTAAGACGAGAAAACAAATACATCATAGTCTCTTTATACTGAGAGTGTTACACAGGAAAGTTGTGAGGATCAAAGGATCTTTTTAACTAAGTTTGTGGGATAGTTTACCTAAAAATGTAATGAAATAATTCAGTCACCATTTGCATACCCTCATGTAGTTCCAAACATGAGTTTTGAGAAGGACATTAAAAGCTGTGAGTTCTGTATCGCAAACAGAAATTAAGACTAAATGGACTTCACAAACTGTGATGACTCATCTTAACACTAAAATATATTTATTGTAGTCTATCATTCTCCGCTTTACAAGTTTACCCAATTATGAGAGATGGTTGTCTAGTGAGTTAAATCCTTTTTCTTTCCTTTTTTTTTACAGTTTATGGTTAAACCACTGAAATGATATGCAGAAGGTGGCTGGTTCTAAAGTCGCCACCACCAGTGTGTCCTTGAGCAAGGCACTTTACCCCATATTGCTCCAGGGGGATTGTCCCTTTAAGCCGCTTTGGATAAAAGCGTCTGCCAAATGCATAAATGTACATGATAACTTCCACTTCTGAGAAACCCAGAAATGTGAAGAGTCTATGGTGAAAATGTTTATTCATGGAATTCACATATACCGTAGAAGTGAGCTATGGGTCACTGAAGGAGCATATAGAAACAAATAAACAAATAAAGAAGTACATTGTCTATTATTTAATTAATGGAGAAGTTCACCACTTCACACTGAATGAAGCAGTTAACCTGTAACCTTGATTTATGGGAAAAATAATATGTTAAACTCTAACCCTAAGCTTGGGTAAAATGGGATGCAAATACATGAAGATATGCTAAGAAAACATCAACATGCAACTGACCTTAAAGGGATAGGTCACCCCAAAATGAAAATTCTGTTATAATTTACTCTCCCTCATGATGTTCCAAACCTGTATGAGTTTCTTTGTTCTGCTGAACACAAAAGAAGATATTTTGAAGAATGTATGTGACCAAGCAGATATAGCAACCATTGACTACCATAGTATATTTTCCCCAACAATGGTAGTAGTCAATGGTTGCTCTATCTGCTTGGTTACATACATTCTTCAAAATATCTTCTTTTGTGTTCAGCAGAACAAAGAAACTCATACAGCTTTGGAACAAAATGAGGGCGAGTAAATGATAACAGCATTTACATTTTTTGGGTGAACGATCCCTTTAAGAGAAAAGAGAGACAAATCAATACAATCTAAAACTTTGCAATTGGGTGAAAGAGAGGAAAACAATGTGGAAATACATGACAAAAACATAAACATGTAACCTTGAACTTGGGTAAAAAGAGGTGGAAATAAGCAAAGAAAGCATTAGCATGAAGGAAGCAGGTCATTTGTGTGAAACTTGATTATAATGCATTTTCCTCACTATTTACTAATATTTGTAGAGGACTGTAACGCAAACGGGTATGAGAAGCTGTATCCAGGTAAAAAACAAGGTGCCGTCTCAAAGGCTTTTGTGTACTTGACATGAAATGTTAAATGTCTACAAGATCAGAAATGAAATTAAGCATGCATTATTGCAGCAGCACAAACAAACTAAAAATAAAAGGAAAAAAATAAAAAATTAGTCAGTTGATTTGTTGCAGAGATGGGCTTGGTGAGATATAAATGAAGCACTAGTTCTCATTTCAGAATTATAAAACTTTGCCTAATTTATTTAGATGAAACAGTGTTTATATCTCAGGTACATTGGACATCAGTGAAGATAATATGTACAACAGGTAAATAGTACAAATATAAAAATAAAAACATTCTGCATTAGTAGGGTACAACAGGGCTAAAATGCATTTCTTAAAAAAATGCTGCGGTCAATAAATCCCCTTCACGTTGTTCCAGTCAAAACATGTATGTCTAACTTTCTTTCTTTTGTAGAGCACAAAAGAGAAAGTTATACAGGTTTGGAACAACATGAAGATGATCCTTTTTGATAGATGCTAATCAGTCAGTCAGTCAGTCAGTCACAATGCTGGGTATCTTCCCTTAATCAGCATCCAATCACATGGTAAACGAGGTGCCATTGTCATTGGCCGAGCCATCAATAGAGCGCCGCGTGGAAATGTAGATCTCTGTGGTGACGCGTGAGGACCGTCTCGCTGACATGTAGTTCTTCCCCAAGCACCAGATGTCCCGTAGGATCTTACGGAAGTGGTTTCTGAAGTTCACTCCAATGAAGGCGTACAGCAGGGGGTTGAGGCAAGAGTGCAGGTACGCCAGGCTTTTCGTGATGGTCATGGTCAATGAGAGGGCCTCTTCGTGGCTGCATTCCTGCTGTTCAAAAATGTTGATGGTATAATACAACAGCGCTATGTTGTAAGGCATATGGCAGACCACAAACACAAAGACCACGGTGAGGACCACCCGCACTGCCTTGTGTCTCTGAAAGTTCTTGGCCCGAAGGAGAGTGACAATGACGCTGGTGTAACAGAATCCCATGATCAGCAGCGGCAAGAAGAAACCCATCGCCACCTGGGAGCTGGGCACCACCGTTTTCATCCTACGTGCCGTTTCGGTCGAGTTAAACGAGAAGAAGCACACGTACTCCCTGTCGTCGCCGTCCGTGATACTGGATTCAACGGCGCCAGGTTGGTAACGCTCATAAAACAGGAAGGTGGGAAGAGACAGGAGCAAGGCCAGCACCCACACGACTGCACAGACCAGGTGGCTGTAAAGCAGAGTGCTCGAACGCAGCCGGAAAGACCGGCGGGCTTGCACGATGGCAAGGTAGCGATCTCCACTGATGCAAGCCAAGAGCAATATGCCGCTGTAAACGTTCACGCTGTAGATGCCACGGAGCAGCTTGCAAGACAAGTTCCCCATAGTCCACCCGTACTGCTCGCTGTAGATAATCAAAGGCAGGGCCACCACGAACAGGATGTCGGCGATGGCCACGTTCAGCAGGTACACGTCCGTCATGGACTTGGTTCGCTTGTAGAAGGCATACGTCACAATCACGAGGGTGTTGCCGATTAAACCAGCAAAACAAATGATGGGGTGAATAAACAACTGGAGGAAGTTCTCAATGTTGAGCCTGCGCTCGGCCGGACATGGCTCCTCGATACCATTATAAATGTCTGGATAATAAGAGAAGTTATCTTCGTTGAGCATATTTATATTCTCCATCTGTGACTGTTAGAAAAAAAAGAAAAGAGAAATGAATAGGAAAATCCGTCAAATTTGAGCTCACATGTCAAGATAAAAGCGCTTGACAAATCTAAAATAGAACTCAGTTTAAAATTTAAAAATGGCATATTCTATTTTTGAATATAATTGAATAAGGTGCTTAGCTTAAGAATAATATTGGCCGCCAAGCTGATAGCAGCGCTCTGAGGTGTGACGCAGTTCGGGCGAGTTGGAGCCCCGGCTAAGGTATCTTTCTCGATCCTGCCCCTCTCTCACAATCCAAATTCACTTCTTTATACTAACATAACTCAATAATGTAAAAACAAAAACAAATGAGACTAATATTAGACTAGAATATGAGTGATATGACATTAAAATATCAACAAATTTTGTTCTTTTTTTTCTTCCTTCATTTAAAAAAAAATGAAGAATGACATTTGGACCATCGCCGTTATTTATTAATCTTAATCTGTGAGTGTGAGTTATAGGACAGATTACCGTATGTTAATTTCCCATAACTGCCTCTACACTAGGAAGAAGCTCTGTGCTTTGTAGTTTTGTAATTTTATCTTTGCAGAAAGAGGAAATCTGCACAAAAAAATCAGGTCACATACACACCAAAAGATTCATTGCATACGACCTATTTAGTGGTCATAAATCCTGTATAGGAGGTTTATCTAGAAAAAGTGTAGCATTTCTCAACCAAATTACTACTCTCCATGCATTCATACGTTTTATAGCAAGCATCAAACACGGAAAACCAGACAACTGATAACGTCATGTCATGCAGGTTCAAGAAAGGCATGCAAAGCTAAAAGTAAAGAAGAAAAAAATGGTGCTTACCATAAATCCAAAAAATTATTTGGCAAAAATCATAATTTATCTTTGCATAATAAAAGCGTTTTTCTATGTTTGTAAGCCATAGTTGTTTTATAGGGGCAATGTTAATTCAAGAACACATACAGAGAAACTGTAAAAATAGAGGAACTGAAATATAACATTTTATATTTATATATAATTTAAAATTATTATAACTATTTTTTAATAGTATTAGTTTTAGTTTAGTTGAAATAACACTGCATAGAAAGCCATAGATTGTCCACAGCACGCTGAAGATCGAACAATAGAGCCCAACATTTTTTTGGAAACCTATATTGCCCATTCTCATTAGTCACATACTATAGCACGTCTTTACAGTTTTTTTTTTTTTAAATGTTGTTCATGTATTCAATATTTACTGGTATACAGAAAAATTATGCACATATATTCATTGCTTGGAAAAAAAAGTATTTCAGTTTTTTAAGAAGCACTTTATATTTCCCTTAATAGGCCGATATAGTTAAGTGTCTCACCTAAATACACATCCACACCAAAACCTTCCAGTTTAGGTAAATTGATTCTAATTTGTTTCCCACGACTCCAAGACTAATACAAATTATTTCTCCAGTCTGCGTGATTAAACATGTAGGTTATAAAACAAAAAGGCACTGACTTGCATCTCCAGATAAAACGTAGCATGTGACTGAAACAGGAAAAAAAGAAGTGACTTACCCGTGTCAACAAAAAACAGTCTAAATGGAATGCAGTGAGCTTTCTGACTTGTTCCTTCTGGTTTCTGATAAGGAGAGAACTTGGGCAGGGCTTCACTGTGTAATAAGAATGACAATTATCTGACCTGCAAGCAGGAGGCGGCGCTTCACTGCTGCTGTATAGGAACATGATGGTGTAGGTGTGAATGTCAGACCATCAAAGCTTCCTGACAGTACTACTGAATACATTAAAGAGCCTTTCAGTTCTTTATGCACCGTTCAAAAAGTCTTGCAGACTAACTTCACTGTCAATTCAACAGCACTCTCACTGACATTAAAGGGTTAGATCACCCAAAAATGAAATTGATGTCATTAATGACTGACCCTAATGCCGTTCCACACCCATAAGACCTCCGTTCATCTTTGATTTGATTGATTGAAGTTTAATTCGAGCAAAAAAATAGAATAAAAAATAAATGTATTCCATAAAATATTCCTGAGATGTTGATTTATAACAAATCATTTGAAAATTTGTCAGATTTAAATAACTACAAACTATTATTTTGTATATAAAGCTCTATTTCCATAGTGCTAAATTTGATAATTCAGTCATTTTTAAAGATCAAGAAGTAGTTTAAACTCTTAAAACAAAATGGTAAAGTAAAACTGAACCATTAAAACTGAAGAAATTCAACTGAGTGGAAAGAAGTAGAATTGATTTAATCCCACCCCAATTCATTCTCTTATATTGCATCATATAGCTGTTATCATTGTCTGTTCACTTACTAATTTAGGTTGTCTTAAAACATTTTTTTTTTGATATTATAGTATCTTCATAACACAGTTTAAGATATTTTATATATAGTCCAACAGCGTATCTAAGTGTATGCACACTATACTGTCCATGTCCAGAAAGGTAATAAAAACATCATTAAAGTAGTCCATATGTGACATCAGTTAGTTCATTAGAATCTCTTGAAGCATCGAAAATACATTTTGGTCCAAATATAGCAAAAACTTAGCCTAGAAATCTAGACGCACCCTAGCGGCAGCAAATTTAATTTGCCCGCAAGTGCAAACATCTTGATGTGGGTCTGGCTTGAAAGGCTAGCAAAAACTATGACTTTATTCAGCAATGTCTTCTCTTCTGCGTTTGTTTTCAAACCTCAAACAAAGATTCAAACGGCCATGAGTCAGCGGTTTGATTTATGATTCGGGTCGCATGTCAAACTGCTGAAATCACGTGACATTGGCGATCCGAATCATGAATCCGAATCAATCTGCTGATTCTGAATAAAGTCGTAGTTTTTGCTATTTTTGGACCAAAATGTATTTCCGATGCTTCAAGAGATTCTAATTAACCAACTGATGTCACATATGGACTACTTTGATGATGTTTTTATTTTCTTTCTGGACATGGACAGTATAGTGTGCATACACTTAGATACGCTCTCGGACTATAAAATATCTTAAACTGTGTTCTGATGATGAACGGAGGTCTAACGGGTGAGGAAAGACATTAGGGCGAGTCATTCATGACATCAATTTCATTTTTGGGTGAACTAACCCTTTAAAACTGTTACACAACTATTTTTTTTAAAACAGAGAACTACATTTGCTTTTCTTTGATTTCTGTTCTTACATATATTTTTCTTGTAATGGCAATTTAAAAAAAAAACAGGAAGAGTCAACAGTCAGACGGTACTTAATTATTTATTATGTCAACTAAATCCATAAATACATAAAGTAAAAAATAAGGAACTGACAGTTAGATGTCAAGCAACATCTTCCATGTAGTCTGCACCCAAACTTATTTGCGAGACGCTTACATCCTGAGTGGTGTCATCGAGCTGAAAGAAAAAGAGTTAAAAACGATGAGAAGTCAATAAGATGCTAAATCACAGTCCTGGTTAATCTGTTATTGTTATACTGTTAATGCTCAAGTCACTTCCTCTCATTGCCTCATTGGGCCTCTAACCATCTTTTCCATTTACAAAACATCCCACTCTCACTTCTTGACTTTAACACAATGCACACTTATACACCATGTTAACTTTCATATAGAATTGTGAAGTGGGGCCATAAATAACTGACATTTTTAAAAGCTCATGGAATGCTTTACCTCAAAAGCAATCAAGGTCCTCAGTCAATCGTTTTGAAACAAGGTTTAAGATGCGATGTCTACACAAATAATGAGAATGAAGACAATGATACCTTATCACTGATGTCAGGCCCCTCTATCGAGACCTCCTCAATCTCCTCATCGATGCTCACTTCACTCTTAGTGTTTTCAGAACGATGACTGAAGAAAAACAAGAGCGATCCGAACACTTCATTAGATTCAGACGGAGCAAAACAACATGGGACCAGTGAAACGCCTGAAGGGCACAGCCTTTACCTGTTGAAGTCATCGTCATAGTCAAGATCTTCATCTGCAAAGCATTTTCATGAAAAAGAGACATGAGACATGACATTTTAGAAGGGTAGTTTGATTTGACGTTCAAGTCATTGAGAAAAAATTGTGCTGGACAATCAGTTGATCACGATTAATCGCATCCAAAATTAAAGTTTGTGTTTACATAATATGTGTGTTTACTGTGTGTATAATTATTATGTATATATAAATACACATTCACTCATGTATATGTTTAAGAAATATTTGCATGTATATGCATTTATATAATTTATCTTAAATATAAATTAAATTTTTCTTAAATATATACATGCATGTGTGTGTATTATATATGCGTAATAATTATACACGGTACACACATATATTATGTAAACACAAACTTTTATTTTTAGATGCCAATAATTGATTGTCCAGCACAAAACAAAAAACAAAGATAATGATGAGGAGTTCCTACCCAACAAAGGAGATCCGATTTTCTCATTTGGTGTGGGAAAATCTTTGACACCCTTATCTTTAGACGTACCTATGACAACAATCAAGGAGAAAAGATATTATTATCAAAATAATTTAAGGGAATCTCTGTGCTCTGTTTTATAAAACTTGGTGGGTTAAAATCTGTGTAAAGATTCTGCATAAATGGAATACTAAAATACGTCAGCTCTGCCCACAAATAGAAATAGTGGGTATAATAATGTCTGAAACAGCTCTGCAGCTTTCATTTTGTGTAATGGAAATGGTTCCGATTGAGCATTGCTGTGGAAAAACTCATTCATTTAGTTAAAGACTGAATGTAGTTTTTTTTCATCTATCATGTAATTTCATGTATTTCATGTTGAAAAATTATATTTTATTTATATGTTATTCTAAGTATTTGTAAGTGAACACCAGGACTCTGGTGTAAAGTAAATTAGCGCTGCTAATTTAAAAATTAAATTACATTAAATGACATGACAAGTATAGGCAAAAACTTTTATTTATTTATTTACCAATCAAATATCTTTTCCAGGATACTTTTAACCAAACTTTGTTAAAAGATTCTCAACTATGTTATGAAATATATAAACAGAATGAATTGATAGACCATTTTACTTTATGCAATATGTGGGTAAAATGGCCATACATGGGTTTTCCCATGCAATGCAATGTATCTCTACCTGTATCTCTAGAACAGTGTTTCTAATTTGCATTTCAATGAGTTCTTCAATCAACCTTTTAATTAAAAAAAGAAGTGTAATAATGGAAGTAATAGTTGGCAACATTTTCATAATAATAGCTAATATTTTATAGGAATACTGATATGTAATTTCTTTCCCTTAATCATTTGTTAAACATGATTTAAGTCCGGTTGCCCTCTATATTGTGGACTTTGAAAATCATTTTGATCAGAAATTCCATAAAATATTCCTGAGATGTTGATTTATAACAAATCATTTGAAAATTTGTCAGATTTAAATAACTACAAACTCTTATTTTGTATATAAAGCTCTATTTCCATAGTGCTAAATTTGATAATTCAGTCATTTTTAAAGACCAAGAAGTAGTTTAAACTCTTAAAACAAAATGGTAAAGTAAAACTGAACCATTAAAACTGAAGAAATTCACTAACATACAAATGCCCTCGTATGTGGACAGTGGCACCCAGGAGGTAAAGATGTAAAATAAAGCATATTCAGACTTTGTTCATTCTCTGAAGACATAGTTTTTATATGCATGCTCCGTTAGCACCTTTCAAATCAGATTTAGCGAGAGTTCATGTAAAATTTCCCATCGATCCAGAATCATCTTAGAAAGAATAACTGTGATTGATTTCACAACCCGGGTTGCTACCGTTCTTGTCAGACGAATGATCTTTTTGGCTGCTCTCGGCAGAGATGGATCCTCCCGCGCTCTTTAGCTGCGCGTCTGTGGTGAATGCTTTCCCTAAACTGCTGCCCGAGTCTTCTCTCCTGGAAAACAGACGGGATGAGACTCTCAGCGAGAATGCGTGCACTTTGTAAAGCGAGCCGACAGCCATATAATGAGATAATGAGGAGTGGACTAAGATGGAAGTTATATGGCAGGAGACAGACAGGAATAAGCCCAGCTCACCTAAGTTCAGAGTCAGGTCTGGGCCTGATATCACAGTCAGAGAGCATGTCCTCTCCATCTCCCTCTTTATCACTGCCTATAGCAGACAGGCTGAGGCCAGACAGAGCAACATTGTATGTTCATCCACACATACACATAACACCCAGAAGAACAAGGGTCAGGGTTATTGAGAGAGAAATACATAAAAAAACATGCAGATGCAGAGAAGGAAAGAAACGAAAAAGGATAAAAGGTAAAGGCTTGAAAACACACAATTATAACTATAGTCACTGCAGTACTCCTATTCTTTTGGTACCAGTTATTGGAGTTTCTTTTGGACAGTATCAGGTAATGGCGTTATGGTATGAGCTATATTTACACATTCAGCCCTTGGGAATGACAACCATATTTACTGCTGAGGTGTGACTCAAAGTGTCGTGTTCATACCAGGAGCGTCGCTAGATCTGGGCTGGGTAATTTATAGACAAGCACAATTTAAAGTTATTTGGCATTCTGAACCTGGCATACGTGTTGTAAGCAACATTAGCAAAAACAGACACAAAACAATGTCACAGTACAAACAAGATATATGTCATTGATATTTTTATGATTCCTAATGTCAATTTTTATGATTCTTAATCATAATTGTAAGATTTTTTTAATGACTCTTAGTTGATCTTTTAGAAAACCTTAGCACTAATACCGGTAATCAAAAAATGTACACTGCTATCAAGAAGTCTCAGGCACGTTAATATTTTCACCCCAAAAATGGTTCAAAGTAGCCTAGAAATCTAGACGCACCCTAGCGGCAGCAAATCTAATCTGCCCGCGAGTGTCGTCTAGCAACTCTCAATACCCTTCAGAGCTGTAATCGCTAAACTCTTGTCGGGCCAATCACATCGTGTATAGAGTCGGTGGGCGGGGCCAAAATGACGACGACCGAGTTGCGTTTGCGTGCTTCTAGTAAACACAGAAACTGGCGAACGGCGGTCTTTTGAATCAGCTTTGACCGCGATCCTGGAAGACTTGGAGTTAAGCTTTTCTCTGAGAAAAGAACAAAGAACGGCACTGAAGTCATTCTTAAAAAGGGAAGATGTGTTCAGAGTTTTGCCGACCGGATACGGCGAATGTTTAATCTATCAACAAGCTCTGCTTCACCTTCGTTGCTCTGGTTGGTGTAGCGCTATCCTATCGCGTGCAGAGGGAGTTTGAAAGACAACCGTTTATCCCGCCCCTCGGATTGAGCTGTCAATGGTGAGTTTCCAGACCAAACATCTTGATGTGGGTCTGGCTTGTCAGGCTAGGTTTAAAGAGATAGTTCACTCAAAAATTTAAATGTGATGTTTATCTGCTTACCCCCAGGGCATCCAACATGTAGGTGTCTTTGTTTCTTCATTAGAACACAAATGAAGATTTTTAACTCCAACCGTTGCTGTTTGCCAGTTAATGCATGTCAATGGAGTGTATGTACAGTACATGTACTATGTACAACAGCTGTCACTGCGCGCCATCACTTCCGATGGATGAGGTCAAAATATACGACATGGCGTACAATACGCGCGAGACATCACTTCTGCCGTTTGTATCCCATTGAGATCCGCCATATTGTGTATTTTGACCTCACCCAGCAGAAGTAAAGGCAGTAACAGCTGTTGTACATAGTGTTGTATTTGAGGTAAAACATGATATAAACACTGTTCGGTTTCTCACACAAACCGATCGTTTCATTTCTTAAGACATCAATGTGTATTTTGTTAGTGCATGTTTTTTTCGTTACCCTCACAGAATTACACCCATGTCTTGTCTTCTTCTTTGTGCTTGGCCCCAATATATATATATATATATATATATATATATATATATATATATATATATATATATATATATATATATATATATATATATATACATTTTATATTTTTTTATATATATATTTTTTTTTTATTTTTTTTTTTGGTGTATGATGTATTGTATGTTTGTGTTTGTATTCCAGTATTTGACCATGTAAATGTTTTTCTTCCTCCTTTTCACAGTAATAACCCACCTTTTGGGGATTCACCAAACCACCAAATCCGACTAGTTTGTTTGAATTTTTTTCATCTGACCACATGGCCATCCTTTAAAGGATCACTATTACTACTAAATGGCAAAATTAATGTTTTTAAATGTAAACTGATACTTCCTACTGACACACAACAGCAAAATATATAAATAACTGGCTTAAAACCATTTTTGGGGGATGAAAATACTAACGTGTCTTCATTACTGAATATAGGGATGTATACCCGTAGATCAGATTAGATCTTTTACAGAAGTGGAGAACATAATATCTGTATAAACTTGTTTGTGATAGCCACAAACAGCACTTGAACGCAATGATGGTAAATATCAAAGATGGCAACGTTCATAACGTTGAAAAGTCATGCCAGAGTTATTATTTAATAAACAAGAAGTTAGGCTGTGAACAGGGGTTTAGTTACCCTTTAATCAGTCAAGCTCCAAAATGTATTTGTCAATATATTGTTCAGTTATTGAAAGAGATTGTAAATAGTTTATAACTTAACTATATTTCGCTCTCTAAAACGTAACTAACTACTGTACCCTGCTGCTTTATGAACATCCCCAAAGGGGGTAAACAGCCTGATTTTGCACCCATGGGTTAAGATGGACGCAGCCGGCTTGAATGGCAATGATCACTCCATGCACACTCACTCATTGAGGCTAGTGCCCCTCCTGATTTGGGATAAGGATCGCCCTGACAGGCTTACTTCCCTCTGCCAGTGCTGACTTCTCACGAGGGGGGAAAACACAGACAGAGCACAGACACGGTTACAGAAAGAGGGCTAGAGAAAAAGAGCAGCAGGAACAGAAAGCAAAAGAGGGACAAGGTGCAACATACAACAAAGCTCCAAGATCTACCCGTTATGTGTCACAGTCAAAATCATAGTAAAAATGCGAATACTCTCAAAAAACAGGAAGTACTTACTCTTTTTGACTATAGCTTTTTTCAGAATGCCTCTGTCCTGAATAAGGCTTATCTGCCGAAGATAAACCACTGTTTTCACGTGCAGCATTAAGAGTAAAAAGGAGAAGATACAGGTCAGAAAAACAAAAGCGCTTCTCTATATCTAATCTACGAGAAGTTACTTGAGGTCTTTGTTTATAATTGTAACTCATGGGTGGGGCCGGTGATATTTAAATAGTAAAAAATTAACTACAGTTATGTGCTTCAAAAAGAACCCAGATGGAGGTTTCTGAAATGACGATCAAAGCTGTCAGTATGGGCACTGAAACAACCCTTGTTCAAAGCTCTGAATGGAAATCTGCTCCCACAATGAGAGTCAAACCAGGACTGTGATAAATGTGATCACACTGACAGCAATTAAATGGCTGGAGGATGATGAACTCTTGGTTGCTAGTAGGCATTTACTTGCCAGCAGTATTATAATGCATCAAACCATGTCTACACCAGACGTGTGAAAATCAAATAGAACCCATAAAGTGACGCTGTCTACATTAGATGTGGCACGACACAACTCGACAAATTTGCGAACAGATGCCCCATTCTATTTCTGACGTACTTCAAGCGCTCGTGTTACTTCTGACATGAAGAACAAATGTTTTTAGCAACGGTCGCTTAGTCGCGTCCAGTTTAGACAGCCTCAAGCTGTTGTGCATCCGGTGTAGACACTATGTTAGACTGCATACAGGCCACGTGTTTCCAGCATATGGAGGATTAGGAGTGCAAACAATTTTCAATGTATTCATTTAATGTAAATAAATCATTCTTCAAACTGACAGAAATTTCAAACAGTTGATTTAATTCATGCGTTTTTAATGTAGTTGTGTGTAAAAATACAACATAAATTGATAAATTATTTTAAATGCAAGATTTTAATTTTATTTTTATATATAGTATTTACAAGTACTCTTTTTTTCCAAATGCTTTTTTTATCTGCCATTTGAACAAAATAACCTGAAATTGGACAGTTTACACTTTAAACATTTAAAATATTTAAATATTATTGTTTTTTTTATTATTATTATTTTAACAATGAAAATTTCGTCCTTGTCAATTTATGTTTACAGGTCTGAGTAATGACACAAATTTCAGGATTGGATTCAATTTCCATTCACAAGCTTTCGATTCAATTCAGATTTCGATTTGATTCGATATTGATTATTGTGGATATAAATCAGATACAGCACATGGCAAATTTTCTTTTAAGGAAAAAATAATTTAAAAAGTCTCTCAACTAATGCTGTACACTCTACATGATAGTCATTAACACTATTACTGTAATATTGAAGGTTAAAATTAACTGATTTAAATACAAACATAAATTACACTCAATGTTTTTTAATAATAAAGTTATAATACTAACCTTACAAATTACATAATATTTCTACTCCAATTTGTTTTTTGAAAAATAGACATTTAAATGGTGGAAGTCATACAAATGTGATGGATTTATTCAAACATGCGTTAATAATGAAGAAAATCACATTTTTTAAATGACCATGTAATGTGGTGCATATATATTTAGGAGTTCTCTAGAGTTCATTTTTCTAGCTGGCTAACGAGTTTTTGTCTTTCCGCAGTTGAAACACTGGGTGCGTTTACATGCACACCAGTAAGCTGATAACTCAAAAAATAGCTTATTGAAATAATCAGTTTTCCCCGTTTACATGCAAACCAGTAAACTGACAATGAAGTAAATCACGACTAAAGGTTACATGACTACAGGTTACACAGGTTACAGGACTTTATTAATAAACCGGGTTATTTCCTTGTAGTGACGTTAAAAATAATAATATCCGTATCTGACTCAGAGTTTTTCAAATGTTACGTCAGCTGTGATGTTAAATAAAGCGAGACAGCGGGAGATTTACGGCTCATATTATCCCTCATGCAGTTACAGATGCAGCGTTTTGACTGAACCTCTTCTACTTCTGCTGCATGAGAAGAGAGAATTTTATGGGTCTTAAAAGAGTCTGTGTTTGTGATATATATCCTTATTTCATGCAAAACGCTAGTTTGCTCTGAAAGCATTTAAATGTGCTCTGAGTATGCGTTTTTTGTAACCTATCACACATGCGCTCTTCAATAAGCCGACAGAAAGCAGGTTAATGCGTTTACATGCAGCGTGAAATTGGGGTAAAAGGCAAAAAACTACCAGTCCCGACCGGTTTATGCTTACGCCGTTTATGACCGTACTCCGATAAAAGAAAACGGGTTACCGCGTTTACATGACCATGTTCATTGCCGGGCTTATTAGGCATAATTGGGTTAAGAACGTGCATGTAAACACACCCACTGATTGATTACATGAGATGGATTTTGGAAACTTGTATCTCTTAACATACCTTCTGATGTTCATTCATGTTTATGCCCTGTAACTGATATTTAAGTTAATTAATGTCCATTTTTGGATGGGAGGGGCTATTCGAAGATTCTTCTGTTCATTCATCAACTTGAAAACAGAATGACTAATCGATTCTTGAGATTTAAGAATCGATATTGGTTCATAAAAATGAGAATCGATTCATTCATTGATATTTATTATCCAGTCCTAATATTTACTTTTTTCATTTCTGATTTAAATTTTATTTTATTTTGCCAGATCATTTTTTCCCAGTGAAGGGATCCTTACCAGCCATATGTCTTCTGAGGTTTAGGAAGAGGATCATCAAAGAATGAGTCTCCTTCCTCATCCTCATCCTCCAGTCCAAATTCCAGTGCTCTCCTCAGTGGGGTGGGAAGGTTTTTCCCATCGCCTAAGCCCTCATCTGACCCTTCAGACACTTTGTTCTTCCCCAGTGTTTCACCAGGTCTTCTTTCTCCAGCCTACGGCAAATTCACAAAATAATCAGCATACTGCATACAAACTACAGATTTTTTTTGATCAACAAGAACAATGGTATGATTCAGTTTAGAGCCAACAGTATGTGTACGAGTGGTGTAATATAAGCAAGAGAAAAAAATAAAAGATATTAAATCCCCATTCACCCGGGTAGTTTTAAAACATGACATTCTCAAGTAAAATTGTCTGGAGCTTCCTGTTAATAGTAGATTAAAAGATTAAAATAAAAACATGAACATTTGCCTTAAGTTACGAGAATAGTAGGTTGCCAAATATGCCTATTCTGAAACTGGCCCACATCAATGTCAACCTTCAGCATATGCTGAGAAAAATGCTGCGTCATTCAACCCACCCACAAATTGATCTATTACTTTGTATAGGACAACTTTCAAAAGAAAGTTTTTACTTGAGATGAAATGTTTCAGAATTAGTGCACATATCCAAAAGTAAGTGGTTAGACGACATGCTGAGAATCTGGTAAACTGTTCTAAAAAGCTATTGGTTAAAGGTGTTAGTAAGTGGGTGACTAACGGAAGCCTGGTCAGTACCCTTGCCCTAAAAGCTTTAAAAAAAAGATTGATCTCATTTTTATTGTGAATTAGCTCAAATCTGCTCTGCAATAGCCAGTAAACTATATCAAATGCTATGGTTGGTCAAGTGCTAAAATGGTTCCAATTCAACCATGGGCTATGTTTAGCACCATTACCCATTAAAAGTGCATTTTGCATCTCCATCTTGACTACTAAGCAGTAATTGTGCTTTGGGACATGAACTTTCACTTGCACATCTGATAACAAGAAGCACAAATCTGAGTTTTGGCATGAGAGTTACGTCTACTTAGTAAAAGCCAAATGTGTGCACAGACACCACCCATTTATGAATAATTTATGTGACCTAAAGAAACCACATGGTTGAGCTGATCAAAAGCTCCTGTATCAGAGCTGACGCGCGTGCGCTTTACCTTTGGGTCAGCCTTTCCTTCCTGCGCTGAACTGTGTTTAACAAATCCTTTATACCTGGGTATCTGAGCACCAGAATACAACCATCAGCTTCCCTTATACAACAATGACATGCTAGGCTCACTAAATCATACACTGATTTGGATGAGACGAGTGAGAGAAAAAAAAAAATGGATGACCTGTTGCAGAAATACAAACACATAGAAAAATGAAAATGCACAGAAGGCTGCATGCAACAACAAATAAAGGTGAAAGCTGATAAGACACACAAACTAATATCTAATCACAAGAACTTTTACACACATGAAATTTGGGAAGGTCTAATGATTTTGCATTGGTTTTCATTTAGTTCATTAATTTAGGGCCATAATAAACAATTCAAACAATTTTTTATGTTTTTGAAAGAAGTCTAATCAAACCTGTATTTATTTGCTCATATACAGAAACAAAAACTAAAAAACCTGTAAATGTGATGGATTTTCTATTTCTATATATGTATATATGCATACACACACACGCACGCACGCACGCACGCACGCACGCACGCACGCACACACTTTAAATGTATTTCTGTGATGCAGGGTCACATGATCCTTCAGAAATCATTCTAATATGCTGATTTGATACTCCGTTATTATAAATGTTGGAAACAGTTGGGCTGCTTGATATTTTTTTTGGAACCTGTGCTTTTTTTCAGGATTCATTTAATAAAAATAACAGCATTTATTCAAAATAGCTATATTTTCTTTACTTTTTTTAATCAATGTAACAACCTTTCTGAATAAAAATATAAATTTCTTTCAAAAAATGACTGACCCCAAACTTTTGAACAATAGTGTATATTGCTACCAAAGATTTTCATCTTTAAAATAAATGCTGTGCTTTTTCAGCTTTTTATTCATCAAAAAATCCTGAAAAAACTATTGCAGATTATAAAAAAATTATTAAGCAGCACAACTGTTCCCAAAATTGATTAAAAAAAAATCAGAATATTAGATTGATTTCTGAAAGATCATGTGACACTGAAGACTGGAGTAATGGCTGATGAAATTCAGCTCTGCATCACATAAATTGTATTAAAGTGTATTAAAATAGAAAACATATTGCTTTAAATTGTAATAATATTTCACAATATTACAGTTGTTTTCTGCATGAGCATAAGAAACTTCTTTCAAAAACATAATGTATTGTAATGAAAAATAGTAATGTTTACAAACTTTGAAGATTGTTATTCAGATTATTGAGGTCGAAGGCGCTTGCCTGTGTTGCGGTAAAACCCCTTTCCCCTTTGTGAGTCAAAATACAATGATTGCATAAAATTACAATTGAAAATCAGATCACCCTCCAACAGGGTAACCGATATAAGATATGCTGATGAATCACACACAGGAAACACTGCTACCTATCACTACAAGTATCTTCTATTCATAAAACAAATTATGTTCTAGGGTTAAACATAATGGGCAGGATAAAATGAAAAATTAGAACGAGGTGAAAATTGTGTGTGCTATAAAACAAAAATGTTTGATAACATTGTGGGGGGATTTATAAGTAAACAGGTGGGTGAAAAACAATATTAGACGTGACAAAAAAGCAACTCATATTTGATATACAACAAAGATCAGAGATTATAATCTACTCAGAAGGTGAGAGGAACGTGTGTGAGAGAAAGATAAGCAGATGCAGACAAACAAAACACAGAAAGACAGGAAGTCACTTTACCTTGCTGGCGGAAGATGAAATGATTCGATCTTCAGTAGTTTTACTTGAGGAGTGAAGAGCATCGCTACTGTCACTGGTAACCTATAAAGTATATTACTGACCTCATTATATTGCTATTCAACAGACATCACAAAACAAAACCGAATGTGCTTAAAGTTGCCTACCACACTTCGACACTGTATGAAGAAGCATTTGTACATTCCAAGGAAGTCCTGAAAGTCTATAGCTAGGTAAATTTACAGAAAACAGAAAAGACAAAATTCCATTAGCAACCATTACAATGAATGACTAAACAAGATCACAAGATAACAAATACTTACTATTGCTTGTGTCCTTGCCTTTGGCTCGGAGTTCCTCAGTGACGTAACTGTCCAGCATGTTTCTTTTCATTTGCAGATACAAAAATAATCTAATTAGTTAAATGTGGCAATTTACAGCAAAAGAAATGCACTAGATTAAAACTACAGCACAGTGAGTATTATCAATTGATCTTTTATAATGATCTTAAAGGGATAGTTCACCCAAAAATTAAAACACTGTCATCAATTACTCACCCTCAAGAGTCCCAAACCTGTATGAATTTCTTTCTTCTGCTGAACACCATGGAAGATATTTGGAAGAATGTTTGTAACCAAGCAGACCATTAACTACCTTAGTGGAGGGAAAAAATAATACGATAGTCAATGGCTGCAGAGATCTGCTTGGTTACAAACATTCTTCCAAATATCTTCCTGTGTGTTCAGCAGAACAAAGAAATGTATACAGGTTTGGAACAACTTCAGCGTGACGAAATGACAAAAGAATTTTCATTTTTAGGTGAACTATCCCTTTAACATTAAGAGACTTTTATTCGTATTTGAATGCAGAAATACACTCTGTTCCAAATTCATGAGAAAGGCCATGACCACAACACGAATCTAAACCAGGCATGATTACAGAAGAGCAAACCAACAATGTGGGCAGACGTCAATATACTTTCAGTCATTACATAAATGAGGGTTTCAGTACCAATAAGTTCAGTTATTTCCTAGAGTTCATGGCATTCAGAGTCTTCAATGCTAAAACAAACCTGCTGAACTGGGGGAAAAGATCTGCGAAAATGCCAATAACTGCATCTCTGTTGATCTCACCACTTCTGTTCTGTGAAATCAAATAAAAAAAAAACTCAATAATGTTTTATATTTATTTAATTTAATAAAAAGTATTAAATACTTTTAATAATTTTAAATAAATAATTTTATAAATAATCATTATACATTGCATTAATTATAAAGTAAGATATTTAAAAAACAAATTATAACAAAAAAAAACTTGTTTTTGTATTTAATCCAATGATGATTATTTATTAAATTATTATTATATAATAATTATAATGATTAATTAAAATAAAATAAATAATGAAATAACTAAAAAGTTATACTTATTTTATTAATAATCATTATATATTATAATCATTATACATTGCATTTTTATAAAGTAATTAACCAAACAAAAAAAAAGTTACCTTGTCATGACTGTCAAATTTCTTGCGGGCATCAGCAATTTGACGTGGCAACAATTCCTAAATACCACCCACAAATATTAATAAAATCGTTGCAGATTACACACAAAAAAAATCTATATTTTAATATATAACATACATTTTTATATACATTTTTCATATAAATCACATGTTTGGGGTAATCGCATAGAGTTCCTATAAAGAAGATACGATACCACAATGTATGACCATGAGACTTTAGTATTTAAAGTCTCATCTGACATGCCAGAAGTCATGCAGTGCTAGTGGCGTGATTAAATAAACGCACGTAAAGCGACCGCAAAACAAGACAAAAAGTATAGAAGTAGGACAAGCTTGTTTTGCACAAGTATCTCAACAGGAAAACCCGTTTTTGCAGCAACACTTAAAGTTGTTCATTTACATCATGCTTCCCTTGTGTGACCTGAATAAATTGGCTATGGCTTTGTGATGTGGGGTTAAACTGGTGATATGAATCAACCCAAGATGTTCTCTCCAACCACAAGTTAAATAAGTGGGTTAGCACTATTACTAGTCTGTGACTGGATATGCTCCTGACAGCGCATCTACCCTACCTGTGGTTACTGTACGTGTGGGTGCAAAAAACAGGTTACAGAGAGATCTTGACAGATAACAAATGGACTGGGACTGAGCCAGATCGCGGTGGTAAAGTACCTTGGGAAAAGTTCTCTCAATCACCCGATCTCCCTGCGAAAAGAAGACAGAAGTGAAGGAGAGGGTCACACAATCTGAAAGGCATGCATTGATCAGACAGAAACGCAGAGCAAAGATCACCTCGGTGAAAATGGAGGTCTTGTCCTTATGCCGGCTTCTCTTCACCAGCTCTAGAAGGAGAGGGGTGTTTTTATTCACCTCTGATTCAGAGATGCCAAGCTCTTTAACCAGAGTTTCACGGCTGTCCAGTCCATTCAGCTGAACAACACATAATAGTTAGCTCAGATGAAAGAGATGTCTCAGAGAATACAGTATATCACATTCAAAATCAATCAATCACTCAATCAATCAAAAAAGATACAACACATGAATTTCAACAGCTTTGCATCTTACGGCATATATAGGACAGGTGCCACTTACTTACCGTGCTAATTTCAGGTTGAAACACAGCGAGGGTGAAGTCTAAATTGAAGACTTGCAGGAAGTCAGTGATAAGACCAGCTACCAAGCGCCCTGCAAGAAGAATAAGACAAACTGAAAATGCATAATTTGCCAAAGCAAACATTTGGGGAAAAAAAGCATCTGGGAAAAGAAAGCATTGCTACAACTTCTGAAAGTGACCAGCAACGTTTTAGCAAAAATGCATGTCACGAATCTGACAATAACATTTTAAAATCAATGTAAACAAACAAAAAATGTAATAGCAAATGTAATGCAGACACGGAACTGTATTGAAGGAATCACGCGCTTTCAGAGAGGTGACTTGTGCACGTTTCGGTGTATGTCAGACAGCGCGAGACTGCAAGTTGTTGCGTTTAACAACTCTTTTTAACATCACTTACACTTTTTCACAGAGTTTTTTCACAACGATTTTGTTAAAGTAGCCACAAGAGGGTATCAGATATCGCGTGCCGTCGTGATATGCATATTGCGATATATACATTTGCGATATTTCGATATATTGCGCAGCCCTAGTTTAGACAAGCATTACATTCATTTAGATCAGATTATTTATTGATTTTTCAGCCTTGTTTTCTCATCATTTTATAAACACATCACAGGTCTTCAAATTTGCTTTTCAATTGTTGGACACTGACTTTACAGTGTATACTGTCATCTGCTCACCAAGGCTGCATTTATTTGATTCAAAATACAGCATCTGAAATGAAAAAGCTTTTGGAACATTAAAAATGTCTTTGCGGTCACTTTTGATCACTTTAATGCATAATTTCTGAATTAAAGTATTAATTATTTTCCAATTTTTTTTTCTCCAAACTTTTGCATGTGTATAATGTTACAAAAGCTTTCTACTTCTGATAAATGCTGTTCTTTTGAACTTTCTATTCAACAAAAAATGAAGAAAAAAAAAAAGTTTTCAACATTGATAATAAGCAGCAAATAATTTTGAGCAGCAGATAATAATTTTGAGCAGCAAATAATCATATTATAATGGTTTCTGAAGGACCATGTGACACTAAAAATTTTAAATCTTTGAATAAATGGTATTTTAAAATGTATTCAAATAGAAAATAGTTATTTTAAATTCTACAAATATTTCACAATATATTACTGTTTTTGCTGTATTTTGGATCAATTCGGAAACATTAAACATATATAAATATTCAGCCCCAATTTGCCCCAATCAGTCTGGAGTTGTCGGCACAAGTTTCTAAAACCCTGCGCCAGACTCCTAGCTTCATACTGTGATTCCAACATCAAACATCAAACATGTTTCATGTTTTTTATTTTATTTATTTGTCATGCATAGCAATGAGGTGCATGTTTCTGTGTGACTTGAGAAAAACATGAAAGTCTGATAGTGTGTGACCCTCGTGGTTTAGTGCATGATACCTAATTTTTCACTCTAACAATTTACAAAGAAGGCAAGTGTGTGATGCAGAGCATTTCCAATCCTGTTCTGATTTTAAAAGTTGTGTAGTGTATGTATTCCACCCATAAGTCATCAACATCTTATCAAAGCAAGACAAATAATAACGAAAGGTCATTGGTGGAATCCAAACTTACCATCCTTCGTGTTGAGGGACTTTTTCAGGTTTTCATTCACAAGAGGGGTTTTATTCTATTCAAAAGAGTTGACATTTAAATGACACATTGTATCTTGCAGAGCACAAGTGCAGAAACACTCAATGAATCTTACAGCACACAATATTCAAGATAAACTACATATGATTACCTCAACTTTATCCTGCTCCTCCAAGGCAAGGAAAACAGCTGCACGAAGCTCTGCCTGTAAACCAGAGAGACCTAACATCAGTCCATATGGCCTTATTTCAGAATACAGCATCCAACAGACTCAGAGGATCAGTACAGTTCAAACTGCAGAGATGTTAAAGTAGCTGCAGTCATTAAGAAACATTATTATGTACAAATACAGTAAAAACATAAAATAAAAAATACACAATTTAAAATTGTGGTTATGTCTATAGCGGAGAAAAGGAATTATATTACAGGTTAAACCAGATTATTTGTAGTCTCCTTTAAGGCCCAAATAAGATAAATCATAAGACTTTTAAATATTTGATGTTACCGGTTAATTTAGCAGCATGGCTAGTTTAATATTAATCTACAGTCGAGAAAAACAATGACACCGTAGGTCTTATCTTTAGTGGAATGAGGACAATAAGTCAAGGGCGCACTGTCATAACTGTTACTTCAATGTTGTCAAACCAGGGGCTGTTGTGCATTTGTTCCCATAACAACTTTAGCATCCCTATGCTATGCTGCTAACAAACATTGTGCTTAGAAAACGAAATATGTCCCGTATGAGACAGGGATTATTCCGGGATCATAAAGACTTTAAACGGGCTTCGAAATAGGGAGAAAAATACCTTGATTTTATTCAAAACACCGCTGTTTTCTAAGTTTTGGATCAGTAGATCTCTGAGTTCCGTGTCCTCCTCCGTCGCAGACATCTTTAGTTTGCGTCATGTGACTGACTCAGGCTGGAAACCTGCGCGCCTTGGTGGCTGTCTACGGTATTGCAAGTGGGTTCATTGTGGACGTAGCGCTGCGGTGTAGCCTATGTTCTTACAACCAAGTGTTCAAGGATCATCTGGTAAGAGTCGGCAGTTAGTAGACGCATCACCAGCCGACATTCAGATCTAGGGAAATATCTCTTCAGATATTAGACCTCATTGGCTGGACTGGAGCTCACCTAAGCTCATGAATACTATATTACCAACAGTGTTGTGCAAGTTACTTCCAAACTGTAATATATTATAGATTACTTACTACTGCTATTTAAAAGTAATTCATTACACTACAATATTACTGTCTCAGAATTGTAATGCGTTACATTACTCCTGTATTACTTTTGAGTTACTTTCACCAAAATAACTACAGAAGTAGATCTAAACATTCTCAAATGTAGACAGAGAGCATTTTATATCCAGTAGAAGGCGATATGATGAAGAATAATGACATTGGCCATCCAGGCTAACAATAGAGAATTGGCAAAAAAGTGAATGCTCAAGACAATGCAAGAAATCATGACGATCCAACTCTGTTATAAGTATTATTTTAGAGGTAAAGTGATTATCTGGCATATCTGGGGATAGCTTAGGTCTGTTCATAGACACAACAGAACTGTGTAAACTCTAAGTTATGACAATATGCGCATTTGTTATTTTCTTATTGTTGCGACATAGTTGCGAGATAGCCTAGTTATTTCGGTTTTAGAAAAAGGTGGTATTTGACTGCATTTGCATTTGACCAGCCTACGTTCTTGTCCTCATCTCTGATAAACTAAGCAATGCGCATCCATCTCGCGAATGTACAGTAGGGATGAGACGGTGGGGACATTTTCCCACCGGTTAATCAAAGTGTGATGACATCACCGGTATCTGGGCTTTTAAATCACTAGTCTATTTAACCGAAAGGAACATGTGCACTGCCGCTTGGTCATTAATAACGGGAGCGGATGCAAAGCGAGTGCTTTCAATAAATTCCTATAAAATTAAGCTTTCATATGAACTGAAAACGCGCCAGTGCGCGCTCACCGTGAATGACAGCTCGTTAGTAAAAGCGCGCTCTGTGCGGCCAAGCAGATTTTTAGTTTCGGTTTTAAATTAGCCTATTATTCTTAATGAAATACACAACACAATGACAAACCCCCTTTATTAGGCGCTTTTACATTTCACTTTGAAACCAAATCTTCCGCGATCATCTGTCAGCTCAAGATCACATTTTCGGTTCATGCTTCCGTTTTTATTTGAACGGCCTGTTCTCTAACTGAACTAAATTACTGTATTACTATAAAAAATCTAAACGACGGTGTCACGGTGTGCAGTAGTCTTATTCTGTCATCTTCACCCAAGTGTTGTTTATAGGCATTAGGCCTATAGTTTGGCTCAGCAGCGCGCGCCTCGTCTCTCGTCCGTTCTTCGACGCGCTCGCCGTTGTGCTATTCTTTGAAACGACAGAGCCTTTAAACCTTCTTTAGCCACTTTTCCACCGGCCAGCGCGAGCACAGAGGCTGAGATCATGCCTGCGGCACTTCTGTAAAATCTGCAATAAACACGTACGCCTTCACTGGACTATGTCACACAATATCCAGCAAGAGGGAGATGAATTGAAGTACTGAATTGAAGGAAAATGAAGTAAATCGCTATACAAAAATATATCAGACGCTGTCATTTAGTATTTAATTACTAACCTGGACACCACACGGCTATTGAATGACCACGAACAGGTAATAACTTGCATTTTTCATGCGTTAATGTATCACGTCTTTTTTTCCTTTTCCTTTTTCGTTTTATTGTATTTCTTTCTTTTTTTGGGGGGGGGGGGGGGGGGGGGTAACGCACGCGTTACTGGAAATGTACCGAGTAAAATATTACTGAAAATTGATTAGTAATGCCTTACACTACTGCGTTACAGCAAAAAGTAATAAGATACTGTAATGTATTACTTTTGTAATGCGTTACTCCCAACACTGATTACCAAGGTCATAGAAGATGCTTGATTGACGTCCTGTGGAATAGGGTGAATTCAGGTTGATTGGGATACCCACATAGCAAATGTTTTCTGGCCTAGCTCCGGGCCACATAATTGCTTTTCCCTCGGCCCAAGTACCGCAAAGAATGACGGCCCTGAAGCTGCCCAGAACTAGATTTCAGACAAGGGTCGAATCTCAGCCAGATAATCACCCTTAACTGGCTCTGAGCTGGGCCAAAACAGGTTTTATTATTAGTAGCAATTCTCAGCCATAAGTTAACCATATCAACGCCACCCTTTGACCAGAAACCCCAAAACTGAGCCATAACCCAGCCTAATCTTACCCAAACCATGTGAACAAATAAGCCACAAGAAAATTACATTTTCAAAATTTGTTTATTAAACAATATAGCAAAAAAGACAGCCAGAGTTGTTTACCATGTACAACATTTTTCACAAATATATATATATATATATATATATATATATATATATATATATATGTGTGTGTGTGTGTGTGTGTGTGTGTGTGTGTGTGTGTGTGTGTGTGTGTGTGTGTTAAAATGTGTAAAAATATATAATGTAATTGGACCCACTTTATATTAGGTGGCCTTAACTACTATATTCTAACATTTAAATTAATCATTTGATACAATGCACTTATTATGTACATACATGCTTTTACATTTTTAAAAATACCTGCATGTAATTAATTTCTGTGGTTACATTTATAATTACACTGTGACACTTCCCTTACACCTAACCCCCCCCCCCCCCCCCCCCCCCCATGTTTGTATGTGTGAGGGAGAAATTGTTTCTATTTAGGACGGTCCTCAGGAAGTGAAGTACAGTTCTGCAGCCCCTCTTTTCTCCTCAAGCGCTCTCTCCTTTCTCCATCTCTATCAGGAGCAGGCTGAAGCCATCTTTGTATATTTGCTTCTATATTCTGATGCTGTCTCAGGTGATTTGTTTTCTCTCACAGCAGCTAAAAGACAAAATACTAAATTAATAAATATATACAAACATTCTTTCACCCACTGTAAATAAATGTATGTGTGACCCTTGTCTTGTTCAGGGCCTTGATACTTTATACAGTTCATTATTGGTGCCATTTATCAGAAATTAACCATATCAACACAACCCTTAAACCCCCAAAACTGAGCCTAATCTTACCCAAACCTTTTGAACAAATAAATCACAAGAAAAACATTTTATACTGGAAATGATTGCTTATAATTGCAATTATAATGAATATCAAATGTTACTAGCTAACAAAAATATCAGACATATCCTGATAATCAAAGTCACAGATTAGAATTAGATATAATAAATCTGATTATGCAACCATTCAATCAATTTCAGCTTTACAAGTCAATTACTGTTGCTTTAATTTTAACAGCATTAAAGCAGCACTAGGTAACTTTTCAACCTTCATAATATATTTTTTAAGACTCTTGTGATGATAAATCGACTTACAATAAGTTGAATGACACGTCTGCCAAAGCCTGATGGGGTCTGTATCGTTTTTAATTGTGCTTTTAAACTTCGGGTTTCGGGTAGTACCCCGAGAACAAAAAGAACTACAAAATTCAACTGCTTTACGGCATATACGTCACACTTCCTTAAATTCGGACGTGCGAGCCAGACTTTGTTCGTCGGATAATATAGTCATGTCCGAAGCAGCACAGACACATAAGAAAGAAAAGGTTTTGTTGGAGGAAAGCAATAAGAGGAAACGAAAAAGTGATGGGATTAAAGGCAGGACGAGGATCAACATTGGACCAGCGTTTGCTCGTCGGCGTGAGCTGAAGGAGGCGTGCCCGACCGATGCTGTCCTGCTTGTTATGGTGAGCTACCACTCAAACATTGAAGTATCATATAGATTCTGTAAAACGGTAACCAATAGACTACTACAATGACGCTGGCTTGTAAGCGTGAGCATCGTGATTATTTGGCGTTTGAAAAAAAGAAAACCCATGAAATTATATTGACATTATTTTTTCCAAACTGTAGGGGGACCCCGGTCGCGTCAGTTTGTACTCGCTTTTTCAAGTTCAAGGGGCAGTGAATCAGCTACCATATAGGCAAACGTTTACTTCAAAAAAGAACAAAGTGGCATTCGTAACTTCACTTACTTGAACAGTTAGCGGTTGTCTTGACGTCAGGTGTGTTCGACATCGGCTGCGGCTGGATGCATGCGATCGGCGAGTGTAGCCGAGTGCAGGCGGGGACGAGCTGCAAAAGGAGACGTGAAGTCGGACACTTTCTGCCTCCCGTGGTGACGCTTGCACTGCATTTGCAAACTTTATCACAGCTGAAGTTAAATAAATGCAATATTTCTCAAATACACAGATGTTTCAAATGATATTTTCATCCAATAATTTATATACTGCTTAATAAAGCGTCTATTTGGACAAGATTAAAGTTCAATATATAAACCTACACTATCAATGAAGTGGTGTCAACAGTTTTTATCAGTTTTAGTTTGATAAACATGACAATATAACATCGCGACTACATGAAAAGAGGTTTTACTGTTATAAATAAATGATTTGTGAGCATTAGCGTGACATAAGTTTTTAGAATAAACACGAAACGCACGTGATCACTGTCATACGGTGAATCGGCCAATCGTGGATCAGCTGTGTCGTCATCAGAGCTCGAGCAGCCTCCTGCAGCCACCATAGACAGTAAAAGAAATGGACCGAGCGATCCCATTGACGTCAACGGCGAAATAATGAAGTCAACCTAGCGGCACTCACTTCCTGATGGCTGAGTGAACTGCGCAGGCTCAGACTGAGCTTGACGACGTAGATGTGACGTGAGCCTCCTGTCGGACAGCTGTAGGTCTTCTAGTAGTTGTGGAAAGTGAAATCTGAATCCCGTTGTTTAAATATTTTCTCCCGTTGCTTTTGGCTCACTATGGGCTTCTCCCCATTCTTCTCCCTTGACTTTATCAGACTTTATGTCTCCACGTCCCCCCGACTGTCTCATAGACAAGATTGCCTGCGAGCGTCTCCTCAGGTCTATACGGTAATTTCTCAACTGTGCGACAGAGTCGCGTTGGTTATGACGCAATCGTTAGCCTATTTTTACAAAAACAGCTTCTGCGGGGCGATAGTGTAAGATACAAGGTAATGGAGCCTTTTATGCATTGTCGTGTTTCTTTAGAAATAAACAATGGACAAATGGAGTCTTTAAACGCCTCAGATGTAAAGTTATTCACTGTCAAAGTGACTCAAAAATGAATGGGAGTCAATGGGATGCTAACAGCAGGTGATGGCTTGGTTAGCAATGGCAGCCCCTAGGGGTGGAACGCTTTCCGAGCGCTAGATTACCCCCTTGGCAGCCACCCTTGAGAATCTGCAGCGGCTGCATCAGCCGGCTACTCTCGAATCGCTCTCGCGGTACTTTGTTGACATACGTCACAGTCACGTGCCGTCGGCGCTGTCTCAAGTCGGACAAAATTTCTAACCATCATGCACTGCTTTAAGTCAGCCGCCGATCGGTCTGCGCATCGCTAGGTGAAGTCGAACAAGCCTGTCCTCTTCACACTGCAGCGGGAGAAATTTCAAACGACGCATCACGTGAACCATATCCACCAACCAGAAAAGCTACTGTTACCATGGAGATGACCGCCCAGTTATAACAGTAGCTACATACTTTTAAATAAACTAAACTTTAGACAAAAATATTTAGTAAGGTTTTAAGATTTTGATTTTGTGGTGCTTAAACTAAAAGCAATGTAAAACGTAGATTATTCTGTATGTGATTTTTTTTTATTTTTTATTATAAATGTATAAAAACAAATAAAAAGAAATTTGAGAGTTGAGAGAGAGAGAGAGAGAGAGAGAGAGAGAGAGAGAGAGATATTAAATATTATTGCCTTGAAAGTAGCCTAAATACTTATAATTGTCCAGTACACAAAGTAGTGAAGTGAAGTGCAGTGCCACCGTGGCCAAATATGGCCCATAATCGCTACACTGATCTGGGCCACACACCTCCCATCCACAATCGGCCCAAATGTTGTCTGCCGTCATGCATGCAGTGCCGTCATTGCCACGCATGGCCCACAGTTGGCTGACATAATGCATGCCAGTGCCGGCAACAGGCCAGCAGTGCCATTAGGAAGCCACATTTGGGCCAGGTCCGTTTGATATGTGGGTACTTTTTTAGCCTGGATGCCAGCCGAACTTAGCCCCGCCCATAATTTTTTTTAGGTCGGCCGGTTCATATTCTGACTAGAATTGAGTATGACCACGTCAGGCTAGTATGCTTTTTGCCATTGAGATGAGATGACTTGGAAAAACTGTCCTAATCACCCAGAATGTACCCCTCAAACCTGCAACGTGACTGTAAATCACCTCCAGGTTTTACCAACTGTACAGGCTACTCGTGCCAAACATGTTCAGTGGCTTCCATTTTCTGGTGACAGGGTCATGGGCAGCCAAGCCTCATTGATGCACGTGGGGAGTGAAGGCTGGACCGTGTGGTCCGATCAAACAGATGAGCTACTGTAGTTCAAATTGATCATGAAGTTATGCTGGTTCTGCTAGAAAAATGTCAGAATACACAGAGCATCGCAGTCTGTTGCGTATGGGGCTGCATAGCCACAGACCAGTCAAGGTGCCCATGACCCCTGTCCACAAAATGGGGACCAAAACAATATTAGGATGGTGATCATAATGATATGCCTGAAGTCAGTTTCACATAACGTTGAAATAACTTAAACATCCAAGTTGATTGTCCTGCAAAAGTCCAAAATTTGCCTTTTTTTATAGTGTACGTATATGTGCGTGTGTCAGAAATACACTCTGCTTAGCTCTAGCACAATGACTATTAATTATAGCTTATATACACTAGGCAATTTTAGATACCTAACTGGTTAGTATCATGATGGCAAAAAGCCAGTACCAGAGTATGACACAATAAACACATGACCAAGCACTATGTATTTTATTATTATATATTGTAGATATTTTGTAAAAGAAACACCAGTGCTATTGTGTAATGTACTGCAATGTGTAATTTTTCCATCTCTGCTGCCTTTGATACATGATCAGATAAAAGTCATGTCGTTACTTTGGGGGATCTGCACCAGTCGAGCTGAGATGAATGCTAACAGATTGTACTCAGTGTATAGACCTGATGGCTGATGCACAACAGGTAATGATTTAAGTAACATAATTCCAAAAAAGTCATTACGAACTTATGTGTTGAATAAAAGGGACATTTAATGTGGCAACACAATTTTTATTGAGTAAGAGATGTCAACACCAGCATGATAAAAATTGTACAAAGTTCACAATTTCAAAATGAAATATCACTGCAACTTGTGATCTTAAACACTTAGAGCAAAAAAAGTATCATACCAACAGAAATCATGCCATGTGGTTGAAAAATAAAATAAGAGAGAAAAAGATAGCTAAAGAGCTGGATAGAGGAAGAGAGCAAGAGACATTAAGAAAGCTATGCTTCTTTATTTTTTAATAGAAAAATCCTGGTTTAAAATGGTTAATTAAAATCCATTTGAAATGGAAACTTGTAACCTGATGATTTCACAATTATTAATAAGAAAAGTATTCTGCATTCAAGCATGTGACACCATAGATAGTTTCTATTTAAATAGTCACAGATAACCTTTTGAAGTAGATAGTACAATATGTGCCAACTGAAAATGAGCAGCGGAATTGTGCTTAAAATCCCTTTTCCTGTCAAATCAGTTATGATAGTGGATGAGAGGATATTGTATTTTGCTATCGGTGTGTTAAAAGCGTTACTATCTTGGAAATTAGCTGCATTCACAAAGCTTTCGGAGAGAGAAATGTGCTGTGGTTGGGGGTGGAGATGTCTGGATATTACAGAATGATAAATAAGACTGACTAGCACCATTTGCATGAGCTCTCTCTGAAAACCCAATGCTAGTCTTAATAATACAAAATAATAGATTTCAGAGACAAAGGCCCACGTAGAGCATCGGCATCAACCAGAGTCATTTCACACTAAAAAAATCACTGTGACAGCTTTGACTCATGCTCGATAAATGCAAACAACTTTAAAATCCACCACTTAAAATCAGCCCTGTTTCTGACTTTGCTTGATGCTTTCAATGGGCTTTGACTAAATGAAGATGAATGTGGGTTTCCCAGACTAAAACTGTACATGTCCGTAAGATATTATGGAGTTATATGAACCGATTCTGTCAGTAAACAACCCTCTTAGCGACGGAAGCTGCCCACGCGCTATGTAATCTAGACCCGTGCCACTTCATTTCACTGTTTAATTATCAAAAAAATGCATCCTGCTTCAATTTCCATGATTCTTAGAGCTTAAAGTGCCGCTGATTTCTCATAAACGTAAAAAAAGAATCAATGAAAGTGAATCGCAGGTAACCACAGAAGGCAAGCTGACCTCTCTTAATACTGTGTATAACTGATTGGAGTTCATTAATTGCAATATGTTGAGTTTGCATTGCTGATATAGTTGTATTTGTTGTGCACTCGTGACCAGATGAATCTCTACATGATTGCGTGGACAAAATCTACAAGACAAGTGCTCCATTACTATGACACAATGACGTATGGATGGTGACATTAACCCTGTATATCCAGCACACTGGTAAACTAACATTCACACACAGTTTTACTTCCTTCAAAGAAAAACAAAAGAAAAGAAAACTTCCCACAATTCAAACGTCTGGGCACCTCCTTGGTCTCCTGAAACAAATAAAAACACCAAAACATGGAAACAAAGGTGTCCCTGTGCAAAATCGAACATGAGAAATGTTAAACCATAATGCATTCATCCTTTTGGACTTGATCACCCATGTTTAAACCCTAAAACATGACTGTATTAAAAGATTTATATAAAACTTAATACTTTACATTTAGTAAAAAGATTCATCAGCTTTCTACTATGGTAAGAATAAGAAATTGCATATACCCAAACTTTTGCATCCCATATCTAAATAAATGATTGATTCGTTGTCATATATATTGCTGATATTCTATCATACTACCACTAACATTTTACGATCATTAAATTAACGATTAATGTTGGATTGTCTCCTTGAAATTTTCTGTAGTTACTGGCCTCAAGAAGCCGGGCGTTACATTTAGAGAACAGACTTTGTAAATATTTGAGAAGTTATGAAATATTTTTTGGGGGGGATTTACACCAGTGAGTTTCCGTGTCATGATGTTTGCATTCACAATTTTTTTTGTTTTCTATTTTTCCATCTATTTCGGGAATTAAAACGAGAGAAATAAACAAATAAAACGAGCCAAAAAAAAAGAGTAACAATACACATACTGCATTAGAGTGCCCACACTGACCACTATAAATATGATTCCGGAACCAAAAGACAACGTTTCTCAATATTGTTACAAAATGTACCCAAAATCGAACCACAAAAAAATGTACCACTGTACACCCATTGAACAGCCTTGCACAGCACATTAGTTCCCATTAGTTCCATAAAGAGAAGCTCAGATCTAAGCTGATTGCCCTTACATTCCCTCAGTGTATCCCCTCTGCACCTCTTTAGATTTAAAATAATGGATGGTTTTTGTTTACAATTAATAAATACATATACACTAAAATGTGCATACATTAGCAGCTATAAACAGTACATCACATTATGTCAGGTCATATGAAAAATGTACAAAACATGAATGTTCCTCAAAACATTTGCCATTGGTAGTCGTCATCTTAAAGCAAGGCAACAAATAAGTTATGTATTTTTTGTCAAAAGCATAACAGAATCATAAATAATGCCAAATAATACAATAAATTACAGCAGCAAAAAAATCATACTAGTTATCCATACTTTTTACATGATGGGTTTCTTTTGTTTCTCGTCGATTCTTAACGCTCTGGTCACATGACCCCGTGACTCGGACGGCAGCCAATCGCAAAGCTACACTTGGATGCCTTGAACCGCTTGCTTTATGTTCTCCAAGAGGGCCTTGTTCTCCGGGCTCTGGTACTGGTCCTGGTGAGTATACATATCTGTCAAAGTGCTCACATAAGTGTCAAAGTTTTGCTCGTTCATCGGCTCCTGCGGAACAGATCGGGATCATTGGAGGTTGAAAGCAAATCAATCGTAATATTTTCAATCAAACACACAAATAAGACAGAAAGGGAAGGGAAAAGAGGATATTTATAGGGAGGAATGAACCCACAACGCTGCCTTTAAAACTAAATATCAGCTAGTTAAAGCTAGGGTTTTATAGAAAACACATCTCTGGAACAATGCAGGGCTTTACTAGTCACATTAAAATGGTCACTGTTTGTTGGTCAAAATCAACGTTTCTAAAAAATATATATCTGATGGATAACAAAAAAAATCTATGCACATACATTATGTATGCATGCACTGGTGTGAGTTTCATGCTCATGAGTATGTAAGTAATACTGGCATTCACAAGTGATATCAAACAGATCGCCATGAGTAGCAGACAGATATCGATGAGCATCACTGTGCCTGATAAAATACATGATGTGTTTTAGATGAGTTTACTACCAGAAAATAAATATGGCTCATATTGGAACCCCGGCTTTCTTATCGCTATGCCCTGAAGTGGATTATGTCAATATGTGTGGCACTGATACACTCTGGTAATATGTATGGACCTTCATGATGCATACACATCGTACTGTGTGTTACAAAAGGGGGAGGACTAGGGGGAGGGAATGATAGTGAGGAGAAGGATAAAGTTAGACTATGGAAAATGAATCTCTTACTCTGTGGGGCATCTGTAAACAGCAGTAATTTTTAACAGGGGCCTCTTTCAGTGGCATCGGTTTCTATAGAAGGGAGAGGTGTAGAGAAAAGACTATTAGCCCGGCTAAAAGCCAGAGGTCAGCGGTCTCAATAAAACTGACATACTCGACTTTACATGTGGAAGTACAGAACACCACACTGCAAAAACAATTGCTCTTCGTCAGCATTGTTGTCTTGTTTTCCAGTACGAATATCTAAAAATATATTTACTTGAGAAGCAAAATGGCTTGGATTTAGTGAATTTAAGCATAAAATCAGACTGCCAATGGGGTCAGAAAAATAAGGGTTGGTTTATTCAAAATTGAAAATTCTGTCATTTACTCACCCCTATTTTGTTCCAAACCCGTAAGACTTTCATTCATCTTTGAAACACAAATGAAGATATTTTAATCCTGAAATTTGAGAGATTTCTGTCTCTCCCACTGACAGTCTGCACAACTTTGATGAAAGTTCATGAAGAGATAATAAAACTAATCTATATGAATTGACTGGTTTAGTCCAAATTTGCTCACATATAAACATTCATCAACGTACACATAAATTATGATAAACGGAAACTCAAGAATGCTCGCGTGACGTGCGAGAACCAAAGAGGTACGTTCTCATGTGTTTTGCGCAGCACATTTGAGCTTCCACAAGAACCAATGAGGTTTGTTCTCGTGTGTCAAGCAAGTATGGTTTAGCTTCTGTTTATGCTAACTGATAAATGTGTGTATGTGAATAAAACTGAAGCGATCCAGTCCAGATCATTTGGACTAAACTTTTCGATTAGTTTTACGATCTCTTTATGCACTTTTTGAAGCGGTAAAGTGCTAGTTGTCAATAGAAGGACAGCAATCTCTTAGGCCAGAGACAATGGTCGGCTGCTGGGCAAAGTCGGGCTGTTTCTGAGCATCGACCAACCGTTTTTTTTCCGATGTGTTACACACCGTTGGCTCTAGTCAGGCGTCAACAATTTTTGTGGTCATTTTAACATGTAGAATTGGCTTCGGGCTGCCGGTGAGAGAGAGAGAACTCTGATTGGCTGTTCAGCTTAGTGAGCAAGTCAGTGCACTAGAATAAGAGCAAAAGTGATGAAACCGAGCAAGTAAGTCAAAACTGAACAGACAGAAGGCTGTTAAAATTTATGTAATCTTACCTGAGGTGGTTTGGAATAAAGAATGTGAGATTGATTTATAATCAAAACGGTAAACAATCACTTTGTTTATGTTTTGTGTACATGCAGTTTTAGTTTCGCTTTCCCTTTTTGAATGACGAATATAGACGAATATATCCGCTTTAAAAGACAGTTATCTCCTTTTACACATGCACTTGCTAGGTGACAGTCGCCTGTAGTTCGTTTGGTGCGTTCAGGTGTTTTTTTCCCCGACGCAGGCGACAACACATTCAGCTTTTATCAGCGCTAGTTGGCGTCGGTTTAGTGTGTCCCTATCTTTAGATTTCATTAAAAATATCTTAATTTGTCAAAAGTAAGTAAACCATGAGAGTGAACGACATGAGGGTCAGTATCTTAACTTTGATATCTTTTTCAGAAAACAAGACTTAGGGCTAGCCTGGTCCTACCAGACTCTCGTACATTTTATCTGTAAAGAGAGTCTGGCCACTTTCCATTGACAAGCGTTCACTTCCTTGAAGAAAGGTACTCTGTTAAAGTTTATTGGATCTACTATTGGACTATTGGATCTGCCATAACAAGTCACTAACGTTTGGTCGTGACTTATGTCAACTCAAACTAGCGCACAATATCAACATCATTGTTCTCAGCCACTCCCTCTGTTCGCTGATTGGACCAATTAAAATTTGACCGGAGAAAACCAGAGAATATACCGCAATCCCAGGAGTACTGAAGGAAAATGGAAATAAAGCGGAAGTACGTAGGAGGGTCGAGCCAGGCTAATTTAGGGCCAGATTTACAGGCAAATTAGCATGAGAGCGCAAGCCAATAAAAACAGGAGTGGGACACAGCCGGATTATAATGACCAATGCAATCTACCAAGAGCAGCGCAAATTCACAAGTCCACACTTACATATAATTTAGAGAGAGTACATTTAAATGCGTATTTGGCGTGCTGTCCGGGGGGAGGGCTTTGAGCTCAGTATTTGGCCCAAACCCAGAGTACCCCCTGTGTATGTAAGTGGTTAGAACTAAAAAAAAAGAGAAAAAGTGGAAAAGCGTTGGTGGAGGGATGCCAATAAACTGTCAGCAAAATGACAGCAAGACTGCAGCGTATATATACACCTCTTATGTTGATTAGCTGAGTGCTCTCCACCTGTGTCAATTATCTGAGCGTGCTCCTCCCGAACCTTGTTAATAAAGCATCATTTAGCATCTGGTTTAAGATAACAGTACAAATAACAATAAATTGCCTAGCGCAAACCTTAGTAAATCACCTTGTGTGATTCATTTAAATACTCTCCTCCCATGCAAAAATAATTCTGTCCATGCCCTTTTGGCGCTATTTTTTCACTCTGTCTTTAGTAAATCTAACGCCAAAAGAGGGTTTGTGCTGGCGCAAGCTGTTAGTAAATCTGGCTCTTAAAGGGTTAGTTCACCCAAAAATGAAAATGATTTCATTAATTACTCCCTCATGTCGTTGGACACCCGTAACACCTTCGTTCATCTTCGGAACACAAATGAAGATATTTTATTTGAAAGCCGATGGCTGAGAAAGGCTTCAGATAGGCCTCCATTGGCATTCAGTATATTTCCACTCACAAGGCCCATAAAAGGCACTAAAGACAACATTACAACGGCTCCGCCGTTCGAATACATGACCCGGAAGAGGAGGAGCGGCGCTATCGTGTGAGTTCCAGGTGAGTTCATGTCCAAGACCAACACGGAAGACAATATCTTGGTGGATAAAGTCATTATTTAGATTTTTTTTGTGTACAAAAACTATTCTCGTCGCTTGGTAAAATTATTGTACAGCCACTGTAGTGAGATGGACTTTGTATCGATGGTTTTAGTGCCTTTTATGGGTCTTGTGAGTGGGAATGCACTGAATGCCAATGGAGGCCTTTCTGAAGCCTTTCTCAGGCATCGGCTTTCAACAAAAATAACTTAATTTGTTTTCCGAAGATGAACGAAGGTGTTACAGGTGTCCAATGAAATGAGGGTGAGTAATTAATGAAATAATTTTCATTTTTGGGTGAACTAACCCTTTAATATCTTAAACCAGTTTGCTTCTAAAGTAAATGCAGCTTGATTGAAGAATGTTTATATATTTGTACAAGAAAAGACAAAAATACTTAGGAAGAACATTCTTTTTTGCAGTGCAAGATTTGGTTGAGCGGCATGACACATGAATAGGCAACAGTCGTCTGATGGTAGTGCAGCTTGAGGACCCCTCGTGCGCACTCTAAATAGCATCCATCAACAGTGGGGGTGGAGAACTCAGGAGCCATATTCAAGAAGACATGTTTCAGTTGTTTACTAACATGGCTGCCACATTTGAACAAGGCTTTTCCAATCGCACCCTGTCTCAATGTGTATATGAAGGCACTGTGATTCCGTTGGACCATCTGATCCACAGCGGCCATGTTGTTACTCAACTGAAAAGCAGTCGTTGAAGTGGAGGTTGTTTTTCTACAATGGTCGGTAAAGGGGAGTGACCTCAGCACAGAAGCATATGGAACTGCGAGGAACTCAACAACAGACATAAAGAAGCAGATGGGAGAAACAATAGAAACCGGAATTACATCCCTACTGGTGGCGTCTGATATACAGGCTCAGGCCCTGGCTTTCAACAAGGCAGTCTATATTCTACTCCATGCAGATAAACGTTTATTATAGATCATATATAAACAAACTTTAATAACTCATTGGAGTTTGTTCAGATTTGCAGGACTTCCTTCCAGTAAATAATGATCAAACATTTGAATCCTGATTCTTGAGACCCTTGAACATTGATATTTTCTTACCCCTAGATGAAGCCACATGTCCGATGGCACTTACCATGTGAGGGAGCTGGATGTTAGCGAGACTGTTGATGAGGGACTGGCTGAGGTTGGCGAGCTCATGCAACAGCGAGTCATTCTGCTGCTCTATAGCCTTGTTTTCTTCCTCGATGGACTTCAGGTTAGTCTCCATGGTGGTGATCTGGCAGGAGAGAGAAAGAGAGACAAAGGCATCTCTGTGATTGAACACATGGCCAATGCCTGATTTGAGAGATGGCAAATGTTCTTACTTGAGTCCTTAATTTTATCATATCTGACTCTACTTGATTGTTCGATTCGTTCAGGTCTTTGATTTCCTCATCCAGTTGTTTTATCTCCTCATCATTTTCTATGCCTGGAAGGGAACATGAGAAAATTCACTGTTAAAAATACCATTGATGGTGAGTAAAATATATTTAATTCCATATTAAGTATATAATAAAAGAAAAAGGATGTACCTTTACTTGCTCTCTGCTTGATTGTGAGCATTTCAACCCCCGTCATCCGAGCTTTCTTCATAGCAGATGTGGCACGGGGACAGCCTGACAGACTAAAGACATACAAATAAAACATAAGAAATAGATTGTTATTTCTAATTCTTAGATTTTTTATTTTACTTTTCATTACATTATTTTTGTAGTCTGTATCTTTGTCTTGTCTTTATCTAAACATAATTAAAACAAGATACATTTACTTGTACAAATTATAATATGTTTTAGTGAATATATCTTGAATAAGCTATATTTTTCTTACCCCACTGACACATTTTTTTCATTAAAAAAAATCCCTAAACCTTAAAAAAACTTTGTATTATTTATAATTAAAATTAGAAGAAAGGATGCCAATGTGGTAAGATAATTATTTTTGTTAACATCCACTATTTTAGAACTATTTTTATACTATTATAGTAATATTTTGAGTTTATATAATAATTAGCTTATCGTGTTTTTATAGTCAAATTTTTCGTTTTAATTTTAAAATCAAAAATGTTATATAGTTTGATTAATTTTATTGTGCTTTTGTACTTTTCTTTTTTTAAAGATTTATATTTAATTGTTTTATTCTTTTTTAAATGTAATTTTAGTACTTCAACTTTATCTTATTTATTTTAGTTAGTTGACAAAGCAACATTTTCTGCAAGTTGATCTAATATTTATATTTTATTTTATTTCAGCTTTATTACAATTATCGAAAGCAATTTTAATACTCTAAAAAAATATTTTCATGATTTTTTATTGCAATGTTTTATCTTTTGTCCAATCAACTTAGACAATTAATGTGATTCAGATAACAGTTTTTTTTTTGAGTTTATATTTATCAAAGCATCTCCTTTTTTATATTAACTCTAAAATGTAATTTCAATTAACTCAAAATTTTAAGGCTTTACTTTAAGTTAAACCAACAATAATTATTTACAGTGTATAAAACATTGTAAAAATGCATTTTCCAAATATTTTACAATAAACTTAATTTTAATTTAATTTTGAACCCCACTATATTCAAATCATCGTCATCATTATTATTAGTTATAAAAAATAATAAAATGTTCTGTTTATTTAATGATAACAATGCTTAATAGTTTTACTTCTCAATTAAATATATTTAGTTTTAAGGGAGATTTCGATATTTTTTTTTTGAAAAAAAAAATGCAAAAATACTGATTAAGGAAATGATTTCTTGCTATATAATGGCCCTGTTGAAAAACAATCCCACACTAGTGTACCTCCGGTGGGTGAGGAAGCTGCCGCTGACGTGGCCAGAGCCATCGCAGCCTGGGGTGGGGCAAGTCATGCCGTCTGTCTTGCCAGACTTCCAGGAGAAAGGCGCTCCGTTCACATAACCGTCTTTCTGACGCTTGGCAGCCAGCGGGCAGCCGGATGCACTGCGGTGGGATGCATACTTCCCTGTCACATGACCCTGGCCATCACAGCCTGGCACTGGACACCTAAAAACATTGGGCACAGCAGGGACGAGTTCACACACACGCAAGCCAGAGCAAGCCATGCACGCACACGCACACGCACACACACACACACACATTTGTTTTTATGACATATGGGGACACTCCATAGGCGTAATGGTTTTTATACAGTACAAACCGTATTTTCTATCCCCCTACACTGCCCCTGCCACTAAACCTACCCATCACAAGAAACATTCTGCATTTTTACTTTCTAAAAAAAAACTCATCCTGTATGATGTATAAGCATTTTGAAAAGTGAGGACATGGCCAATGTCCTCATAAGTCACCCTCTCCTTGTAATACCTAAGTCATTATACACATTTGTGTCCTCATATGTCACAAAAACATGCTTTTCAACTTTACACCTGTAAATCACTGCAAGCAACATTCAACTTCTTTGGATGGTTGAAGGAATTTAAAGAAAATGCACCTGATTGGCTCCTGGTCATCCTTGTCTTCCTTACTGTGCATTATTTTAATACCACTCTTCTTTGCCCGGGGACAACCTGACAGACTTCAGAGCAAGAAAAACATTTTTTTTTAATCCACTGGTGGGTCAAGTCCAAATTTAATGTGCATATCTGTGAGTCTTCACCTTCGATGTGAGGCATAGTTGCCTGTGATATGCCCAGAGCCATCACAGCCAGGAGTAGGACACCTGCAAGCAATGAAAACATGAAAAAGATTAGTGTAACCTCAGACAGACCTCATTTTGAGGTCAACCGAGGTGCCGTGTAAACACGAGAGCGTGAGGGCTTACTTCAGATCCTGGGAGTTAGATGTCATCATACCACGCATGCCCTTGTCAGCCAGTTGGCAGCTTGATAGCCTTAAGAGAGGATTCGGTATGAGACATTGTATACTTGTACAGCTGCTACTAAATTGCACTCAGGGTCATTTTTATAATTAAAAAGTTTTACATTAACTGTACTTCGGAAAAAATATGTTTAAAATCCCATAAACTTTAATTAGTAGTCTAATTGTACATGGATGCTGAGATCATATGACCAGCTGAAAGCTACTAACTTGATCTTGAATAAATAAATCATAGCTGACTATGAATAGTACATTTTTGCAAATGGCAGCGCTAAATAAAAGATTTATGCTTATTCTTGATGCTGTGTCTGTGACATTAGGTGTTAGTGAGTCAGATAACGATTAAAGGGGGGGGGGGGGTTGAAAGGGGTTGAAACACTCAGTTTCAGTCAATCTCATGTCAATCTTTAGTACCTATAGAGTAGTATTGCATCCTTCATATCTCCGAAAAGTCTTTAGTTTTATTATATTTATAAAAGAAAGATAGACTGTACCGAGTCTTTCCGGAAAAAAACGAGCGGCTGGAGGCGTATCGAGTGGGCGGAGCTAAAGAATGACGAGAGTGCAAAGCAGTGACGTCCTCAAGCGTGGAGAAGAAAACGGCTATCGATCAGATTCAACTAATACATATATGATCCAGAATCAGATCCAGAGGCTGAAATGAATTGAACAGGAGAAGCAAGAACAGCAGGACGTCCGTCTCTGTGGTATGTACTGTATTTAGTGGCTTGTCAACATTTGTGTGTGTTTACTCGCAGTTTATGAGGACATGATTCGGTTTATGGACTATTGTATGCGACTAAACATTAGCCGTAGCAAGCAAAACGGTTTTGCACGTCAGACTAGTGTAACGTTATACAATGAACAACAATGGACTAACCGTTAGCTCATTTGAATGACGAAGCACGCTTTGTGAGAACACTAGGTTTATGTTTGGGTGGTTTTACAATAAACAAACTGACACCTATAGTGGTCAACTAAACAAATGTATTTAAACACACCATAGATCGCATTCTCCATTGATAAATTAACTAACGTTACACACAATTGTGTTGTTTACTGATGTTTACTTAAGCGACGATAGCCAACAGCATAGACATTTGAAGCAGTTTTTCTCACCGTCTGCTTCCAAAGCAGGATCGTGAACCTCTATCGTCACCGCTCCATCAAAAACACACTTCTTTGGTAACTGTTGATTTCGTGAAGTCCTGTGACAGCAGTGACCGTGGAGATCTACTTTTGAGACACGAATAAAGCGTGATGTTGTGCTGCTTCCCGTCATTTCTGCGTTCAAATCGGTTCAAATGCAGCGCTGCCTTCCCGGAATACTGTGCTGAAGCGTTGAAGTCGCTTGATGTCACCCATAGGAATAAAGTGAAGCGCGGTAAGACAGAAGTGTTCACGGACGACTGGATCTGCACCTGAGAGAGTGATTATGGGCGTGCATTTCCTCTCTCGCTCTAGTCACGCGCGCGTGCACCCTACCGGGAGAAGAGCCCGTACGGCCCATACAAGGACCTTCCGCTCTTTTGACGTCAAGCCGACCCATACTCGGAAAAAACTCTCCGAAACTTGTGAGAAACCGGAAGGAGTATTTTTAACACAGAAATACTCCATCAAACGGCCAACATTAGTTTTTGAAACTTTGTCTATGTTTAGGATGGGAATCCAAGTCTTTAACAGTGTAAAAAGCTCAGTCTGCATGAAACAGCATCTCACCCCCCATTTAAGGTGATTGCCAGCACAATTTAAATAAGATACGGTGCACACATTTAACTTGGAAATTTTATGTTTATATTTTCAAATAACTTTAACAGACAGGATTTAATTTAGTCAAACTGTTAAAATAGAGAGGGCAAATGAGATATGTAATAAAAAATATATTTTTCGACATCATAATATCACTTTTAGAACAGAAAACCTTTCAGGTAAGACACTATCATTCAAAAGTCTAGAGGTCTGTAAGAGTTCTTTATCTGTTTTTTTTATTTTTTATTTTTTAAGTCTTTTATGCTCAGCTGCATTTATTTGATCATAAATACAGTACAATTGTGAAATATTATTGCAATTGAAAACAATTGTTCGCTATTTTAATATATTTTCAAATGTAATTTATTTGTGAGATGGCAAAGCTGAATTTTCATCATCATTACTCCTGTCTTCAGTGTCACATGATCCGTCAGAAATCATTCTAATATGCTGAAACAGTATATTTGAAACAGAAATCTTTAGTAACATAGTTTTTTTTATGCAATTAATGCATCCTAGATGGTTAAAAATATTAATTCCTTTAGAAAACATTGGTAGTGTACAATGGACTATTATATAAAAAAATGCTACTGCATCATATGTAAAACAACAGGGAATAGTCCTTATCAAGTGCAGATGCTATGCTTACGTGAGGAGCTCCTTCTTGCTCTCCTTGCAGGAAGCATATTTGTGTTTGGGGCTGGGGAGGGACACCTCTCCTGAATACTGCTGCTCTTCTAATAGATCCTGAAAAGGGTCCAAGTCATCCTGAAGAAAAAAAAACACAGATTTCAGTGCATGTTATGATGCAGAATAAGACGGAAGAATAGCGCAATGTCATGAAAGTAATTTCATAATATACAGTGCAGTTAACATATTAAAAAAAATCCATGTTTTTATAACACTGCGCAAAAAAGAACACAATAAAGCCTAATTTGCAAGAATTCAAATTCCCCAACAATTTAGCAAAAACATCAAATCCCTTTTGAAATATTACTAACAACAGTTTAAGTCTTGAGGTTCATTAATGGCTAATTAAAAGAAGAAAATTTCTATTTCAAGTCATAATCACTGGTGAAGTGAAAGCATGCAGTACCAGCACTGTACACTAGATGTCCTTTCAGTTCTATCGTTCTTCAAACCACTAACATAGGAGGGAATACAGCTTCCTTAAAGGAATGATTCACCAAAAAATGGAAATGATCCCACAATTTACTCACCCTCAAGCCATCCTAGGTGTATATGATTTTCTTCTATCAGCCAAACACAATCAGAGTTATATTAAATAATATCTCTTCCCGCTTTGTATAGCGTCCAAGTTTTTGAAGCTCCAAAAAGTGTATCTAGATATCATAAAAGTAAACCATATGACTCCCGTGGGTTAATAAATGCCTTCTGAAGTGAAGCAAAGGGTTTTTGTAAGAACAATATCCATATTTATAACTTTATTAACTATAATCACCGGCTTCCGGCAACAGACGTCTGCACGTTCAAGAGAGAGATGAGTTCTGACAGAAGAGTGACTTCTGACCTTTGAGAAGAGAAAGAGAAACACTCAGTTTCAGTCAATCTCATGTCAGTCTTGAGTACCTATAGAGTAGTATTGCATCCTTCATATCTCCGAAAAGTCTTTAGTTTTATTATATTTATAAAAGAAATATGGGCTGTACCGAGTCTTTCCGGAAAAAACAAGCGGCTGGAGGCGTATCGTGTGGGCGGGGCTAAAGAATGACGAGCGCGCACAAAGCGGTGACGTCCTCAAGCGTGGAGAGGCTGAAATAAATTGAACAGGAGAAACAGCAACAGCAGGATGTCCGTCTCTCTGGTATGTACTGTATTAAGTGGCCTGTCAACATTTGTGTCTTTACTCGCAGTTTATGAGGACAGGATTCGGTTTATGGACTATTGTATTTGACTAAACCTTAGCAGTAGCAAGCAAAACGGTTTTGCACGTCAGACTAGTGTAACGTTATACAGAGAACAGCAATGGAGTAACCGCATTTGAATGATGAAGCACGCGATCGTGTTGTTTACTGATGTTTACTCACGCGACGATAGCCAACAGCAGAGACATTTGAAGCAGTTTTACTCACCGGCTGCTTCCAAAGCAGGACTGACCTTTATCGCTGGGACCACTCCGTCAAAAACACACTTCTTTGGTATGATTTAGTAAAGTCCTGACAGCAGTGAACGGTGAAGATCCACTTTGCGACGTGACTGAAGTGATGTTGTGAAGCTTCCCGTCATTTCTGCGTTCAAATCGGTTCAAATGCAGCGCTGCCTTCCCGGAATGCTGTGCTGAAGCGTTGAAGTCGCTTAATGTCAAAGTGGAGGAATGAAGTGGAGCGCGGCGCGGACTATAACCGACAAGTGTTCACGGACTGAGAGCAGTGTTTATGGGCGTGCATTTACTCTCTCGCTCTAGTCACGCGCGCGCGCGCACCCTACCGGGAGAAGAGCCCGTACACCCCATACAAGGACCTTCCGCTCTATCGACGTCAACCCGAGCCATACTCGAAAAAAACTCATCGAAACTTGTGAGAAACCAGAAGGAGTATTTTTAACACAGAAATACTCCATCAAACGTCCAACATTAGTTTTTGAAACTTTGTCTATGTTTAGGATGGGAATCCAAGTCTTTAACAGTGTAAAAAGCTCAGTATGCATGAAACAGCATTCCCCCCCCCCCCCCCCCCCCCCCCCCCTATAAAGAAAAATGTCAGAGGATTTTGATAAAAGAGAAGGGGAGTTACATCCTACATCCTTACAAATACTCTTTGCTCTGCTTCAGAAGGCATTTATTAACCCACAGGAGTCTTATGAATTACTTTTATGATGGATGGCTTCAAAATCTTGTACACAATTCAATGCCATTACAAAATTGTTAAGAGCCTGGATATTATTTAATATAACTCTGATTGTGTCCGGCTGAAAGAAGAAAGTCATATACACATAGGATGGCTTGAGGGTGAGTAAATTATGGGACAATTTTCATTTTTGGGTGAACTATTCCTTTAACAAGTTTACTGTTTAAGGTTTACAAGGACAAAGCAGGTGTTTAGATATGACTAAATTGTGCCCTCACCAAGACTTAAACCAAGATAAACAATTTTATATTCTAAATAGGTTATTGTGCTCAAATGCAGTGGAACAAAAGGGGGAAGACTAAGCCTCTGCCTACGGATTGCTTTGGAAGTGGGCTGAACAATCACATAATCCGTAAATGGTAACCCTAGTATGAAAGCACTACCCTATCAAATAAGTTAGTTGCTAACAAAAAGCAAAATGCCTGGTGAAAGAAGATCTGAACCGAAGAGAAGTCGCCTCTTAAGTATTTTAATAGTTCAATATTAGTTGTTGCAACATTATTTGAAGCATTCATGCTAAAAATGTGACATTGGAAAGTGTCTTTTTTAAATGTGGAGTGTGTGTGGAGTAATTTGTTACTTTTGCTACTAGAATCACCACTAACAGAATGGCAGAAATAATGACTGCTTTCAAACAGGTTTCCTAAACACTCCTCCCGTCAGCTATTGGTTAGAGAAACAGATAGCTCCACCCCAATCTTACGCCCCTAGTCAAAGGGGTGGTTACATGCGATTTCACTTTTTTAACTTTAGTTAGTGTGTAATGTTGCTGTTTGAGCATAAACAGTATCTGCAGAGTTACAGTGCTGAAATTTCAATGCAAACATAGATATTGTCTTTTAAATTGATGGCAGTATATTGGTTACAAAAACGGCCGGTCTGGACCACACAGAGCTTCTTCCCAGATTGGTGACATCACAAACCCTTGCTAGTCACCGCAGATGTGACTTCTGCCCGTAATGGTGAGGGGTGTTGCGTTTCCGGACAACCTGTGCTTGGCACTTTAGTCAATAAAAATACACGAAACTCCATTTGGCCTTCTAACCAATCTAAGACCATTGGGTTTTTCGGAAGGATGGGCTTCATTAAGTGTAGCTTCATTAAAAAAGTGCTGCTGTGCATCCCTGTGTGTGTAATAAGCAGAGTGTACACATGTTGTGCACCCTACTATAAGCACATATTACTAACCCTTTAAATAACACAAACAAATACTGTGCTACTGACTTTAGACCTGTTTTGTTGGTCAATGGTGCAGTCGATTTCAGTTGCCTCAAAATACCAACACGCCTATAATGCGCCCGGACACACTTGTTTTCAGACCAGCAGGCCCATGGGCGAACAGATTCATTTGCTGTTTAAACAAAGTGGCGCTGGATGTGAAACAGACTTGGGCTAAACTTGCAAAAAAACACTTGTGCGTCGCATTGCGCCGAGTGTCTATGAAAGGGCCCAATGTTGCTGTGTCGGGATACTCAAACACACAACGTTTTGTTAGCGCCATAGTATTTACACTTTTTGGTGGAAGTTGTGTTTGCATAGATTTAAAAAAAGCATTTTAAAGGACAACTCCAGTGAAAAATTAAGCTAGGGGTAATTAACACATGGTTAGATGTGTTCTCTGGGATGCAATCATGAAACGACGATCATGAAAATCGAAAGAGTTTTATCTCTAAAAACAGATTAGCTTATAACGCTTGTCTATGGGACACAGAGTAAGTCAAATTAAATCGCTAGTTAATACCTCTAACAAGGCTCAAAATAGCATCACACTAGCACAGTGGCATAATGAGAGTCCCTATATTCAAACTAAAGCATTGAGAACTTTGTAAGTGTACAAACAGTTTAATAAGAAGATAATTTATAAAGACAGTGCATTACGCATATACAGACAGGAGCCATCTTGGGAAAAAAGTCTCGATGAGTCGAGCCACGAACGCTGTGCTAAGTGATGAACTGTGACTTGGAATCTCATATGGTCCGTTGTTTCCGGAAAAAAGCACTGAACACAACGGAGAAAATAAATAAATAAAAATTTCCATGTAATTAGATTTCAGATTAGAATTCCTATCGACCAGCTCACTTAGCACAGCGTTCGTGGCTCGACTCGTCGAGTTTTTCAAGATGGCGCCTGTCCATGAACGCGTAAGGCACTGTCTTTATAAAGTATCTTCTTATTAAACTCTTGGTACACTAACAAAGTTCTCAATGCTTTGGTTTGCATATAGAGACCCTCATTGTGCTACCGTGTTAGTGTGAGGCTATTTTGAGCCTTATTAGTTATATTAACTAGCGATTTGACTTACTCTGTGCCCCATAGACAAGCGCTATAAGCTAATCTGTTTTTAGAGATAAAACTCTTTACATTCAATTTCCATAAAAATGCATCCAAGAGAACAATCTACTCTGTAACCATCTGTTAATTACCCCTAGGTTCATTTTTCACTGGAGTTGTCCTTTAACAACTATTAGCCATTTATTCTCTATTTAATGATACAAAATGGTAATTGCTACAACCAAACGCTCAGATCTTGATCTATTTTGATACGGGTCACATTCTACAGTTCTACAAACACTCTGTTTACAAAAAAGGGTGACAATGATCTAAATTCTCTAAGTAAAGTGAGTGCTGCCAGACTGAAAGGGTGTTGGTTGGAGGGGGCAGTACCTCCTTGTGGTCCTCGTCCAGGCGTTTGATCTTGGTGTAGTCCACAGGCAGGTCCCAGCAGTCTGCCGTGCTCATCTGGTAGCAGTGGCTGTTGAGCAGGGCCTGCCGCTGGGGCGACATGGGCTGCAGGGGGGTCAGCACTGTACCCCCACTGCCCTCCCCCATCCCTCCAGCTCGGCTTAGATCCAGGGTTCCATTCTCATCTCCATCTCTGTCATCAGGGCTCTGCCATGAAAAAGAGAAGAGGGAGGAGGAGGATTGATAAGAGAATTAAGAATAAAGGGAATAATTAAGAGGTAAAAGGATGAGAAAGAAGCAGAGTGAGATATGGAAGGGAAGAATGTCAGATGAGGATGGGTACACGTTTCACATGCACTGTTAATTTAATTATTTGATCAATTATTTTTTTTTAATGTATTTTATTTATTATTAATATTTTTATATTATTTGTAAAATATAATCATTGTCATTAATCATTCATTTTGTTTATTGTTTTTAGTTTACTTATGAAATCAAAATGGACACTTCTTATTTTTTATGGAATATTGCTGTCATTATAAATATTTTATTCGTGCACATCTTTCTTTTTTTTAAAGTCATGTATTTTGTTTTTCTCGTTCGAGAAGCCATTTCACTCAGCTATATCACAATGCTGTTTTTTGCCACCTTTAAACAACTTACAGGAACACAAGCAAAGGATCTCGAAGGAGATGTTCTGTTATAATTTACTTCAAATTATATCAAATTATATATTGAATCAGCAAACATAGCAATAATTGTGTGTTCAAATGTGCTTAGACTGAAACAAGTTTTGTGGTTCAGTCGCATTTGCTTTCTTTCTCCTTCCCTGGGCTGGACATGAATAATTAATATGGTTGCATTGTTTGACCATTTGCCAGTTTTATTTACACTGTTGTTGCTGATTTTGTTGGGATGTCAAGCTGTATTTGTACGTCTCCTTAAAATGATTAGTTAGTTGTTTGCTACCCTAGTCATGTTTCATGCACTGTAAAAAGACTTAAGGTCTGTATGTGGCATATTATGAGACAACAAACTATCTGTTATGCATGTACGCTACCGTTCAAAAATTTGGAGTATGATTTTTTTCTCTGTCTCTCTTTACGAAATAAATACTTTTATTCAGCAAGGACAAATTAAATTGATCAAAAGTGACAAAGATATTTATAATGTTACAAATAAATTCTATTTCAAATAAATGCTGTTGTTTTTTACTTTCTATTCATCAAATAATCCAGAAAACATTTGCACTGTTTTCACAACAATATTAAGCAGCACAACTGTTTTCAACATTGATAATAAGAAATGTTTCTTGAACAGCAAATCAGCATATTAGAAGGAATTCTGAAGGATCATGTGTCACTGAAGACTGGAGAAATTATGCAGAAAATTCAGCTTTGCCATTACAGGAAAAAAGAAAAGAAAATCACGTTGTCTATTGTCACGTGATTCCATGCCCTCATGTGTTCCTGTCATGTTGTCATTGGTTTATCATGGTTCAGAGGTGTCCCTTTTCTTGTCATTAGCCCTTGTATATTTAGGCCCTCATGTTAGCCATAAGCCCCGTTTCCACCAAAATTACCCGGACTGTAATTGACTGTAGCCATAGCAACTCTTAACGGCCACCAGGACTAATACAGTATTATATTATAAGCTATTTATTTGTTTAAATAATCATCTCAGAAAAAAAAAATTCTTCTGTCAGGCGCAGTTAAAGTAAAAACTGCCTGGGGCAATATACGCTGTGTCATTACTCCAACATTATCTTAATAACTTACGAAATAAAAAGTTAACCCCTCAGAAAAATTAACTTTCCTCTCTTGTCAACATGAGCGTGGCGTGTAAGACTGATTATTACTGAACGTAGACCGAACCTCGCAAAAGACTTAAAAATGCCGAGTTGAAATAAAATGCTGCGTGAGCTCAACCAATCAGCATGTTCAGCGCCCAAGTTCCGCCCCCGAAAGTTCCTGAACTTTGAAAAAGTACTACCTCGCGAGCAGGGCCGTTTGGAGGGGGAAATGTTTACCCGGAACTTCATTTAGACCCTGGTTCCTGCGGTCTAAACACACCGAGTACCACCCAAAGTTCCTGGTTCCTGGGTAAAGTTCCTGTGGTAGAAACGGGGCTTTAGGCTTTGTCTGCTATTGAATATGTAAACCCACTGTTGGTGAGTCCTTGTCTACAGCAAGTTTAGTTAAGTCTGTCTCTATGTCAAGTCAACTCAAGTAGTTTAGTCAAGCCAAGTCTTATCGTTTTGCCAAGCCTTTGTTTTGTGTTTCTAATTTTGAAATAAAGACTGCACTTGGGTTCACTACCTCTACTCTTCAGTGGGATTTGTTACATATATATCATTAAAAATATTTAATAAAAGTTTGTGTTTACATAAATAAAGTATTTTATACATAAATATAACTTTTTTTTCTTATATATATACATGTATATATATATGCATATGTGGGTATTTATATATGCATAATAATAACGTAGTACAAAGTACACACAAAACAAAAACTTTTATGTTAGATGCGATTAATCATCCTGATGGGGCTAAAATAAATATGTGAAAATATTTTAAACTAGTTATTTTAAATTGTAATAAAATTTCACAATATTACTGATTTACTGTATTTTTATCATTTAAACGAATGTGAGCATAAGAGACTTCTTTCAAAAACATTGATACGCCTTACCGACCTCAAACTTACATTTCTCATAGAAAAAAAGATGAAATGCAGTGCAAAACTTAAACAATTGAACAATTGGATAGAACGCTTAAGCTAAGAGAGAGAGAAAAAAAAGATTCACAATGATAGCAAATTCTGACAACATTTCAAGTTCAAATAATAGAGTAGATAAATTAAACTGGGAAAAAAACATCTTAACAGTAACCTTCATTTGTTTTTGTTTTTACTCTACAACCACCTAATTTTTTACAGTGTGGAAAGGATTGGAGGAAAAAGATATGAAAGAAGAGAGTGTGAGCATCTTCTTTGCGCTGCCCTATATCTCCATGTACAGCTGCTTATTAGGGAATATATAGAGCCGTGCCTCTCCTCACTACCGCTGTCCCTCTTTCTCTCTCTCTCTCTCTCTTTCATTTTCATCCCCACTCCCTCTAGCCTGCTGCCTCGCTGTCCTTAAAGAGAGGTCATTGTCTTTCCTATGTACCCAGAGGGATGCTGGGAGTGCTGGCTTGGCCGGGACCATGGCTGAAATCGACATTAATTCTACTTGCCTCTGTGAAAGAGGGTAGGGGCACCACGACTCCAGCATTCCTGCAGCTGCCAGCTTCCTCTGGTCCTCTCCAGCCCCTCGCTCTCATTATCACCATACAGATTATGTCTGAAATCGATGTGCCACTAAAGCAATCATGGCTCGCTCAGACCATTAGGCTCATATGATGACTCTGACTCTAGCAGAGAGGACCTGCAGGAGCTCACAGAGGTGCTCCTGTCATTCATTGTATTAAATCACACCCTGTGCAAATGAGCTCGGTAGCTCGGACGAGAGCACCAGGGGTTTGCCCCGAATGACTCTAAACTGGCATGCCCTCCTTTCAGCGCACTACCTGGCTTTACGGCACAAAGCACAGTCATAATGGAAGGCAGTGCAGAGAAACTAAGAAATACCCAATGAGAGAAAGAAAAATAGATTAGCAAGAGGGTGAGGAACTGGCAGGAAAAAGTTGTCGACCCTCACCTGTGCCAGGAGCTCCGGGCCTTTCCCGGTGAGGCTCTGGGGCATCTCTCTGCAGCGCGTGGACAGGTTGAGGATGGCGGTGGCAGCCATGTGGGCGGCTTCCATGTCGTGCGTGTAGTCGAAGCTGCTCTTGCTGCAGGTGCTGCTGGCGCTGCTTCCTCCTCCCCCTCCTCCTCCTCCCCCTCCGCCTCCTCCACAGCTGAGACTGCTGCTGCTGCTGGGAGCGTAGCTGCTCGTGGTGCTGCTGGCCGGGCTCGAGGTCTTACAGTAGCGCTTGGCTGCACAAATAAACATATACCAGGTCAGACGGGCTACATGCACTTGGATGGATGAATGAATGGATGGAGCAATTAACACACAGATAGATAGACAGACAGGACGATAGAGAGATGGAACACTAGAATGTTAGAACGAATGAGAGGAAGCTGGTAGATAGACAGACATTCAGACAGACAGACAGACAGACAGACAGACAGACAGATAGATACACACACATACACATACACAATGGCTTATTAGATGAGCTGATGTTTCATGATGAATGCTGTGAGAAATTGAATGTGAGTGAGGGTGAGAGAGAGAGAGAGGGGGGAGGAAGGAGAGAGATAGGGAGAGAGAGGGAGCGAGAGAGAGAGAGAGAGGGAGATGGTTTGACAGTGTATCTAGGTTTCGTGCAGAGGGCTACACATTGTTAACATGAAATCTAAGACCTGCATGGAAAGCATTAATGCAGCATTTCTTTATAAATCCACATTCATAGACAAACTCTGGTCTGCATCCAGATATCTGAGAAAAAAATCAGTTACTCATGAAGGAACTGAGTATCCTCAAATACTGGAAACTGACAAATCAGCAGCTAAAATGCCGTTTTAATCACTTATTCAAGATGTATACTACTCTCCCATCGTATTTTTCATTTCATTTTGCATTGAGACAAATAGCAACGCTGCCATTACAACTAAACTGGGTGTAACTAATTGATGTTGCCAACCGAGTCTAAATGAAGTGCAGTTAATTTCTAACATTAATTAAATGTTATTCTCATTAATTTTTTTTCTTCCAAGGCTTAATTTTTTTCATTTGTCTCATTTATCAAAAACTGAATTTCTTCGATAAAGCATGCAGGCAAGCAACATCACTTGGAAGAATGCTCTTTAATTTCAGAGATGTGTTCTGATTTCAATAACATTGTCTATATTATCACTGCAGGGCATGCTGTAATGCTCCTTATGGGCAATCAAGACTGTCCTGATGTAATAACCATGAGTTATAATGAAAATGAGTTATTTTAAGCACAGCTAATGAAACTGTACCAAAATATCCAGCCGAATTCTGTTGACAGGAAATCTCTACAATTTCTGGCTTGGGCGTGAAATCAACTGCTACCATTTTGAACAAAATCGTTCCAGTTAATTTGATTCCTTCACAAATGTAAGTGCACTCATTTATCAAGACCAGGGCTGCAGTTGAGAGCTACAGTGCTGCACATTACCAAATAAAACAAAACCTAAAAAAAAATACGCTTGGAACAAAGACAGAACAGCACAATGCTTGAGGAAACTGAAAATCACACATCCAGACATTAGGATTTTAAAATCTGGCTTCATGCAAAAATACATAACTGCCTTCGATATCAATATGTATATATAGAATATCATAATAATATGTATACAACATTCTTTACAGACATGCATTTAGTGTACAAAAATAACCACCGGCAATAATTCTATTAAAGGAGCTGGGTTTGTGTACCTAGGTTATTAATCATTTCATAAGCCAATAAGTAAAGCAGGATTTCCAATAAAGGGGCACTGAACTTGACGGATGCTTGTGAAAATCCAAACTAAAGCTTTTAAGAATAGGCCTTTACTTTAGAAAACAGAAAAGTACCACAAGGATGTCTGGCCGTACAAAACCAACTCTAATCTTATTTTAATCGGCTCTCCTAGAGAGAGGGCCAGTTTATCGATTCTGACTCTTGCTACCTTGCCAGCTTCAATGACAGAGGAAATAATAAAGACAAGCTTGCCATCATATCCTTTTGGTGAGGTGTCCCGCCCATGGTTTTTCGGGGTGAGGGACCTCTTGCCGTAGGCATGAGACTGGTTGTCATAACTGCTGCTGTAGTCGAAGCTGGCCTTGGAGTACTTCTCCAGCTCCTTGGCCAGGTTGGATCGAGGAGTGCTGGTTGGGACGTTATTTTTGTACCCATACTGTGGGATCTCCAGCTGTTTCACGAAGCACATGGGCCTGGGACAAGTGACAAAGACAGGGAATCGAGGTTGAGTATCAGAGGCCTGGACTTA